>NC_072734.1:105454439-105788679 GCF_026930045.1 Uloborus diversus
CATGATTTCCAATATATGAAAAAAAAATAGTGGCGCCATCTAGTGCACAGTTTAAATACTGATGTTTATACTGAAGCCTACGAGGATGCAAAGCAGTTTATTGGGGGGCATGATGGTTGTCAGAACATCTATTTGGGACTAAGGTTTGCAGTGAAATCTCGTTACCACGAAATACATTTTCAGTTTTGTTTTAATTGTCTTTGCATTACTTGAATTTCATTTCCCAGTTGCTCCGTTTGGGATTACAATATATTCAGTACGCATGCGCCAAGATTATTTTTTTTTTTTGAGTCAAAGTCAAAAATAATTTATCTGGCATCTGGCAATGTTAGTTTCTCCGTCGTCTAGTGTTTACTTTTGTTGTCTGCTTTTCAAGCTTCATGATCAGTGATGTCAATTATTTTAATCCGAATTATGACAATGGTTTTCAATTTTCATTGAATCTCGACTTTTTGAAGGAAACAGACAGCAAACAAAATAAGAGTTACATTTTAACGAAGAGAATAAAAGGTTTAGTTGCATATCGTATTATAAATGATACTATTCAATGAAACGATTGAAAATAATTGACAAAAATTTTCGCTTGCATTTAAATTCTTTTCAAAGTTTTTACATGATGTAGCAGCTAAAATCCTCTTGTTTAAGAAACGAGTACCGTGTTTGTTGATTACAATTTTTTGTGCAATATTAATGATTGAGTTGAATCAGTTTTCCGCTCACACACAACTTTGGGCGTGCATTCCAATTTTACACATTGCAAAACTTAAAATCTAAAAATCTTTCAACGAATGAAATGTCAACCTTCGAAAATATACAAACGTCTGAAAATCTTTTAAATCCATGTTCTTTTTCAACTGAAACAATAATCCCAGATCAAAGTTTTCCAGAAACTATTTATTCTGATGTCCTATTTACTGAAAATTCCACTTTTTCGGATATTTGCCCTCCAATTCGAATCAAATCTGAAAAGTCCGAAGTCTTAAACATACTGCCGTCAACAAATTCAGATCTGTTAGAAACATTCCCTTCAGAAGATTCCACTATATTAGATAATTTTTCAGAAAGCACTATTGAACAAGCATCATCTTTGAAAGAGAAGAAATTAAATTATAAATGCTTGGTGTGTAATAAAAGTTTTAGCCAGAAGGTTATTCTGTCTAGGCACTACTATACACACACTGGGGAGAAACCTTTTCAGTGTGATGTGTGCAAAAAAGAATTCAGCCGTAAAGGACACATGACAGAGCACTATCGAACTCATACAGGTGAAAAACCACATAAGTGTGACGTGTGTGGAAGAACGTTCACCCAGAAGAGGTACAGGAATTCACATTTACTCACTCATTCGAGTGAAAAGCCGTGGGCTTGTGATACATGTGATAAAAGATTTAACACTAAACAAGGCCTTGCTACGCATTATGTGATGCATACCGGAGAAAAACCATATCTTTGTGACGTGTGTAATAAATGCTTTGGTCGAAGGGGGGACTTGGCAAAGCATAAGGTTATTCATGACAATATCAGGTGTTACAAATGTGAATTTTGTGACAAAGCTTTTGTTCATAAAAGAAGTTTAACGAAGCATTGCACATTGCACACTAAAAAGTTTGACTTTTCGATGAATTTAGAGCAATAGTTGTTTTTTGAAAAGCACATACAGTGAAGCACCATTTATATGTTTTTATCAATTATATGTTTTTGAAATTGGTCCCTGCAAAGTCTAATACACATTAAGCTATATCTATTATACGTTTTTTTCGTTTGTTTTCATACAGTCCCTTCAAAAACGTATAAATGGTGTTCTCTATTAAGCTCATGTGATTCTTATTCCGGGCTGATGAGTGCTAAAAAGCACGAAACTGAAGTCCTTGGATGGAATAACTGAGCTGGTGGTATATTTTAAGTATAAACGGTGCTTCACTGTATTTGGTAACCTTATCTCTGAGCTTTCTTACTATCTAAACATAGCCTTCACTTTATCTACCAGTTTGTTGGCTCTCTCAGCTTCAATAAGATGACAGCTGCCTCTAGCTTGGTCAGTCACTATTCCTGACTGAGGCATTCTAATAAGAATGAAACTGCAGTCTCAGGATGTGATAACTGGGCTCTCTGGTATAGTGCATTTATCATTGTATTGGTGTTCGCTGTGATGAAATTTTACTGTATTTATTTCCAACAATCGCTGGCAATTTATGGATATATTTTTTAACTAAATCATATTGATTTGTTTAACAATCATTAGTGATTTAGTGTGAGAAGCTTTAAAAATAAGGGAGTGCCATATTTTAACCATTTAGTTTGTATCTACAGTCGAACCTGCCTATCTTGAATTTCATGGAGCAGAAAAAAAATTTGAAAGATGGAGGTTTCGAGATGCAGAGATTTTGATAACAGTAAGCTAAGTAAAAGAGTGAACAGATTCTGTTGCATTCATATTGCTGATAATTTTTCAATATTACATGTTGTGATTACACATTTTACTAGTTTCAATAGTTATACCGCTAGCAAGTTTATGCATACTTTTAAGGGTGAAAATTATCTTTTAACGATTGTCTTAAGAATGTTTTTTGTCTCAATCAAAATAATTGAAACATTAGAATAGAAGGGTCTAAACCCAGCGAACACAACAAAATAAGTGTTCTCAACGAATCGAAAGTCAAACTCTGAAAGCTTTTTCATAATCCAACATTGCCCCTTCCCCTCCGTTTCTGAGTGGAATTCTTGCAAAATTTGCCTGTTGTACTTAGTTTGACTTTGTCTATGTATCTCACAAGACTTAGAAGACTGTACAACTGCTGATATTAGAAAAATAGTATTTTGTCTTCAAGTTCTACTATTGATAAAGATCACTGGGGATCAAATATGAAAAAGACCAAAAAAATGAGAGATATAGAGGTTTTTGGGAAAAATTCCTTCCAGATAGGTATGGGGGAAAATACTGAACTAATGCTATAAACGCAGGGAAATTCAAAAATTTCAACATAGAGAGGTTTTTGAGATAGGCAGGTTCGAGATAAACAAGTTTGACTGTAATTAGCATTTGGATGCATTCAATGTTGAATTCATCTTAACATTAAACAAGATGAAATGGCAACCCTATGGCAAACTAATTCAGTTTGCGGAAAACTGAACAATGTAAAGCACTTACAGCCATATTCTAATTAGATAACTTCCCATTAGAGAAGAACTATTCCTCTTTCAATCCAAACATAAATTAACTCGCCCCAGGCCGTGTCTTGTCATCAAAGCCTTACAGTAGCATATCTTGATATATGCTATAATATTTATGAATGAATCATTGTATAATCTTGGTGTGGAAAGTTAATTTTGTACAAGATTGATATTGAAAATGTTGATTAATAATGTAAAGGATTTACATAAAAGGATACATGGAATCATATAATTAAAAATTGAGCGTATGTACCTATGTATGTATGTATGTCTGAGTTACTTTTCCCGAACGCCATTTTGAACCAGGTATAGATGGATTCGTGATTTTTCCCGTTTTCATGTTTAGCTATTTAACGTAATCCTCCGATAAAAATTTGCGAAGATATAAGTTAAAACTATCAATTTTGAAGCTTAGATTTTGACATAAAATCCCTATTTTTGGAAGGCTTTCCTCTATTCAAATTATTATTCAGTGCTTTAGCTCAGCTTTCCGTAACAATGTTTTTATTAAAATTTGTAACGTGATGAAAAACATTGAGAAAAAAGATCTGTTGCCATTTTTCTAGAATATGAACAAAAAAATTTCTGGGTTGCGGGATTTCCTGTAATGGGGGGATTTTAAATGTTTCCTCTTTGGCTATTTTTCTGTAATATGTTGCAAAATTGTACTGAGTTTTTTTTTTTTTTTGTTCAAGCCTGATTGTTGAACACGCGTCACTTGACACAACTTTTATTTTTGAGGTAGACCGTGCAAAGCCGGGAGACGCAACTATTATTTTATTAAGTTTATTTTTAGTTAAGATTTTTGAGTTGAAGAAGCTACTACTTATGATTACGTAATGTTGGATAAGAAAGTTATAAAAGATGTTCTAATGTTTCTCTTTTAGACATACATATTATAACCAAGCAATTTGTACATATTCTCATCTGTAAATATACATTCAAATTCATTTGTCTATTTTCAATATTTACGAGTCTCAACACTTATATTGCGACATATTTCACCCAAGGTAGGAAGTAATAAAAGACCAGAACAGGCCTATTATTTAAGCACTTTTAAAGAAGGGAAGGTCTTCAGATTTCATTTATATTACTTAAAAAAAAAAACATACACTTATATATATCAACACCTGTTACTTCTAGGCCCTTACGTATTACTCAGCCAACCCTGAACTTCGGCAGGAAGATTTCAAATACTCTTAGAAATGTTTCCAATTGTCGGCAAGTATTTTGACACTTAACATCAATGCATCAAAAAATAATCATTGCGCTTAATTCACCAACTAAAGTCTCAAATATCGAAATACATTCCCAAACTTTCGAAAAAAGACTGTTTGGTAAAGATTTTTTAAAACTTTCAATGGATTTCAAAAGCTGCAAGAAAACATACTTAAAATTTTCGATAAAATGTACAATAATCTGGTAACACAGGGTGGCGACAGGAACTGTGAAAAAAAGTTCCCTGACTTTTCCCTGATTAAGTTCACCAAATTTCCCTGATTTACGTTACCAATGATAATAGTTTCCTTTCTTAGCTCTACTTGAAATCCATTGTATGTTTGTATAAAATACAGTATTTTAAATATTTTAAGTTGTGTAAAGTTGTTGAACTAAAGAAATATTTTAAAAAGATGCTACTTTTTTAATAAAATGGTTTAAAAAACACATATCAAGTCAATTTTTTGGAAAAAAAAAACACCCTACAAAACAGTAGGTATATTAAATTTTTCTACATGGAAAGATTATAGAATTTTTTTTAAAAAGTACTTTACTTCCAGAAACCACTTAACATAAGAATTTTAAGAAACTATTAAAATCACTCTTAAAAACAAATGTGTATTTATGACAGAACTAAAAAGTAATTGAAATTATTTTGAACTAAATTTTCAAACAGTATAATAATTGTTGCAAGAATAACAAGTAATAGTGAAAGAATAGAAGTAATGCAGTTATTCTTATATAACTAATTGACATATTTATGCAAAAGAGATGAAACCATTTGACATCCATTCATAGGAAGCTTTTCTCTAATCAAAAACATAGGTTTTAATGAATGAATACAGCATTTTAACAATAAAAAAATAAAGATATTTACTTAAGTACACAAGTTAACTCTATTTCAAATGATTCCAGTATGTAACGAAAAAAAATCTTAGATTGCTTTTGTAACAAATGACGTGAAACGAAAAAAAACAGAAAAAAAAAAGCAATTAGTTAATTTCAGAATACATAATAGAAGAATACAACTTGGTTACAAAATAAAAGAATCGTTTAAATTTGAAGAAAAGAAAATCCTTATAATCTGCAACGACAACAAATAGTATAACGGCAAAAAAACAAAGTTTGTTTTGATTGAAAGTTCAATTTTAGCAATTAAATTAAAAGCACAAAGTAATAACTTTTAAGCTTTTATCAGTATTAATTCAAAAACCAAAGACTTCTTGAAATCGTGATTACAGTGAGCTAATTACCTCGAGACAATGGAATAAAGGCAAAGGAACTAAGGCATTAATGAAGGCTTCCTCTTTGCCTGTATAGTTGTTTATTTTACGTAGCATTGAAAGCATGAAAAGAAATTTCAAGCTAGATAAAATAAAAAACCTAACAGACACAGAAGCAATCTTAGGAAGTTCATCCTGTGGTTAATAAGTAAGATTCAATACTTTGACGTAGAGGAAAAAAGATGCACAAATATGTGGCAGTGTATAATTGCACCTCTTTAATTTAACTTTTTTTTTTTTGAACAGATAGTTAGCGGAAAATGCGTAGGGAATTAAGGTACTTAATTTTGTAAAGCAAAAAAAATTTTTTTTTTTCCTTCATAAAATCAATTTTTCCTGCTTTTTTGCTATTTTTTCAACATTCCCTGATATTTCCCTGATTAATAAAGTTCCCTGACTTTTCCCTGATCCGTCGCCACCCTGTAACAAGATAAAAAAGTCATTAAATTAAGCCTCCCCCCACTTACCGTTGAAGAAAGATTTATTTATCGCCGGGAACGGCCAAAAAAAGTGCAGAACATTTTCTTATGAATTAGAATCATATCTTATGAATTAGAATACGCAAACATTTTATGCAGTTTCATAAACTTGGCCATTCTCTGGCGAATGTATGGAAATGTTGTCCTTTTGCAATAAATAATGGATTTTGATTTATTACTTTACATTTTAACGCTGCTTTCAATTGCAAAAATAAAAAAGGAAATTAAATAAAATGATTTTTAGAACTTATTTGATGGGCAGTGTTACGATAATGTGGTCATGACGAGTGTTCAAAAATCTTGGCGCTACAGCCATTACAAAAGTTGCATTAAAATGTAGAAATTTTGCCTTAATTCTGGTTAAAAAAAAACATTAAATACTATAAGTTTATAAGGTATTGAAGTTAAAATTAATCCACAAAATTAGTAACACAACATGCACAAATAACATTAAAGCTACTACATGGATGAGAGTGTTCAGAGAGCAAAAAGGAGGAAATCCAAAAAAAATTCCTAAAAGGGATGACATCCAAAAAAAATTTCATGAAAAGGATGATATCCAAAACCGCATCAAAATAGAAATTGGAAGCTGCTTCGTACCATTTCTTGCAAGAGTGTTTATTCCTAAATAAATCTAAATTTTGAAAAAGAGGCAACAACTTCTAACCCCCGAGTCCTTGAACAACCATGCCAAGTTTCAATAAAATTCGAGACTGTGGGTGCTAAGCCACATTTTTTGATTGGCTTTTTCATTTTTTCTAAAATAAATTAAAGAAATAAAAATATTATTGAGATCATGAACAAAATAAGCAGATATAAGGTAGCATATAGTAAAAAACCACCCAATATTAAAAATAATTGAAATACTTGCAGGATGAAATCAGGGACCAAAAATTAAAAAAAATTTTTTTTCGTTTTTTTGAGAAAAATAAGGCCTGAAAGAGGCAAAAAAAGGAGGAAAAAGAGGAAAAGTTTTAAAAGCTAACAGAAAAAGCCGGAATTCCGGCAAAAGCAGGAAAAATCTCATCCCTGCTACTATTAATATGTAAATTAATCTGCCAAATCCATTTTTTTAATCTCCAGTCTCGCCAGGCAACTACGTTAACTCATTGGCGAATTATTTTAAACTTTTTGAAACGTTTAATTTTCATTTTTCATTTTTATGTGTGTGTTTTAAGGGCTAATGTTGCTAATTGGGATATTGTGGAATTAATGTCCATATTGTAATGGCAAAAGTGGAGAATATTGTTCTTTTTTATGCTGTCTGGCCTTTTACTGATGAAGATTTTTGGAATTAATCATGACGGAGATTTTCAGAGGGAGGTCGATGTTATTCGAAAACGCTGATATCACCATTCTAATAGAAGCTTAAGGTAATGTTTCTCTTTTCCAAATGTGAAGCTTTTTGTACTATTGTCTTCTCATTGAAATAGGAATTTAAAAAAAAAAAAAAAAAAAATTAAAAAAAAAAACTTGTGCTTACTCTGATTATCCCCCCCCCCCCCCCCGCATGTATTTTCAAATTTTGGTAGTTATAAAACTATTTTAATTAGTTGTAAAATATTCTCTCTTTGGAAAGATGAAAGATACACAGATGGAGAAATTAAAATATTTATTCAATATCAATGCAAATTAATGATCACAACACTTTCATATACATAAAATAAAGAGATAAAACAATATATTATTCTTTGTTACATTTTAAATTATAAAAAACAAATTTTTATATCTTACATAATTTA
The DNA here is from genome assembly GCF_026930045.1 of Uloborus diversus. Lineage (NCBI taxonomy): Eukaryota > Metazoa > Arthropoda > Arachnida > Araneae > Uloboridae > Uloborus > Uloborus diversus. The sequence continues at coordinate 105,462,333 of NC_072734.1, forward strand.
CACTATCTACAAACTAATCACACAATTTAAATGACTAAAACTATTCTCCATGAAATGACTGGCATGGTGATGATGGACACAATTTTCCTTTAGCATATCCATACCCCCCTCCAATTCTTTCTGTTACTTCCTACGACATGGCAACTAAAGGCATTATAATCTAGGCTTTGCTTTGCAGCTACGTTATTCATTTTCAAATCTTTTTCAGGCAAGATATTTATTTTTTACAGATAAAGAAAACAAAATACTGCAAGAAAAATATATTTATAAACTTTAGGAGCACAGACGTACAATTTTTTAAAGGCGTAAAGGTAAAAATATCGAGAAATACAAATTTTTATTAATGCAGAGTTTAATAAGGAGAGGTAAACCAAAACGATGAGCGTTCTTCAGTGAAGTGAATGCAATTTTAAAGAAAAGTTTCAGGTAAAGGTTTATCAACTAGCATGATTTCAAGAGATCAGTACGCAAAATAGGCACCCCCAATAGGAAAGGATTTTCCAGGGGATTTTAAAAAAGCATATTTGCACGAAAACATATTTTTTTTAAGTGTAAAAAATTACTTTGCTTAAATGGATGCAGATACCCAGAGCAGTAAAATTCACATGTGAAGTCATGAATTTTCCTCATGCATGTGTAGATTTTCCTCACATTATGGAGCTTTGGGCAGTTCAATATATGTTACAGAAAATGTTATACCAATGTTTTTATAACAAAAAAATTAAAAATGATTAAACTGGTAGGAATTAAATTTAGAAAAGAAAGCTCTCATCTGTTTTGTAAGATGCATCACATTTTAACTCCTGGGAAGATAGCTCAAATTGTTTCACATTTATTGTAAAATTTAAGAATATTCTCATTTCAGGTAAATGGAATGTACAAAGATGCTACGCATAAATAAAAACAAAAAAACTATGATTAGAAGGGGGGGGGGAGAATCACGTTTAATTAATTCTGCCTGATCACGCAATAAAGGAAATTGGAATATTGTTTTTAACACACAAATAATAATAATAATAATTAAAAAAAAAAAAAAAAAAAAAAAAAAAAACAGAAAGCTCACAGAAATAAAAGCAAACTAATGTTTAAAAACAAAGTAACAAAATATTAAAACGTAAAAAACATTATAACAACAATTTAAAAACTTTTAAAAACAGTATTCCTTCTCTTATACATTTTGTTTATGTGTCCCTTCACTCAATTTCGCACACGTCCCCACAAAAGTGCACAGAAATGCTAATGTAATTTAACTTGTTTTATGTGTCACAAACTTAAGAGTTCCATTCAGCTATGAATTGGAAAAAAATTTACACTACACTTTTCCACCTCTATTTTTTTTTAAACATCTCCCTTTTCCAAATTAATTTGTGGAGAACAAAGGAATAAACTAACAGTCTCTACCTACAAGAGAATAAACATAAAAATGCATATAAAACTCCAAAGTATCACTTGATACCTGTTGTAGTATTCCTTTCCATATTGGTCTATAATTTATCAATGCCCAATGTGGTAAACTATATTTTTAGCAGCCTTTAATAATTTTATTTCAGTTACAGTAAAATCTGTAAAGTTGACCACCTGTATAAGTTGTCCACATTTTTCCGGTACAGAATGAGTATTATATCATATAAATCAACCTCTGTAAGTTTACCACCTGTTTAAGTTAACCGCTCAAGTGTCACTGCAAGTGGTCAACTTACACAGGTTTCACTGTACATGAATTGGGTTGCAAATTTATGGTTTTCAAAAATGATAAAGGGTGAAAGTGAGGATAAAAGCCCAGAGTAACAACAACATTAATAGAAGATCTGAGAAAATCTCAGAAACACATAACAAAAGAATTTTGTAACTTTTCAAAAATCTCTTATTCTTACTAAAACTTCTCTTCTATTTGTTTATCTTCAAAATTAGTTTAATCTTAAAAACATACATAAATTTCTTTTATATGTTTATCAAACTATTTTTGGATGGTGGCTTTTGCTAACGATAAGTGAAATTACTTCAAACATTAAATGAATGAAAATATTACAATTTTAATCAAAAGCAGTGGTCTTCAAACTGTAGTTGGTGGAACCCAGGGTGCCTTCATGCATTTTTAGGGTTCTGTGTTGCAAAATATATATTAATTACATGCAATCAACTCTCAATACTCAAAGTGGCAAAAGACCAGCTTAAACCTTTGAATTATTGGTAGTTCGAGTAATGGGAAGTTCCCACTGCTTTCTCAAGAGTATGGGACCGGATGAAAACTTTGAGATAAAGGAATGTTTGACTTATAAGGCTTCAAGTTATTGAGAGTTGGCTGTTGGGTACATATATATGGATCTACAGAGACCGATAAAAATCGTAAAATTTTGAAAACCGAAGACAAAATTTTAGGCGCCAGCAAAATTGTTTTGTCAGATTTCATAGAAAAATTCAGTGTAATATAGATTCATGTTCTTATTTTTTTTTTCAGTCGTATAGGATGTGTTGGATCCTGTGTATATTACTACACACCAGTAGCGCAGCAAAAGGGGGGGGGGAAACATATCACAGGATTGTTTTTATCAAGAAGTACTATCCAGAAGGTGTTTCTGGTCAAAAAAAGAAAAAAGGCCTCCAGAAGGTATTTTTGATCACCCCCCCCCCCCCTCCCTTCAGAAAGCATTTGTGATTTAAAAAAAAACCCTCAAAAGGTATTTTTGCTCAAAAAAAAAAAAAAAAACCCTCCAGAAGGTTTTTTCTGGCTGTGCTAATGCTTCACATACAATAACACTTTCATACTAGTTGACTAGTAAAAAACAACAAGCACACGCCATACAAACAATGCATAGGTAGACGATAAACTGAGGCATGAATGCATGCTGCAGATGAATTAAAAACTTTACGCTTCAAAAACTATAAATAATTATTTTCTTAAACTGTCTTTACATAATGTACATATAACATAGAGCTTTTCTATTTTTAGGTTTCTAATGGTGTAGTTGGAGTTCCCCCCAAAATTATACAATTCTAAAGGTTCCATCAAGTGATAAAACTTGAAGATCACTGCTATTCTATAGCTCTTAATATCTGACCTTAAAACTTTTAAAAAACCTTTTTAACTTGACAAAATAAAAGTATTGATAAAAGTTTACATTTTAAATAAGAACAGAATTTCGTACATTTAGAAATATAACAAATATGCTGCAAACAACGTTAGCAACTTTAAATAATGAAGCTCATCATGCGTACTAAAGATAATACAGGGGTGATTGTGACTCCATGAAAAAATACCTGAACTTTTTTTCCCCCATGAAGAAAAAGTGTTTTGATGAGCATATATATACACATTACGTGTATGTACACATCATATTATGTATATAAATACTTTAGATACATAATTATTTGATGAGGCTAAAACTCGAAGTTTTAATTGGACTTAATACGTCTATGTGCATGGTGGGAATTAAATTCTTTTCTCATTTCTTAAAATTTTTCAAAGAATGTTTTATTTTCCTCCTTTGTATCTGAATTCTTAACCATTAATTACATTCATTTACTAATACACTAAAGCCTAATACACCAGCATTTTTTAATGATTCCCGGTTTCTTTTATGAGTATTTGTAGAAGAATGTTGCATTGCAATAATGCCTTCACACCATCATTAGCATATGTAAAGGGCTTGTTGCAAGAAACACAAAACCAAAATCCAGCCCTATGAATTTTTTTACACTATATTTCCATCTTTTCATTGTAGGAATCCACTCTGTTTAACCATTCCCAATTAAACTTGTTCTTCTTTCCTGCATCGATGGAGCCAATATCTTCAGATTTATCCAGATACCTCATTTTTTAAATGAGAACATGCGAAGTTCAAATGAATAAATTTATCAAACAAAAAAAAAGTGACGAAATGAAAAGTAAGAGTTAACTAGTAAAATTTAATTAAACAAACTAATTTATATTTACGAGAAGCATATTAGTAACGATTAAGTATATTTAGAATTAGTTCAATATCAACAGAACGCACGCAGATAAAGATCATAAACCAGAATATAAAATAAAGAAAATATTTGCATGCTATCAATTCCTCCAACTGCCTTAAAGAACAAAGACAGGAGTTGAAGCTCTTATCACTTTTCTCTTCCTACCTTCCCCCAGTTTACAAAACATGACCGTAGCTTACGCTTTATATTTATATCAAATGTCTTCAATTTGGATTTTTTCGTTGCATTAAACATTGCCCTAAATTTTACTAAAGTGAATTTTTCTGAAAATATAGAAGTTCCAGTATTTTCGAAGATGAAGATACCGGAATTCAAGATGAAAATACCGAAAAACCGGTAAAATACCGGAACACAATCACCCCTGATAATATCACGACTGAGACAGTAAGAAGTAAAGGGATATAAGAGCCAAAATGAAAAATTAGGAACTGACTATTACACATGGTAGGAGCAGGGGTGTTCCCATAAAGTTTACTCCATATACACTATATACTCTCAAACATTTTTTAGACATATTATGTATATGATCACATACACATATTGTGCATAGTGGATGACTCGTAGTATACCCTCAGAAAATTTGATGGGAACATTACTGGGGGAGTAGAGGGTAGGAGAACCTCCCCTCTACTTTGGGGCAAGGGATGGTACTAGTAGCCTTAGATGCTGCTGTACAGCATGATTTAGAGAAACTTATCAATGAAAGCCTTCATTGTTTAATTCAAAATTTTAAAATGTCTTCTTACTTTCCTTTGCTTCTTACTGCCTTCTTAACATCAGTGCATAATTAAGCACTTTTTCTTTCAATACAGAGTATTAGTATAATAAACAAATGAAACCAGTTATACCCAGTATAAAACCAGATCGCTATTGATTATGAATCGTACATGATTTAATGACGATGGGGAATACCAAATTATTAGAAGAAATGTTAAATATATTCATACATTAAAACTTAATTTGAAGGCTACAATAAAGAAATGTATATATTATGATTATGGTTATCAAAGATATAACTGGCATAGAAAAAAATGTATATGCATAGTATTGCTTCGTTTGAGTAAGTCCGAGGCATTTTAATGTAAATGTATTAAAAGATTTAGGTAAAAATGATAATAATAAAAAATACATAAGGAAAAATTCGAAAGTCCTCCAAGTATTTTAACAAAAGAAAAAAAAAACCAAAGATACTTTTTGTGTTTAGAATAACGATTTACTTTAGCAAACAACTAATTGGCATGATTTCCTCCCATGAAACATGAAATGAATCTTTTTCCTTGTGCGCAGTGAAATAATAAGTGTTGAATTTGCATAGAACTTTTAAAGTAAAAAACAACGTTGCTGATAAAGTTGAAAATATTTATCTTATTTACATAGTTTTCTCTTATACTTTATTGCACCACACAACCACTGTTGTTCTTAGGATCCTTCCCAGTTTGATGGACATTAACTTCTTTCACAGGAGGGATTTCACCTTCAGCTTTCTGAGCAGATTTCTATATAAAAATGAAATCATGTTGAGTATTTGAATGGTTTAAAGCATTTTATGAGAAAAAATGGTGCAATATGACAGTTGAATAAAAATATTAAGAGTAATTAAGTTAAAGTAAGAATGTTTCAAAAGCTCCAACCATTATAGAAAGAAAAAAAATATGACCAAGAAACAATGAATACAACATTTAATCAAATAATAGTGTGAAACACAGTCATCGCAACATCACTTTCAATAACACATTAATTATACCATCAATAAACTGGTAACCTCAGCAGGTCCCCATTGAAAATGTGAAACCATTTTACCATATTTTCAAGAGACCTGTTTTAATGTCCCTTTTTCTGAGATTTCCATATTGATATTATTAACTCTAAGGCACAACGCTAAGAGCTTAAGCTGAAAGAGAGGCATATGTGCTCTAGAATTACCTTATTCCAGTTATAATTGCAATGAATGGACTAAACTTTTAATCCATAATGTCCCCATTATCTGTTTCCTAAATCTTATAACAAATTTAAACCTGAAAAAATAGTACAAGAAACTGGTGCAGTGGAAATCATTAGATAAACTAGTAGTGATGAGTTAAAGTACAATGAGATCAGTCACCAAGCAAAATCAACGATTCAGCAAAAACCATAACAGCTTTTTTACCTACTACTACAGCAAATTTGAACACTTTACAATTAATATCATAACTTACAAAGCTAGAGAAAGTGATTAACAATTATTTATATTTAAAAAATGTCATTGAAAATTTAGAAAAATACATTTTTGAATATATTAAAATATTAAAAAATAGATAAATAATTACTACTTTCTTTTCACTACTAACATAAAACAAGTTGCATAAACTTTATGTGAAGGATTTTTAATATAAAAAGGTCTTACATTAAACAGGTTGTATAAATTGTTTTACGTATTTAGGTATATGTAAGAATTTATTTATAAATAAAGAAATATTCATGTTTTGAAAGTTTTTTTTTGTAAGTCAGTTCCCTATTTCATGGATTAGCCTTTAGGTACAAATAGTGCTGTTTATAGTTGGAAAAAAATGTTTGGAGAACTTGCCTGAGGTTTGGGGGGGGGGGGTCAAAAAAAGAAAAGCTGGTTTGATACCAAGTTACATACCATTTGCATTAATTTGGTTTTTCAATGAAAAACCAAATATGTTGAGAAAAGGATGAGAATCATATAAAAAAAAAAAAAAAAAAAAAAATTCTTACTGAAAAAGCTGGGTCTTTAGGGTTGAGTTTTGCGGAATCAAAGGCAGCATAAGCAACCGGAGTCCAAAGAGAATTAATAGGAGGCAATGTAAAGTCTTCTGGGCTCACAAGCCCATATGTTGCTTTAATTTCCAAAGGCAGAGGATCCGCAGGAACCTTTTGATGAAATCTAAACAAAAAGAAAGAAAACAATAAAGCTACAACTTTTCACAGAACTGAACATTTTTTCAATGAAAAAGTTTTCTATGCATTAGTAGCAAAATGGGCCAATTACTTGAAACTGCATGAATGAAAAAAGAAACTCCTAATTTAGAACAATTACAATAGTAATTGACCCCAAAATAAATAAGTAAGCAACATTAAGATAAATAAAATTCATAAAATACAGCTTAAGTAATTTTGCAAGTCATTAAAAATTAGGGAGAAACTGAACAGATTAAAAATTATCTCAAACTTGAATTGAAACAAGAGTTCAATTTACTCTCAAAATACTGTGACAAAATACTGCAATCAATCACAAATCTACCAAACCCATAAAATGGTGAAAATCACTTAATTTGCAATTTTAAAAAATTATTTGAAGTCACATGACTTGGCTAACAAAATATTGCCAGTAATTTAAAATTTTTTTATAAGTTTGAAAAGTTTATTAATCTGTGCTCCATCCAATCCATCATTCTTTGAACTATTTTCTTAAATACAGCCGAACTCGTTTATAACTAGTGCCAAGGGACCATGATGCTTAGTTAATCTGGTTATGCCATACAATTTTCAAGGGCAGATCCAGCTTCTGGTTTTTGAGGAGGGTAATTTTTGGAAGTCCAACTTTAGGGCTCAAATACAAGGTCTGGGCAAATTTTTTGTGTTATCACTCCCCAAAATACCGTTTTAGTCTATATTTAGTTGCTTAAAGCAGGGCCGGATCAAGGAGTCGGAGACCCTTAGGCATTGGAAATGATGGGGCCCCCTAGAGCCATCGCAAGGTCAGAGAACAGGGGCGGTGGTCTGTAGCGTCTAAACTTTTCACACTCAACGTGCAATTTATAAACATTTTTTTTAACTTAAACTTGCTTGTTTAAATTTTACAAAATAAAAACAAGGTAAAAAATAAAACTTTCATACCATGCCAGATGCGAATTAGCAGATTCTAGCACCAGAAAGAAATTCATTACATTATAAAGCAGTGCTAAAAGCGCAAGTTAGTGAAAAACATTGAAAACAAGTTTTGAGATCGCAGCTGTTTTATTTATTTAAAGACAATTATTTTTATGCTAGTGCTTAAAATGATTATCAAAGCTCAAAAACAATTTCAAATTAGAGGTTTATTTTCTTTTTAATATATTTTTTATAAAAATACCGAGCTGCTCCGCAAAATTTCAAAATACTCCTCAAAACCATCCCAGATGCTTCTCAAATAGTTTCTCCATGGTTGGCAACCCTGCTCCTTGTAATTAGTAGCGGGCGAGGGGGGAGGGATCAAAATAGAATGACTTGTTTCTGAAAATTATATAAATTTGATATTTACATAAAAATTTATAAATTTTCTTTTGGGGTCTGTGACACTATGAGTTACCGACCCGTGTGACACTTGTGCGAGGAACTTCACTGCTTGTAACACCAAAATACATGTCGTCAGTCATTTTTTTGTTGCTATTTTTCACTATTTTTTTTCTGGCAAATGACTATAGGATAAACTAACGAGTTCATCTAGATATTTTTCGTCAATAACTAAACATATGTACATTTTTTACATGTTTTGGGAGACATGAAGGTCAAACTCTTCGCACCTTCATTGTTAAGCCAGATTGGATTGACACACTGCTAATAAAACATTAGTGTGAAAAAATAGGGATAAAAATGGCACCAACACTGGACTGGTGTCTATACATTGGAGCAGTGTCGATGCATCGGTTTAGAGAAAAATTCTAAACCTGTTTAATGATGTTGGTTGCATACCGGGTTTTGGTGATGCATCGCCCAGCCCTACAACGACGGGCCACATACAGCCCAGGCCCCATCAGTTGGGCACCATTGTTAAACACAGAGCCGCCAACCTTTAAAAATCCAAAATTGTAGCTGCATTTTGCGGCGGGGGGTGGGGGTGGGGGGCATTCAGTGGCGGGGTACCAGGTGGTTTTCAGTGATATATGCATTTAGTGGTGGCATTTGAGGTTAAAAAAAGGGGGGGGGGGGCAAAAAAAAGACAACTAAAAGCTTCAGCAAAAAACGAAAAAAAAAAAGTATAAAATTTTGTTTGGGCTGGTTTTAGAAATAATGAAGCAGAATCAAACAGTGATGAATTGTCAACAGTATAATGAACAAAATAATGTAATTAATGAATTTGAATTGAATTTCAGATATGATACAGAAAATATTAATACTGAACATTTTAAGATGATAAAGTCTTGATTATTGTCCGTACCATTCACCTGTTTGGTGTGTCTTTTTGAAGTAACTTGCTTGCGGCAATTATCACGACCACCATGTTCAACTGAAAAATCGTTATTTTAAATAGTACATGTTATGTAACCCGTCTTTAAAGATGAAATAAGGAATGGCCAAGTGCTTTTATATTTTTCACGATATTTTTGGCAGTTTTTTGCCAAAGAACTCATATAAACTGCACGAAAAATAAACCGGTAAGTTCAGAAAATCAAACTTCTATATGTATGCTTGTATTATCAAGCTTCATAACCTCTAGTCCAGCAGTTTTCCTTTTATAGCAATAAAATAATTTGAAATAAAATCAATAAGTTACTCACATAAAACCATTTTCTCTTTCACATTTTTCTAATGTCCGCTTAATGACTGGCCCCAAACTTCTAAAGAAAAGATGATTTTCAGGTTTTGCAGCGACACCAGCACCTTTTAAGCTTATGTAATCCTTACACTGTTTGATTGCAGAGATGTAGCCTATATTAAAAATATAGCTTTTTAAAAATATTCTTTTAAATAAATTAGGTCATAAAACTTATCATACATTTAAAATTCAATGACAAAAGAACAAGAGTAATTGATTAAAATTTCTGAGACATATATACATATATAACATGTATGCATTCAGTGGCGGCATTTAAAGTAAAAAAGGAGGGGAGCAGGCAAAAAGAAAAAAGACAACTAAAAGCTTTGGAATTTTTAGCAACAACAAAAAACAAAAAAAAAAAAATATATATAAACTTTTGTTTGGGTTGGTTTTGGGAATATTGAAGTAGATAAGTGGAAAAATTGATGTACGTCTAACTTAACTCACTTTTTTCTTAAGATTTTGATAGACAATAACTTTCCCTGAAGAAGCACTTGGATATGAAATTGACTTACATTATTTATCCTGAAGTATTTTGAGGTGTCATAAACACAAGGTAATAATTTTATTTAAAAAGTACAGCTTGTTTAAGTAAAACAATTGTTTTACTAATGTCTAAACAATGAATACATAAATTAAATTCCTAAATTGGAAAATCAAATAAATTAATCATAAAATGTGGGGGGATGGTTGTCCACCCTCCCCCTCCAAATTGCTGCCACTGTATACATTGCATTATACATATAAATTTAAGAAATTGGGCTTACTTGAATAGGGACAATATATTCACTCTTAATACAGATTACATGAATTGAAAAGAAAAAAAAGTGGAAAAAATGTAATGGGGATCCATGATTTTGAGAATGAACTCACTTTTTTGTAAAGCATGAGCCCCTGGGACCCAGTTTCATTAGTCATCAGTGGGACCTCTGTAATCACTAATGATAATCAATTAGGTAGCAATTAAATTTGATATACATAATTTTATTGGACATCTTGAGCTATCTGAGTGGAATATGGCTGAGCATTACTGTTCAACAAAAGGATGGATCAGGGGTGATTTTGAGTTCATCAAAAAATACCTGAAAGTTTCAAAGCGAGAACGGAGGGGGGGGGGGAGAGAGAGAGAATCTTTGGCCCCTACTACTTAAGTGCACCTTTGCCATAGTTTTAAATAGTTCTGAGTCAAAATATTGTGTGTACATTAAATTAAATTTTTAATAGATTACAAAGTTACTTTTGAGCTGGTGTTATACAAATTATCTTGACATTTGTCCATCTTAAGGGATAGGTGTCCATCTTAAGGCTCTTGCAGGTATATTTGATGAGTATTATATAATAAAAATAATTGCGAATATAGGGAGATAAAAGCATAACGAAAAAAGAACACAATTCCGGTATTTTCAGACATGAAAATACTGGAAATATGTCCGAAAATACCGGAAATTCGGTAAAATACCGGATCACAATCACCCCTGGGATGGATATAAAATAATCATCTGAATGCACCGATTAGATGGTCTGAAATTGGTCCCCAATGTGTGGCCTAAAAATGAAGCCATGTGTGGCCTGCAAAAACCGACTTCCACGGCTTGTTGCTATGTTAAATATTATGAACTGAAAAACTTATTTAAAAACCTTTCAAGAGAAAAAAAAAAACCTTACAAAAAGAAAATAATTTATCGAAACAAAAATTATTTTGAATTTACAACTTGAAACTATTATGAGAAAAAAATAGGAGGACAGATTATCATAATATGTACTTGAATTTATTTGTATAAACATTAAAATCTCTGCATTAAAAAATAAATTAATCTAATGTATTTTAATCATCATGAATAATATAAATAATTAACTAATGCCAACACATTTTATACCGAGTTTCAATCTCAAAAAGCTGGGTTATTGTTTTAGAATGAAGTTATTAATTTTAATTACATTTCTCACTTTCCTGTAACGATCTAACGGCATCACCACACTTTTCTTGTGACAAAAGATTCTCTCCTGCATAGCAATATGCCTAAAAAAAGAAAAATAAAAGAAAGGAATTGAATTAGAGCTTTATATTGAAACACTTCAATATAACAAAATATAAAAGATATGAAACGTATCAAAAACTTACGTATGCAAGATAAAAAGTACTTTTTAGCTCAAAATACTTCTGCCATTTTGCAATTTTTGATGAGCTAAGTTTGCTCAGATAGTTTGCTGTAAATATTAATGAAAAAAGAAATCAGTAATGCAAAACAAAGGCATCTTGTCATAGTTTAACTAAAACAACATGAACACATAATTCTCACATCAATGTTTCAGAATACATTTCAAAAAATGGCAACATATGGAACTGTAATGCCATTGCTTATGGACAATATGTTGCAGAAAGCATATGAAACTGCTCTAATTGTTTGATGACACTTTTAACTATTTATTTATTTATTAAGGTTTAAGTTGATGCTTGATATTACGAACCTCTAATTTACCAACACTGAAGATTGCAGAAACTTTTCCAGGGGTCGATCTCGGTTTTTATTTTATTGCATTTTGTTATAAAAAAGGAACCTTTTTTCAGGTATTTTTCTTTCATTAACTTTTTGGGAGAAAAGTGCTGTCATATCATATAGAACATGTTTAGCTATCACAAATCTAATCTGAAACACCTCTGACCTAAAGGACTTAACCGGGAATGACTTGGAAGTTTGAGGTATTTGCTTTAAACTTATGTTTGCTTTCAGATGAATATATTTAGCTTAAAAGAAAAGTGATGAAAAACTATTTTTACAAATGAAATATTGCGAAAGGTCTAATTATAAGATTTTAAATTTTGAGTCATTCCATGTGAAATCAACCAGCAAAAACGTGAATTGACACCCGTAAAGCTGAAAACCACTTTTTAAAACTGCAACTATGTTTCAAACTTTTATTAATAATTAAAAAAAGTATCATCAGAATATCGCTCTAACGCAAAAAAAAAATTACTCCACCAAAAAGCATAAAGTTTTACAGAAGAGACAAAAAAAAAAAAGAAAAACTTTTAGTTCGGTGCAAAATGAGAAAAAAGTTCGGTTTTAGAGCATTAGTAAATCATTTTGCAAACCATAGGGACCTTTATGATGTGTTTCCTGTTGTAAGCAACATCTTAAACTGTTATATATTTTTAAATGAACCGCATAATATGTGTTTTGAGTTGTGCTACTTTTTTTTTCCACCACATGATCGCTGAGCAGCCATCGCAAGGCAGGAGAGACATGCAGGCTTCAAAGTGCAGTGTAAATGATGATACACTGCTACAGCTGAATTTCTCCCTATAGCGGTGGGGAAAAGAAATACATTGGGGTAGCTCGGAACAGGGGGAGGGGAATGTGGTTCGATTGGGAATGCAAGTAGAGCGACTGAGCAAGAGTGACGAACGGGGGTGGCAATCGATGACACATTTTTTAATTGCCACTTTTGCAACTTTAATCACCATGTGGTGAGTGGTGACCGCTAATTTTCAGCTTTAGACACCCGAGGTTCTCAGATCTTGGTGAAACTTTGTGACGCTGTTCTATACCTGGATATAAGAATAACTGGAAATTTTTATCTTAATATGACAATTATTTTTTGAATGGCAGCACTTAAAATTTTTCCCAAAAACTTGTCTTTTAGCAAAAATCACATATCCAGCAACTGTACAAACATATGGGCAAGTCCATGAAACTAGGGACATCACAGTTAAAAAAAAAAAAAACCTTCATTGTATCAGTGATTTTAATTATTTATTTATTTTTTTGTTTCATATGAGGTAAAAAAGACCATATTTTTATAAAACTATGAGAAAAAAGCTATAAACATATTTTTTGTAGGCAAATTTTGACAACACTACTCAGCGCCCATGTGTCGTTGCATTAGGGGTTCTATTAATCTTCTTTTTCACGTTGGAAATTAATTGCCATGTCTACAATCTTATTTTTTTACTGAAATTTAGTTTGCATAGGAAGAGATTAGACCAACAAAGGAACTTTAAACTGCTATAATTGTCTCGTAACATTTTTTTTTAAACTAGGCCTCATACTAATGTAACATCAGTCACAAAATTGTACTAAAGTTTGCATTGCTTAAACAAAAACAAACCCAAGTTTATAAAAAGTCATATTCTCTTCATTTAGGATGATACCTTTAATATCATTCCCTTAAACATTTAGAAATAGTTAAATTTAATTAATTAAAACATATTTAAAATATGTAACATCGGTCACATTTCTCTTTTCGTTAATAAACTTCAAGCAAAATACACAAAAGGCATTGACTGCTGCAGAAAGGCAAAAAAGGAGGCAAGATAAATTAAGAAATAAAGAAAAACAAAATTACAAAAAGTGAAACAAAGTATAAGCTGAAAAGAGCAGATGATTAAAAATAAATAAAAGAATTTAAAAAAAACCTAACATAATTACCAAAGTTAGTTCAGAATAAAACTAAAAAGAGAAATTAGGTGAAGAAGTATAGAGAATAAGAGTAGAACAAATTTGAAGTATTGAAGTCCCCATGTTTAAATTATTTGCTGCATTACCCCTCTTTAAAATAATAAAACCTTGGTAAAATCTGTTCGTCACTAAAAGCACTCTTTGTCATATCTTCACAAAAGAAAACTGCAGCCGTAAAAAAATTTCCAACATAAAATTTGACAAACAGATACTCCTAATTCTTCATGTATTACATTTGAATAAAAGTGCTACATCATCGATACAGAAATATTTCTAAATGTCACAGCTTCAGAGCTATCACCATCCTACTTGCAGTCATGTTGTAAAGAGTTATATTTAAGCATAATTCTTTTTTTTTTTTTTAATTCACAAGCTGCAGCAGGTGTTCAGCAACAACGATTTTTTTTTTTTTTTAAGTGAAGGATGGAATCACTTCCAGCAGAACATGTTCCAAAATTGTTGGCTGCAACTGGAGAACGGGATCTTGGGGAATATGACAAAACAACTGTATCATAAGAAGTTAGAATCATTGGAATTGAAAACTAAGAATATTTAGTAATTGTAAAGATTCAAGCAGAAAAACATTGGAAATAACCTGTCAAGCGGATGAACTTTATCATTCACAAAGTAATAAAAATTGAAGAGAAAGTAATAAAATTTTTAGTAAATGCAAGAGGATTTTTATTTTATGAAATAAAAAAAATATACCTTTTAAAACTATATATAAATATACTTTTCTTGTTATTTAAATACAATTTCACAATTTTAAACAAAACACCTGCTAATTTTATTTTTAAGGAGAAATAATTATAATATCGGCAATTTATTGTAAATGTAACACCAGTCACAAAATCTTTGTATCATCAGTCATGGGTGTTAAATAATTTTTATACTTTCAGTTTTTAAGTTTTTTCAATAGAACGAAGTGTTTTGATCATGTTTAAAATCTCTATATTAATGGGAAAAAATCTGTTTAGATTTTTATAAGTCACTTTTCTCAATGTCTCTTCTGCATAACATCAGTTACACTTTTTCATTCCTCTTAATTTCATACAAAAAAATTTCTGAAGTCTGGAAACAAGTGTGGGGGCAGTGATGTACCATGTCACAATATTTTAGATCAATTTCAGAAGAAACAAAATTTAATTTCAAGACAGTGCTGAATTTATAAGCTAAAAATAGAGTCACATTGTAACATCAGTCACCATATGCAGTTTTCACTATAAAAGATTTATTTTTTTGAGATAGAGTTTTTTTTTTTTTTTTTTGATTGGATTTGTACTGTAAAACAAGTTTATAATTAGATTTAAGATTTGAATCAGTTAAAATAACTAAAAAAATCTTTAAACAGCGAAACTGAGTTCAATTTCGGACATTGACTTGTGCATGGAAAGTGCTAAATAGCATTTTTAGCCCTCCAAAACATCCAAAACCCAAAATATTATCGGAAACTAGGTTAAAAATGGTACAACCTTATGCAATAAAATTGGTGGGTTTTGGAGTTTTATTCAAGTTAGAGATGATCAAAACTGTACTTCTGAAATGCACAAAAATCAACTAATGGTATTCTCTACTAGATCAAATCTTAAACTAATAAATAAAATCAGGCCTTCAGCATTATCAGGGTATGTTAATTAGATAAATTAAAGTGAAGAAAAAATATTAATATTAATATATGAGCTTTTTTTGAATAATATTTAGAATGACTGCTGAAGTTGAGAACTCTCAAATTTGAGGTTGAGCACTTCTATTACTCATCAGACATACAGCGAAATAGCAGTTTCTAGGGGGAATTGGATGCACTTATTAGCTCTTAGAGATGCCAGCTTCATCTTTGCAAGTTTTAATCATGTTCTGAATTACAATTTTACAATTATTTCACAGTGGTTTTTTGGAAGTCCAACCTCAAATCACCACTCAACATGATTGAGTGTTAGATTTATATTTTTATTTTAGTAATATACTTTAACTCGATCATCTGGAATTCTGAAATCAAAAACTCTTTTAATCTTACATTGGTTTACTTTTTTCTTTTGTTAAACAAGCAATATCAATTTAACGTCACAATTATCAGCCAATGTTCTACAGGTGACAAGTTATCCATACAATTATTTCACTTCGAATAATTTTCCCTCGAAGTCCAAAAAAAGAAAAAAAAATACCATGTATTATTTGCAATAAAGTGTACAAAATTGTGTTTAACTAATTTTACTTTGCATATTCTGACAAGTATTTCAATGCATACTTTTGAAAACTTAATTATAGTGACACAGTAGAAAACAACATACGTAGAAGTCTATTTGTAAATGTAAACATTTTTAAGGCCTGAAATCGAGTTTCTGTGGTCTTCTGACCAAAACTTTTTAAGTACTCTCTTTTACCCGGAATTTTAATTTTCGATTTACAGTCTCAAATGAAAGAACACCTAAAACTGGCTGTCCGAAGGCCTCAGAAACTTATCTTAAGTTTTAAACGTGTTAGCACTAACAAAATTTATTTCTGCGTATGGTTTTTTAATTATATTACTGTAACAATAAAAATATTCAATAAATGTCATACAAGTCAGAAAATGCGGAGACGAAATTTTCTAACTTTAACCTTCATAGTTTTATTAACATACAATCCACAGCATATTTTGTTTTTCAACTTTAAACATTAATACATAGTTACAAAATAATCACTTATTAAAATAATTTTATTTTCACCTTTGATCATTTCCTTCAAAGTGAAATGTTGTGATTGGCAAAAAATGAAGTTTCGGAAAACCGCCATAGATGAAATAAATTTCCCATAGGAGGTTTAAGTGTATTAAAAAACCAAAAACATAAATTTGACACCCAGTAACATTTTGCATTGTATCAACGGAAAACTTTTGTCAAAAAAATAAATAAATAAAATAAAAATAAATAAATAAATAAAATAAAACAAGGGTCAAGCAGACAGTAATGAAAATACAGCTTTAGTCTGGCCACCTTTCAACAACAAACATTGGCAAGCAAGCAGTGAAGACAAAACCAAGCAACTGAGTCCAGTAGAGGGAGAAAATGTCTTAGCCCATAAATTAAAATATGGTTCCGAAATTTGTGAGTTAGTGACAATAAATTTATAAAAAAAATAAATAAAGTGGTTGGGACTCACAAAAATCCTGTATATCTGATGACTGACAGAAGAGTCTAACCTCAAAAGTTGAGAGTTCTCAACTTTAGCAGTTGTCCTAAATATTATTTAAAAAAAAAAAAAAAAAAAAAAAAAAAAAAAAAAAAAAAAAAAAAAAGCTCATATATTAATATTAATATTTACTCTTCACTTTAGTGTATCTAATTAACATGCCCTGATGGTGCTAAATGCCTGACTTTATTTATTAGTTTAAGATTTGATCTAGTAGAGAACACCTTTGGTTGATTTTTGTGTATTTCAAAAGTACACTTTTGATCAGCTCTAACTTGAATAAAACTCCTAACTCCACCAATTTTTTTGCATAAGGTTGCACCATTTTTAACCTAGTTTCCAAGAACATATTTGGTTTGGGAAGTTTTGGAGGGCTAAAAATGCTATTTAGCACTTTCTGAGCACAAGTCAATGTCCGAAATTGAACTCAGTTTTGGTGTTTAAAGATTTTTTTTAGTTATTATTACTGATTTAAATCTTAAATCTAATTATAAATTTGACTTTACAGTACAAATCCGATCACAAGAAAAAAAAAAACTTTGTATCTCAAAAAATAAATCTTTTATAGTGAAAAAACTGTGTATTAGGGTGGTCCTTATTTATATGGGGAAATTTTTTTTCGGAATTCAACAAGTGACGCCCCCTAGTTTTGTGACACTATAATGAAAAGTAATCGGTGCAAAATTTGAAATTGATCGGTCAATAATAACACGTGCCCCTAGGACGTTGAACTTTAACACTTTTGATAATTTTCCCACAAATCTTCAAGTTTTTACTTCAGGCCCCGTACATCGTTTCTCCTAAGTTTGAAAAATATTTTTACAGCGAGGCAGCACTAAAATTAATCTTTTTAATTACTTCATATCGTCTAAAGATTTTACATTGAATAAGAATGAAATAGTGCTTTAGAAAATTTACCTTAATCGTATGCTTTTCTCAATGTATCTCGATCGTGTTCATTTTTCCCCCCCGATAGTCTTGTACTGTCTGTAAAATACTAAATTACTTTTGTGACTCATATTTGGTAAATTGATTGTGAAATTCTTCGATTAATTGTGCTCCTCTTTCAGGTGTATCATTCACAACTTTCAGCATTTTAATGATATCTCTTCCCTTTAAATAGCTTCCTTCATTTTGCCATGAATCAGGATCAAATAGGAAAACATCTTTTGGTGTTTGTAACTTATCAAACAATTTTATTGACTTGTAATTGATTCTATAAAGAGGAAGATCTTTACTAAGAAAGTATTCCAAATCAGCTACTGTTATCTGAAATTTTTCATACAGTCATCAGACATGTCTTCCTATTCAGCAAGCATTTTTTTGAAGTAGACTTTTCCTATCTTCAAATTGAATTCCTTCATCCAATACGGACAAAGCTACTAGTTCATCCCCTAAGTACCATAAGTGATTTATGAATTTTTCAATCACTGCTTCTACTGCATGTTTGTCATCATTTTGTACGCTTCAGGTTTTTTAGACACTAGACTTTATAAGATAAATAAATACCTTTGTGCTGAATAGTAAAGTCAAAACAAATAACGTAAGTAGAAGCACAAATTTGTAAATTACCGCAGACACGTGTTTCGGCGTTACAGGGAACGCCTTTTTCAATGCAAAAAATAATGAACTTATGGATGAAAAGACATCCGACTTTTGTCGGATGTCAAGATAAAGTCTTTTGTCGGATGACTTTATATTAATTTAAAAGGCCTGGAATGGATTGCTGCGAAAAACTATATCTTCATACAACATTCAACTGTAAAACAGCATTTACGGGCATTCTCTTCATGTAAGGTCAATTTAAATTGTTTCCTAAATATATAAATATTCAAACAATAAATTCCTTTTGCCACCCATCTGGCTCACAGATAAGCTCCAAGTTGCCGAAAACATATCCCTGTAGGAGGGAGGACTTCACCAAGAAATATTATTACACGTTATGAGAATTCTCTGTAATATTTCTTAATTCCACTTTCTACGAACAATAATATGTCATCAAATTCTTCTTTTAGAATTTAAGTGGTATGTGTACTTTTTGAATTTTGAAGCGCTTAAATAATGGAATACCGAGTCTAGAACTAAGAAAGGCAAGAACTTCTTCAAAGACACTCTGCAGTACGATTTCAAGTGCGTGATGATAACAATACAAATGCAATATATCACCGTTCAGCTTTTACTCTAAAAAATTACATGCACAATTTATACGGCCGGTATTGTAAGCCGCTGTATAAAACACTACAGCTTGAACAGTTAGCAATAAAGAGCAATCATCTAAGATATCATTTACAACTGAAGAAATCTCAGAAATGCTGAGTAGCTGTTCAACATTGGAACCTGAAGCTATCATGGTAAGCCTATCGGCATTTTTTTTTTTTTCAGTTACATCTGGATGTAGCTTTGTATCCCAGGGAATAACTAAAAAATCTAAATTTAAATTCATGAAATCTGATTTTACCTCTCGAAGATTTTCTCTTGCTCTCTTAAGGGATGTACGATTGATCATAAGTTTATTTGGATTTAAATTTACTGCATCTACATAGGCTGTTAATAAATGAGCAGCATCTTTGTCCCTAATATGGCATTTGTCTAACACTGATGAAATGCGAGCAGATATCAATAGTTGTCAAACTTTTTTGCGTTGTGGTAGACCAGAAAAAGAAAAAAGGTTCAACAGGTTAGGATAAATACCCATTTCGGTTTCTAAATCTTGTGAATTGCAAGAGGAATTTGATGATTATAAAGGATTATGTACTGAAATAGAAGACAGTTTAAAGTATAGATTTTTACATTATTCCAATCTGGAATTTTTTTTTTAATTTATATTTTGGATATGGAAAATAGAGTTGATTTTTATGGTAGGGTAATCGAGGATTTTTCAAAATTTAAATTATAAGAATGCATAAACATTTAAGTATATAACTAAAGAATAGCGAATTAAAATATAATTGTCATTAATTATATATATATCACGGAAACCTAGTGACCCTATTTGCTACACCTATTACATACACAGACAATTTTCTAAATCAACACCCCCAAAGCCTGCAGGAGGCAATTTGTTACTGTCAAAAATCATTCATTAATGGCCTTTAGAATCCCTTGTGTCCATCTTGGTGGAAAGAAATGTTCCTCTGCCGCTCGGTTTGAAACGAGCGCGAATAGCGGTATGTCTGTCCCAAGGCCATTGGTGTACATGTACCCTATGTAATATGTAAAATTTTACAGAATAAAAGTGAGAGAATGGTTGGTCTGGAAGTAGCAACATCTGTTGAGGTTCAAAATTACTTTAAATATGAAATCTAGGAATATTTTTACATAAAAATGAGAAAATCCGCATTTTTTTCTTTGAAACTCAAAAAAGGGGGCCCTAGGGGTACGTGTTAATATTCATGGATTGACTTAAAATTTTGCGTGGATCATTTATTTGTATGATGGAACAAATTGAGGGGGCGTCGTGTAAAATATCTACAACTTCAAAAATAAGGACCACCCTACTGTGTATGTATGTACACTTGCTGGATACGGAATTTTTGCTAAACGACAAGTTTTTGGGAAATTTTTTAAGTGCTGGCATTTACAAAGTAATTGTCATAGAAAGATTAAAAAATTCAGTTATTCTTATATCCATGTATAGAATAGCCTCAAGAAGTTTCATCAAGATCTGAGAACCTCGGGTGTCCTCCCCTGGATGATTTGAAATGGAATGACCCTTTTGTGAAGTGGCCACAAAGCAGACCCAATTCGCTCCTGAATCAACCCGTTTTTGCTAGTTTCGAAAAAATCTCATTTAAATAGTGCAGTGGTTGGAAAAACTACATTTTTTTGTAGTGAACTACAACTACTTTCTTACAAATGTAGTTAACTACAACTACTTTTTTTAATGTAGCTATCACAAATTACTTTTGAAATATAGTTGCCACTTCGCTACTTTTTAAAAAATATGTAATTAAACAGAATATAAACTAGAGTGTCCCACAAAAAATGAAAGTTGATTTTTCAAGTAACATACCCTCTTATATCAAAACAATTGGGGGAAAAGTTTTATATAATTTGAACTTTGCTGACTTGCCTCTGAAAGTGTAAACCAGCACTTGTATGCAGGCCAAATAGAAAAAAAAAAAAAAACTTTTTATAAAACTCGAAAAATCTGTTCATAAAACGTTGCCCCTAAATCCCACATGTACCACCGCTATCTACCTACTTTACTGTTTTTATTTAACAGCTTGATAGTTTCGTAAAATGTACCAAACATTTTTAACAAATATTTATTGAAAAAAATCAATTTTTTGAAGAAATAGTTGCTATTTCACCATTTCACTTTGCCCTCCATTACCCTACTTGTGCAAAATTTGGCCCAGTGAAATTCGTTTGAACCTTGATTTAAGTTTATTTAAAAGTAGCTTCTCGAAATCGCTACAAACTAGCAAACTACTATTTATTTTGTATCGAATTACTCACTATACTACTTTCTTTTTAAAAGCAGTGCGCTACTCTACAAACTACTAAAAAAAATAGCTACTACAGTAGCGTCACTACTTGTAGAGCGCTACTTCCAACCACTGAAATAGTGAAACTTTTCAATATTTTTTTATGGCAAAATCTTTCTTTTAATGAGCTCCTGGCAAGTTAAAGTAGCTCTTAAGGATTTCAGCACTAGGGACAGGAAATCTCAGGGAAGAAGATACTCTCTTACATTTCAATTGTAATTTACTCTCTTTTTTCATCCTTCTGTTTTCTTTTTTAAAGAACTAGGGTAACCACACCAGTAACAGACATACTTAAGACATCGCTGACAAATTAACTCGGCTGATTCTGGCAAATAAAGGAATTCTTCAACTTTCTGAGCCTTCTAATGCATTTAGACTTTTTAAAATAGTTTTCTCTCATGCAACTACATCTCATCTAACGTTTGGTTGCATCTGGATCCTCTGAATTAGTTACACTCTTTTAATTTAATAAAATATAAATCCAACAAAAAATAAAATATGTCTCATTACTGATAGAATTTGTCATGGAAATATGTGTACCATTCATAGTATAGTTTTTGATGAGTTTGAATTTATGAACTTTTTCCTTGTTCACAAGGGGTTTGTAAAATCAAGTCTTAACTGTACAATTAAGCAGTGGTCTCTTTGTAAGTCATTACAAAAAAAAAGCAAAGCAATTTAAATAATTCTTTTTCAGTTTAGAAACATATCTACCTTCAGAATATTACTTTAATAAAACATACCAAATAATCAAATCATAAAAAGCAAAACACAAAGGAAGATTTACATGAAAAGTTAATTACTTTACCTCCGGAACTATACATTCTGGAAGTTTCATTCGCTAACGCTGAGATAAGGCTTGGAGCATGTTTCAATTCAATGGCTCGAGCGATAGTTACTAAAACACATAAAGATCGATTAAGAACCACAGTAAGAAAATTATAAAAACATTATATAGCTTTCCAAAGGTTTTGAACAACATTTATATTTACCATGGATGCCATTTTTTTTAAAAAAAATAAGGCTGAAAAAATTCAGTCATAGAACTTGCATATTGTCTACATGCCAAGGACTACAATTAAGGGTGTGAAGAGGAAAATACTACTGAAATAATTTCTAAGATCCTCTTTTTGAAAACTCCTGGCAGGTGAGCATATGTCTAACATGTTGCAATATCGATAACTCTTAAATAGGACATTATTAAACTATTATTATACATACTGCCGTGTGCAGGTAAACGACAGTATCTGCAGAAATGAGTTTTCGAGATATTTGAAGAAATGTGTGGTGGATTCAATACTAACAATAGGAAAATGTTGGAATTAGACGTTTTTTAAAGCCGAAACCAAATAAACAAGCTTGTACAATACAGATAACGTACAAGAGATGACAAAAAGGCAAAATGAAAAATTTGCAGTTGCTGTCCTTTATCTGCACATGGCAATATAGTCTAGCTTGTTGCAAAGTTGAAAGGGCGAAATAAAAATTTTGTTATGGCTGTAATTTCATCATGAAAAGTTAAATTATACATAGTAAAGTGTGAAAGAGCTATAAATTCGCTATAAACAAGCATTACTATATTGATATTTACAAATCCTACTTTATAAATATGTTATTGTAAATAATCAAATCATAGCTATTGTCACATTAAAGCAACAGTAGGATATCTTACTGTTGCTCCGAGGCAACAATATGACAACAAAAAGAAAAATTTCTTTTAACATTTTATATTTTAAGTTCATTTTCAAAGCTTTGACAGATTCAATCGAAAGACAAATTTTAATTTTTAAGCCAAATTTATTTGAAGACTTTGTTTTTTCTGAGCATAATGATTCAAATACTATTGGTATCAATACATATCCCCCCCCCCTGTACTTTTAATAATGCGGCTAAAAAGGAGAGAAACTAGTCAAGAAAAGAAATTTGAGATTTTGATAACTTTTTTCACAGGGTAAAACAGTATTATAATTAGAAACATTTTGTTGAATACAGGTTAAGAAAATCTTGAAAAATAAGGATTAATAGTCCATTTTGTTTATTACAGCATGTATTAAAATCAGTGGTTGAAAGTAGTGCACTAAAAGTAATTTTTTCAACCACTGATTAAAATACATCAGCTTTATTTTATTTCTGAAGAATAACCATTAATATTGCAAAATTAAAAAAAACTAATCAGCTCTAAAGTGTTGCTGTATTACATACACAGAGAGACAGGCAGAGAGGGATCTATGTAGCTTTGTTAATTGAAGCTGCAGAATTACAAATGAAACACACTTCCGTTTAGAACATCATATTCTAAAACTGCGAAATCAAATGAAAAAAAAAATTCTTTTAATAGTTTTAATCAATGATCTTTTATTAGTTTAAAAAAAAAATCACTTTATTTAAATCCTGATTCAAGCGAACAAACTCAAGCTTTAAGTACTAGTACTCATTAATACCTTCTTGAGCTTCAGCTGTGCACTGACTTATGTATGCATTCACAATGCTAGAATCTAAATCGGATCCAGGCACGGGTTTCTGAAGCAAGTTTCCTACATATTTTTCCTAAAATAAAATTTACAAAAATAATGTTATTACTATTGTAACAAATATAATTTTGCATTAATTTTTATGGCACAAAAGAAAAAATAAAATAAATAAATAAATAAAGAGAAATATCTTACTTGCATAGCGGAAAAGTATCCAGCTGCCTTGCGTAAGCACTTATGAACTTCTTTTGCTTCATCCATATTGATCCTAATAAAAGTTTCAAAGTATTATTTATTTATTTATATTTTGACAATAAGTCACAAAAAATAGAATATTACATCATTAAAAGTTAAGAATTGAACAGGTGTGTTAACTTAAGTGTCTAAAAAACAGGTATGAAAGCGCCAGCTTGGAAAGAAGTCGAACTTCAAGTGAATAGAAAATTATCACAATAAGAATGAGCGTAGGTGGATACATATCAGAATGCTGTTAGGTGTGTTTAAAAAAATCTGACAAATTAAAAACTACCAATAAGTTAATGACTAATATCAAGAGAAAATAAATAAATTACTTGAATAAATAGTAAAACAAACAATATTTTAGGTTGTATGCGGTAAAGTAACTTTTAACTTCAAAAAATAATTATTGTACTTAAATAAGATGCAAAGGATTGGATTCTTACACATGGCATGTATTTTTGCCAATACTGCCATGCTAAGCACAGAACTTGTATCTGCATATTTTATCAAAATTGAGTTATTGTCATCGGGTGGTCATTAGCAGTTTAGTTGACCTAAATCTCTAAAAAAGTTTTTTTTTTTTCAATTTGTGGATGCGAAATATTAAGAAAAGCTTCGGGAATAAAGTTGTAACTGCACATTTTGCATAGTTGGATAAGGTTTATGCTTGGGTTTATCAATTGATCAAACAAATCTAAAGAAGTTCTTCTGCCCTTATATAGAAGTTTGGTAAGACCTCATTTGGAGTACGCTGTTCAGTTTTGGTCTCCTTATCTTAAGCAAGATATTAATGTATTGGAAAGGGTTCAAAGGCGGGCTACAAGGCTAATAAATGGACTTTCTCATTTAGACTACGATTCCAGGCTTAGAAGGCTAAAAATGTAGTCTTGAGCAAAGAAGAGACCGAGGGGACATGATTCCGTTGTTTAAATTTATTAAAATGAAAGATGTTACGGGGCTAAAGTTCAGCACTGAAAACAGGACAAGGGGTCATTGTTTTAAGCTATTTAAATCTCAGGCTAACATGGATGTTAGGAAAAATTATTATTTTAGCAGGGTAGTGGAACCTTGGAACAGCTTACCAGAAGAGGTGGTAATGAGCAAGGGAGTAGATAGTTTTAAGAGGGTCATTGATCTTCACTAGGGATTGTAAATTGACTAGGACCAGCTTAGTTGGGCCCAGAGTCTGTTGCTGGTCGTCATTTTTGTATTTGTATTTGTATTTGATATTTTAAATGCAAGAGACAAATATTAAGCCTTTAAAGTGCTATATGCAGCAGTTACCCCCTTTTTTCTTTAGTAATTATGTAGATATGACTTTTATACCTTAATGTAGTACTAAAATTTAGGTTACCTATTAATTGAATAGTTGATAAAGGTCTATAATAAAAACTAATGCTACCTAGCATAAAGGTTTATGTAAATATTTAGATCCGATTCTTTTCAACAAAAAAAAAAAAAAAAGCATTTCATTCTACAGTCAATTATATTCTTGTCTATGTAATATCTGCTGCTAAAACTATCTTCACGCTCAGTAAATAAATCAAGATTATGAAATATTATTGCCTAATGAAAATTCATATAAAATTTCAACTTATTTTATTTATCCTTTTTTGTTTTAAAATTATGAAGTATCATCTGCTGTCAAAACTAACTAACATGCTCAGTTAATGAATATAGAGAACTGAAATATATTATGGTTTACGCAGTTCTCCTGAAATTTTGAGAATGGTATTTATTTTTCAGAATACACATTCTGTTCTATTATTTACAAGTTAAAGCGACAGCTAAATCTTATAGACCAAAAAAGATGTTTTCAAGCTCGTTTTACTAAGCTATTTTTGTCGTATCTGTGCTAATACCCCTAAACATGACAAGTAATAGTCACTTACGGTGAAATTAACCTAGTATATGAAAACGTTATTGAAGAGAGAATTTTTCGTAACTGCATTCATTAACTTTAAATCAAAGTTTTTACAAAAATACTCACTTGCGTGGGTTACATAAATCATTTATGAAACGATTACCAGGAGTTGAATTTTAAGATAAATCAAATCAAAGAAACGAGTTGTAACTTTAATCATGAATTTTTCATTTTGAGCACCACTGCAGATACAATTTTTGCACTTAGCATGGCAGAATACTTTTGTTCAACTTTTCAGGTTTCCAAAACATGGTTTCAATTTTACTTTTGTGACAGAAATTATAAAATTCATTTTAACTATGGCAAGATCTTTTTTTTTAAATGTACATGAAAAGTTGTTTAAAAAGAGGATTTCTGTGAAAATAAGTGTAAAACTCATGCATGATAAGTAGATAACAGCCTCTTGGTCCATCTTCACTACAACATCATGGTCGACGATAGTGTTCCTTTTGATGACATTAAAAACGTGATTTGTGAATGTCTTAACACACACTGCAACGGACCAGGAATCTAGAAACACTAAATAAATTGCATTCGATTCAACCGTCGGCTTAAGGTTTCAAACCATTACAATTTATCAGGAGAGAACAAGTTTTATTAACTCGTCTTTGCATTGGTCATACCAAGTTCACCCATAATAAATACCTCTTATGCTGTGAACCAGCTCCAACTTGTATTAAATGTAACGTCAACCTGACAGTGGTGCATATTTTATGCAACTGCCCAAATTTTAATCAAATACGTTTTAAATATTTTAATGATTTTAATCCATCTTTGAAAGACTTTTAATTTAGTGTTTGTCTCACTATTATGTGATTTTGTCCTTTCATTATTTTTCAAGATATTGTTTCATCCATTTTTCCTTATATGTTTTTAATGTTTATATGTTTTTAAGACTGTCCTTTTTTAAAACTAGTACTTGGACGTTTATGCTTTTTACTTCAAAATATGCTTACTTTTACTTTTTGACTTATTCTTAAATGAAAAATAAATAGTAAATAATAAAAAATTGTTTGGCGCAGTATAGCCCTCTAGGGCTCTTGCGTCATAAAAATCCAATAAACCAATGAACCAACCATCTTCGTTACTGCTTGTGGCTTTGAGACTCACTCAAATACAAATACAAAAGTGACGACCAGCAACAGGCTCTGGGCCCAGCTAGACTGGTCCTAGTCAATTTACAATAACCAGTGAAGATCAATGGCCCTCTTAAAACTGTCTACTCCTTTGCTCATTACCACCTCTTCCGGTAAGCTGTTCCAAGGTTCCACTACCCTGCTAAAATAATAATTTTTCCTAATATCCATGTTAGCCTGAGATTTAAATAGCTTAAAACAATGACCCCTTGTCCTGTTTTCAGTGCTAAACTTTAGCCCCGTAACATCTTTGGTTTTAATAAATTTAAACAGCTGAATCATGTCCCCTCGGTCTCTTCTTTGTTCATGACTGTACATTTTTAGCCTTCTAAGCCTGGAATCATAATCTAAGTGAGAAAGTCCACTTATTAGCCATGTAGCCCGCCTTTGAACCCTTTCCAATACATTAATGTCTTTCTTAAGATAAGGAGACCAAAACTGAACAGCATACTCCAAATGGGGTTTTACCAAACTTCTATATAAGGGCAGAACTTCTTTAGATTTATTTGAAATAGATCTATTGATAAACCCAAGCATCTTATTGGCTTTGTTGCTAGCAATGCTGCACTGTTGGCTAAACTTTAAATCCTGACTTATTAGGACCCCCAGATCAGTAACTTTGTCTGCCTGACTAATGACTGAACCTTGCAAATAATAACTTGTAATAATAACATGCCCTAAATGTAGCACTTGACATTTCCCAACATTAACAGCCATACCCCATTTATCAGCCCACTTCGTAATATGATCTAGATCCTCTTGCAGCTGATTTGCTTGTTCTTCATTTTCTACAGTCCCCATAACTTTGACATCATCAGCAAAACAATTCATGTTCCCAGAAATATTTTTGTGAATATCGTTCATAAAGACAATGGACAAAACAGGCCCTAACACTGATCCTTGAGGAACCCCGCTTAAGACCTCACTCCAATTAGAATAATTTTGCCTTACAACTACTCTTTGTTTCCTTCCGGTCAGCCAATTTTGTACCCAAATGAAAGTTTTCCCTCCTATTCCTATATCAGCTAATTTGCTAAGTAGAGCAACATGCGGTACCTTATCGAAAGCTTTTTGAAAATTAATGTAAACAACATCTACAGGCTTCTTATTGTCCAAAGCCATGGTAACTTTGTCATAGAAATGTAATAAATTAGTTGCACAAGATTTACCTTTCCTGAAACCGTACTGAAAACTAGTCAATAGATTATTAGTCTCTAGAAAATTTACTATCTTAATTTTCATCAATGTTTCAAAACTTTTGCAAACCACCGAAGTTAGACTCACAGGTCTATAATTTCCCGCACTCCCTTTAGACCCTTTCTTGAAGAGCGGTGTAATGTTAGCCAGCTTCCAGTCCTCTGGCACTGTCCCCGAATTATAAGAAGCATTGAAAATGTTTGCGATTACATCTGCTAATTCCTCTGCACATTCAACTAAAATTTTCGGATAAATATTATCTGGCCCTGGAGCCTTAGTCCCTTTAATTTTTTTCAAATGAAGTAAAACGTCATCCCTGGAAAATACAAAGTCCTCAGGCTGTACTATAGCTTGTGTCTTGTTGGTGTCAACTGTTGAGATACAGTTATCGTTAAAAACACTCGAAAAAAAGTTATTAAGAACATTAGCAATATCACTATCGTCCTGAATTAAAATTCCGTGCTCATCAACCAGTGGCCCAATATGACTATTTCGAACTTTCCCCGAATTAGCGTATGCAAAAAACCTCTTGGGATTCCTGTTTATGTTATCTGCCAATCTTTGCTCCAACTCTCTTTTCTGAATCCGTACCAAATACTTAAAATTACGCCTTGCCTTACAATATTGGAGCCTATCTGCACTGTGACCTGTTTCTCTAAACCTATGAAAAGCAGCTTGCTTGTAATTTAGAGCGTCTCGATTGACAACTAACTTGTTTACACTGAAAAAAAGGTTCCCAGTAACCCTAAAACACTCGTTTGAAATTAAGTTGAAATTTTTTGCATCATAATATAGTTCTCTTATGTTCAGTTTTTCAAAATATCAAACGGTCAATTTAGATTGCACAATGGAATTTTGAAGGAAATAAATAATAATAATAATAATTAATTTTGAAAACTTGTGTCACATTCAAAAATTTCTAATTTACAGGTACAGGTATGGATAAATTTAGTAGTAACACTTACTCATCTTTGCCAGCTATCATTGCAGCATGCTTCATGAACCAAATTCCAACATTCTGGCAAATGGATACCAGTTCAAAGACAGCATCCTGTTGAGCCCTTTAATTAATTTAAAACAATTAAACTCTTGCTTCAAACGAAACCAGGAATGTTAAAATACATATGAAACAATCATACGTTTTAAACATCATTGCTTTGTCCCAAAACAGTTAGGAGCATTGCTCAAGTTTTAAAACTCCCATAAATGCCAAAATAATAATAATAATAATTTATAAATAAACAAACAAATAAAGAACAGGCTTCGTACTCAATTTCCCAAATAAAATGAAGGAGTTTTGAGGGAGAAAAATGAGATTTTGAAGGAGTACTAATAGGCTGCCCGTAAATGTCTCACTTTTTTTTTCTTCAAATGTTTGACCCCTTCCTTCTTTGTCACAAAGTGTCACACTAGATCTTACTCCTCCTCTTGTCACATGTCATATTTTTTATAAACATACTGTTATAATAACTGCATGATGTTACTTTTTGTCACCCTCTCTCTTCCCCTTGTCACAATGTCATGAACCCCTCCACCCTCTCAAGGCATGACATCACTTTGTGGACGTTACAATATCATAACCTAAAACATTTGCTAAACAATTGTTTTTTTAACACAATCACTTAACCTAGTACATTTGCTTATGTATTTCTAAATATTTAGATAATAATTCGAAAAACTGACTTTGCAGATGAGAGTGTGGTGGAGAGAAAAGCACAGCCAAGCACCATTAAAGCATGGTTTACTTTATTTATGATATGTTTCAGTCATCTAATAATATTTCCACCTTCAACTTTTATAACTTCTATGGCCAATTTGTAAATCACATCTTTATGAAAAAATAAATATACGAAATTACTACATTAAAATTGCCCTTGTGATGAAGGTAAGTTGTGTCAACCGAAGTATTTTAAGTTACTGTCATAGAAGAAGACTATGTAGTCTTGAAATAAAAAAGAAGGAGTTTTGAAGGAGTTCAAACCAAAATGAAGGAGTTTGACGGGCCCTTCAAAAAATTTCCTAAATGAAGGATGTATTGGAGAGTTTTGAAGGCGTGTACGAACCCTGAAGAAAAATAATGGTTTCAAGATTTATTAATAATAAGGATTTGTTTCATAGGTTTTGAATTTTTTTCTGAGCCCTACACAAGATATTTCATAGCGTTCTGACTCAGTAGTTAAATACCAATATGGTTTTCAGTCAAAATATTTTTAAACCATATCATACCTCCAGTCTCCAGAAAATGCTGAACTTTCCAGGATTGTTGCACAACAAGCAACAATTTTATTAGCAATTTTGAAAATTCAATGCCTGAGCCGTCAAAGCTCAGTTGGCAGAACGGTGGACTGTAGCTTGTAAAACAGAAACAGATTCAATGCCATCATTTTAACAACATTGTTACCTTTACTGTGACACATGACAACAAATCAGAGATGTAAAGCTAAATTTTTAAAACAACGATATTTTATGCCATTTCAACGAAATTTATTCAGGTTGCTCATTATGAGAAAACCCAACTCATTGAAAAGTGATGGCTGAAAGAGTACTAAAACATTTAATTGAGTTTATACCATTCAAAAAGTTCAGGTTTTCTATTCTGAACATGTCAGCTGCCACATCACTGCTTACAGACAAAGAAATTTTGTTCAGATTATGTCAGTCATGGGTGACAGACAGTAAACCTTTTGTTCAGGATACAGGTCTCATTGGACTGACAGTATAAACATGTAATGTGAAACTAAAAAGCTACATTGTTTGCAATTTCACAATCATATCATAAGTGTATTAAAATATTTGAAACAGTCTGAAAAAAGAAAAAAAAAGTTGTATTTTAATATGCACTGCATACATTGCCTAATTTGGATTATTTCTTCACAAAAGCACAAGGCAGCTAAAGTTTCAAATAATTTCATACATCAGTTTTTTTTAAACATACAACAATGATAGAAATCATTTATGAAACATCTAAATTCAATGTAATAAATATATTAAAAATTTTAAATAGATAGATATTAGAACATAGAATAACAGTTTAGTGCACAGAGCATATTTGATTTTTAAAAAAATAATAGAAGGTTAGAAAATGCTAAAAAAAATATTTTGCTCCCATTAAAAAATGGATTGAAGATATTTTTAGAAGGGTATTTTAATTTGGGGTGGGGGAGGAAATACTGGAAAAAAATGGAATAAAGAAAGAAAAAGCATAAAACAATGTGGATTGATAAGATAAATAAAATTGAAAACAGAAAAAATGCAAATTAACTCAAGCTTTGGAATGCTTGGATGGAGTGAAAAATATTATTCTAATTTTTGATTTAACTCTGTGGAATCTTTATTTTCTTTGTCAGATGCGCTAATTAGAAAAGTAGCACATCAACGGAATATGCAAAAACCTGCAGAAATATATGCATCCAAATTACTCAACCTGAATTGCCTGCTCTTACTAAAAGATAAGACAAAGGTTGATTATACCAATTAAAATCAAAAAGAGATTGGATTGAAACATTTAATTTTACTTACAAAGGCGTATTCCCCATAAGAGATTGTGTCCATCGAAATCTTGCAGAATACCGTAATTTACTCTCTCCACCTTTTTCGTCAGGAGCAACAATTAAGCCATGGAGGAAACTCAAATATCTTTCAAATGCCGTTGTCAATGTCGCAGCATCATTATTTGGATCGCTCAACAAATCCAGCAGTCTATTCCTGCTTTGTCTTATTTCACTACAAACGAAAATACAGAAAATAAACTAAAGAATTAATGAATAAAAAAGTATATCAAAGGCTCTGTATGTAGTCCAAAGACTTAAATCCTTATCCTACATGGTTGGGGAAGGGAGGGAGATGTAAAAATTTTTAGGGAGGCTAGATTACGGTTTAAAGGTGGGAAAACATGTATGATGCTACAATGAAAATAATCAAATTGGTAGCAATATTTAGTAAAAAATATGGGGTACATAGTGTTATAAATTCAGGTGTCTAGCAGTTTACTGATCATGAAGTCCCTACAAAATAACACAATTCAAATTCATAAAGTTCATCAGTCTTATGCATTTGTTTTCAACATGCCATTAGCAGACACACATGTCAAACTTGTAGCACCTTCCCTTTTTGCTAAGGGGGCAGGGCTGCAGAGATATTTTCTGAAAAGTGAGTTTGGATGTGAGGGGGCAGGTGTCCTCCTCTTGCCTCCGTGCAAGAGCCGCCTAGCGTCCACTTTAGGAACGAGCTGTATTCCAAAGCTCTGTCTCAAACAAAAAAGAAATGAATCTCTGCTAGCAGCTACTAACATATGGGCAGTTCTCAAAAGGTGGGAACAAAAAGTTAACTTTGAGCAATTTCAAAAATTTTCGAATTTGACATCAATTTTGATTTTATTCTATAGTATGCATACCTAGAACACAATATATGAACATGAAAAGACAGCAGGTATTTGTAAAAATTGTTAATTAGCAAATTAAATCAGCAATCTGTAGGTAACAGATTTTGGACATTGTTTTCCTGTAGGTAACGGATTTTGGACATCATCATAACGTAAGTTTCACCATTTTTGACAATTGTTAATCTGATTTTTAACTTTTCCAATGAAAATTTTATTTACTACTTTTTAAATTTTGCAATTAAATAATAAAGAGGATATTAATGAAATACTTGAATGGCTATACATGCTGCTCCTTACATTTAATAAAGTTTTGGAATGATTTTGAAGAAATTGATGCAAAGTTAAAAAAAAAGCTTCAAATTAAAAATAATACAATTGTAAAAAGTGACATCAGTTTTAATAATGAATATTTTTTCTAATGTCATAAGAATTAAAATGATGTCTAAAAAAATTATTGAAGAAAGAAATTCGTATTTCTATTTGGAGATCGTTAAATTATGTTTCTAAAAGAAAGAAGAGAAAAAGAATTCTAAAATAATAAAAGCGGGGAAAAAAAAAAAAAAAATTGCTAGCGCAGGTGATAAAGTCGCCAAAACTGGTACAGCTGACGATACACTACATTTGTCAAATTGGAATTCCCCTCTGGTAAACCTTTAGCTTATCGTATACTGTGTTGTCGCCAACGGAGGT
The DNA here is from genome assembly GCF_026930045.1 of Uloborus diversus. Lineage (NCBI taxonomy): Eukaryota > Metazoa > Arthropoda > Arachnida > Araneae > Uloboridae > Uloborus > Uloborus diversus. The sequence continues at coordinate 105,495,983 of NC_072734.1, forward strand.
TTGCTTGGCGATTTTAGCGCAAAATGGCTTTCGGTTCGATCATAAGCAGCCATGTTTCTACTGTAATTTATGTATTGTTCAATGTGTAACATATTAATTATGCAGAATACCAATGGATTAAAGAAGATAACATTATAATAACGTTTTTTATTGAGGTTAGAAGACAGTAGATCATCAAAAATTATGAATAAATGGACAGAATTATCGGCGTCAAGATCGTAACGCCATTTGGACATCTCACATGTACGTTTAAAAAAAATTATTTTTCTTCTAAGATACTGCATAAAAGCTTATGAAAACACTTTTAAACAATTAAAAATTGATTCCGAGGCTCGATAAACACCTTTAAAATGAAAACATCATATACTTAGTTCTCAAAAAATTGCATTGTAAAGATCGTAAATTTTGGACATGCATCAAATTTCAAACTTACTATTTTCTAAAATCGTTTACAAAGTGAATAATCTGTCTTTACTTTTGTTATTTGTGTAAAATATTAACAAAAAATTATTCAGTGTAAGATTCATACCTTTAAATTTTTTTTGAAACGTATGGAAATAATTTTAAAAAATTTTTCTTTAATGGTACATTTGCTCAGTTAACGTTTTGGTATGTCCAAAATTGCGCCTTTTAGCAAAGAAAATATTTTTTTAAGGGCATTTAAAAAGCATTTTTTCCATAATTTATGTCAATTCTTGTCTCTATACAGTATTATAATTTAACTCAAAAATTTTTGAGTTAATTAAAATGAAAGTTCTTTGGTGTTGAAGCTTCAAAGTTGAGGTCTGTGTTTGCTCCCACCTTTTGAGAACTGCCCATATAGAAACTATACATTGCTTTATGCAATTTTTATGACATGAATGAAAAGAGAAAAAAAAAAAAAAAAAAAACACTTAAATTCAGAGTCTGCTTGTATAATTGGAATGATTAATTTGTGACCAAAGTTTAACACTTATTTATTTAGCATGAAGGAAATTACAAATGAAGTAGAAAAATTGCAATGTATTCATATTTTAGAGACTAGTTTCAGAAATTTTGAACAGAATTCAAGTGCAGAGACAAAACTGAAAAGAGTGTGATATGTGTCAGAACAAGCAAAAAGGAAAATTAAAAAATTAAATTTTGCTCACATGTGTAAAGTATAAATAAGCTTTATGATTACTCTGCACCCATTATTACTTGCTTTTTTAAAAAATTTAACAGTAAGTTTGCTGCATAAAGATAGTTCACTTTTTCAAGTGGGCACAAAAAAATCTTCATGGAGTGATGCACTGAGAAATATAATTGATGCTCTAGTTTCTAAAAAACTAAATTCAAATGCTAAAGTAGTTTTTGAAAAAAAATTTTAAATAAGTGAACTAAATTTAAAACAAAGAGTTAGGTTATTTTGCAGCAATTCACAAAAAGCAAGTGGAAGAACACAATACAAACTGTTTTTGATTAAGGGACCTATTACTTATTTAATGCCGAAATTACCAATAACTTTTAAGTTTGAAAATGCTAAGAATTTACTTCAATGAAAAATACAATAATGGCAAGTTTTATTCAACAGAAAAAAAAAAATCACAAAGTTAGAAGGTTGGTGGTTGTAAACATCCTGAGAAAGCAGCAACTAACATTATTCAAGACACACATTATTCAAAGCACTTGATCTAACTAAGAACTCTTTCTATTATCTTGATCCTACATTTTATCTGACAGGATGTGACAGAATCCTAGAGAGAACAATTTCAAAATAAATAAACATCACCTACTCTAGGAGGAACTTTAAAAGGATATTGATGCAAATAAAAGCAAGTAAATATTTTCTTACACGCAAAGAAAATTAGTCACTATAGTGACTTGGGACATAACTCCATGAAGAACAATGAAAATCATTAGAATTAAAATTTTATGCTAGCCACTACATTAAGAAAAATAATTTAACTGATCTGAAGCTTAATATTTCTAATTACAGCTTTTACAACTTCGCTTAAACTTAAGACACTGTTGTTATGCTTCTAAAAATTAATTTAGAAGACAACGCACAAGTGTCAAAGAGAACAGTTTTTTTTTTTTTTTTTTTTTTTTTGAGAAATTTTTGAATAAGTCAGATACTCGATCCAAAAATAAAGAATTATTATTCACGAATTCTTAAAACAATACACAAACAGATCAAAATAAATAATAAAACAGATAGATGAACAAAACTTGTATTGCGAAATACATTGAGAACAAGATTTCTCTCAGAATGAAAAATAAATAACATCTAAGTTTTGCATTTTACTGACCTGCAAACTTGAACTGCTTGCGAATCACTGACAATTAATTTCAATTCAAAGTTTACTTGACTTGTCGCCTTTAATGGGTTTCTGTGAAACCAATATGCCATAATTGTTATGTTGTTCTGTCCACAACTACATAAAGTGTTGGAGTTAAATGATAAACAGTGAATTGTGTGTGTGTGTGTGTGATTTGTGAACGATCACAACATGCGTGGGTAAATGGGGTGAGCAGAGAGTGAGCTACCTTTCGTGAGTAGTGAGTCAACTCATCCAGAAGAATTAACCACAGATCGAGCAAGGCCAAACTCTAATCAGCTCTTATTTGCGTGACATCATTACGGGTGTATGGAGAGCAGCAGTCAGCTGCTTTTTGATGGCGGATAAGAAACTTCGGATTCACCGTATTAGCTGTATGTAATTGCGAGTGCGAAGTTATTTTTTATACGTTTTCTAAGTATAAAATGCATTCTGAGTATGGTGAAAGTTAGGATAACAAAGAAAACCGATAATATATTGAAAAAAATCATGATAATCAACAATAAGGACCCGTATTTATGTAGTAAAAATGAACTTTCAACTAAGCATCTGACTTGACGGATTTGATTACTGATATCGTGAATTATTTGATTTAGGGCTTCATTGCCAATGAATTGGAAGAATTTATTCGCAACTCCAACAAACTATAGGAGGCGCTGCAGCCGCTGTCTAAACGGCCGATGAAAAAACTAAAACAAACGCACGCTGTAACATATAAATTGCTTCTAAACTTAGGAAATGATAGATATTTTTGTTCGCATGTATGATTTTTTGTTCTTCATTCATTTGAAAAGATTTTTCAAAGTCTTTTGGTTATTCTGACCCATGTAGAAAGAGATTAGAAATCAAAAAGTATTACGAAAGTAAAAAATTATACAGAACACACAGTAAGTGTTCTGAAGCAGCCATTTTCACGAGTTGAATTCGGAATTCATAAGTTTTTGGTTCGCTTCGAACGGAATTTTCATTTTGTACCGTTTTTTCTATACATTAGTACATATTAAGTTCAGTTTCGTGACATTTCCGGCATTTGTTGACATTTTTGTCACATAGTGCACATACGTGACAGACTGTCAAGAGTAACGTTTAACACTAGATAATTTATTTCTATGACTATATGATTGGATATCAAAAGAAATCATCATGCATTTAATCCATTCGTCATGGAAATGATTTAACTGATATGCGAAATCTTGTCAAGATACATTATTCTTTCACACAATTTTAAAACCATAACAATATAAACAGATTTTTGGCGAACTTTTATTTTTTTATTGTTCAAATTCTTAACGTTCTTTCTGGATTTTTCAATCTGTTCTGCGATAAATATTTTCAAGAAAATTTATTTGCATACTGTCTATTTCAGTAGGATACTGTAGTAACAAAGGTTATTTAAATCATTTATGTGGAATTAGTTTAAGGAAAAGTGTCCAGTCAATGTTGTTAAGTTTTTTTTTACATCGAAATGAAAAACTGATATTTATTCAAATTCACTCAGAACAAGATAAATAAAATGTGTACTCACAGTTTATATCAGATATTTTTGATGTTACGCTGTTGCGGATGACGATTCCAAATGATGAATTACGCAAATAAAAAAATACACATAACAAACTATTTGTTTTGCCCAAAATGAACACATTGAACGCAATATTTTAGTTTTGTCGGCAGTTTTGTAAATCTCCGCAAGGTAGTCTATTCGAGCGCTGGAGTTGCGAATAGCTTTTTGCAAAAATGTGTGGTGACTGAAAAGATAAGTTAAAATCATGCTTTAGCATACCAGTATCTGCTCAAATATTTTAGGTATGAAATTTTTTTGTGTGCGTTTAATTATACAACTATAAAATTCGATTCATTTTGTAAAGGTGGAATGTGTTTTGTAATGTTGGAAGTATCATTATTTCTATTAAAATTGGTGTCATGAGAAATATAACATTTTTAGTGCAGTTTTACAAGAACAGATTAATTGTTGAATTGTTAGAACTTCATGAGTAAAAAAGACACACAACCGAAGACAAAGGGTCAGTTTTCACACTTTCTGATTAAATTAATTATTGTTGATCATTTTAAAATAAATGGAAGAATAGAAAGCATTTTGAAATTTTTGATTCCCAAAGAGCCAAAGACTAAACATGCCTTTGACGCAAAACTAGTAGAAAACATAAATAATAAAATAATTAGTTCTTTCAAACTTTGTGTTTTAAATCCTCTGAATATTGATAAAATAAAAGCTATCTTTTTCTCTTCAGTAGCGTAACTAAGGGGTCTAGCGCTCCTGGCGAACTTAAGAAATGCCACCCCCTAGTGTCTCCCACATGGGAAGTTACCGGAGGGCAGTATGACCTCCCCCCCTTTGGGGGGGGGGATTTTGATTAATTGTTTCCACAAACAGGAGACAGCATTGTAATTTTTTTTCTTATTTTCTTTTTTTAGAATTGTTTTCAATGATGCCTAATTTTCCTTCTCAGCAGATGTTATGTATGTATACTTGTGCATGTTCTAATTTTATCATTCGGTAAAATGGGGATTTAATTCTGAAAATTTAGAATTTTCCCTTTCCCATAAATTTTAGGTCTCCCTCCACCATTTCACATAAATTAAATAAAACCAATAACATTTGCAATTTGTTCAAAAATATAAATTTTTGGAGATGCACCGACCATTTGGTTGGTATTCGGTATACTGTATATTGGGCAGGAAAACCTAGTATTTGGTTCGGCCAAATACTTTAATGGTCGGCAACCGAATAATAAACTAATTCGCATATTTGACAATCAGTAAACGAACGCATTTTTTTTTCAATGAATGAAAGTAATAGTGTAGTACCATAGTACAAAATGAATTCAAATTGTTACTTACTAATATTGTCACATTCAAAGTACTAATTTTAATTTTAGAGAAAACAATTGGATATTAAACTATCAGTTACTATTATCAATTGTTCAGTTACTAAGGAGAATAAAATAGCAGAAAGTCACTTGAATAAATTGTCAAGCCATTTTAAGCACTTTGGGTTTTCATAAATACAATATTATTTATTAATTACATACCATGTTATCATGATTATATCATACTTTATCAAATCATAGGTTGAGAAAGAAATACATTAAAGTTATGTAAAATTGCTGATAAACTAACCAAAATAGCTGTTTACTATGATAATTTGCTTCTGCATTAGGAATGATTTATATCATTTATTTATCTCAGATTAGTTATTATACTTTATGTTAATAAATTTAAAATGTTAAATGATTGTGAATTTATTCACAAAAGATACATAATAGATAAACATTACCTATTTTACAATGGCATAAAAGAAGAGTACAATGATTTAAGTTTAAAAAATTTAACCAAATAATTAGTATTCGTTATTTGGCAAAATATGGTGTTCAGTGCATCTCTAATAAATAATATACGTTTTTGAACCAAATGAGAATATATTTGTGATAATTTTCAAAACAGCCTTAACTTTAAGTAGAATTTGTTTCAAAACACTTGGAGAATATACAATAAACATAAGTTACACATTTACAAAAAAAAAAAAAAAAAAAAGAAGAAGAAGAAGAAAGAAACCTTTTTTTTTTCAACTAAAAATCAAAGCATTTAAAAAATTCTAGAAAAGCAAAGCTAATACAAAAAGCATTGGTAATCTGAAATTGGCTTATAAAACACGCACAATTACATGCAAGCAAAATAAAAGTACTATACATATTCGCTAACCATGGCCTCTCATTATTTTGTTCAAATGAAACTTTTTATGCTAATATTATTTCTTATAATGCGAATAAATGCTTAACGTAAACAAAAGTACATGCACTTCTAATTTATGTATTTACATTGAAAAACACTTACGATTCTCTAAATAAACAATAAAAATGGCACATTCGCAAAACTTCACAATTCAAAATGTGATCAAGATCTGTTTACTTTGAAAGTTTTAACGTCATTATTAAACTGTAAATGAGATAAATCTCTTATTTAACCTTCAAAATATATATAAACTTAAAAAATACATTAACTGATTAAAAAAATACTTAACATTTGTTGCAGCTTTATACTTTATAAAAAATATAAAAAAAAAAAAATAATACATCTTGATGTGCACAATTCATTCATTTCATCATTTTTCATATAAAGGAAATTTAACTAGTAGAGGGATCCATAATATTTCTTTCGTGACTTTCGCACCAGCATAACTATCTTAAAATCTTATTTTGGTTTTAAAATCTTTAAACCTTCCTATGTTTTTACATTGCAAGTGAAGCGCATTCATTAAAATTCTACTTTTCTAGCTTTGACTGATGCAAACTCATTTATCAGTTCATCTAAGTTCAATTTTTTGACTTTCTCATGCTCGATTGAAATTATTGCAAGATTTGTTAAACGCTCTGGTCCCATAGAGCTTCGCTAATATTTTTTTTAATCTCAACTTGAGTTTGCTATAATTTCATTCACAAGAATCTACCATAACAGGGAGTGTTAAATATATCCTAAGCTCGATTTGAATGTTTGGATAAATGCCTCCCAGGGAAAGTTCTTCAATTTTTTCTAGTAGATCCAGTGGGGTAGCTTTGTCAAGGTTCAACTGCTCTTTTGCTTGCAATTTGAAAGTGTCAATTTCATATGAAAATTTCACAGAGTCTATATCACTGGAACACTTTACGCTAAAGGAAGCTGCATAACTTTTGAGATCAGTCAAAGATTATTTTTCTAACGCTGGACCTGTCAAAAAAAAAAAAAAAAAAAAAAAATCGTCAGACATTGTTGTTATTGTTTTGTATCTTGTAGTGAACTCCGATAATATGCGGTCCAAAACTGCATTTTACTTCTCTTTTAAACTCGTCGATAGGGCCGAGGAAGCACGAAACTTCATCTTCAGTTCATACTCCTGTAATTTTTTTACTCACTATATTTCCTATTATTACATCCATTATTATTATTATTCCTTAATTAGTTTTTGGAAAAAAAAAACATTGTTACCAAATGTGGAGATACTTTCGGTGACCATAAAACAGGGTTCATACTCTTTTTAGATGAAAAAATTCCACGACTTTTCCAAGACTTTTTCATGACTTAATAAAAATTTTAATGACCTTGTTACACAAAGAGAATAGTACTATTTAATATCAAACTTGCCAATATCGAACTTCTACGTCAAATTTATTTAAATTTAAGTAAAGTAAATGCAGTGAATGCAATATAATAATTCTTAAATGTCTATTTTTCTTTTCATAAAAGGGAAGAATGATAAAGAATGGGACAAAGGTTGAATGAGTCATTCCTAAGTATCAATAAATTTGCTTTAAAAGTTGCTTTTTAGTGTCAACAGTGTATCTAATCATGCATATAACCTGTCAGTATTTTGGGTCTTTAAAGTAAAGCCATTCTTCAGTAAATTCATGTTTCCAAAACAGATATTTACAAAAAATCATTCAGTATTAAATAAATCTTCTGATTCAAATGCACTTGTTTACTAATTTATGCATTTTCAAATGCATATAAATTAATACGTTTAGAAATTTCAGAACATAGTGTTAGATTCCCAACATTGAACGTAACATTTGGCCGCATGGATCAGTTTCGCGAGCCGTATGTTGGGCACTATTGTTTTAGAGTATTAGAGTTCCCCTATTTCTATATTGTATCGCCTCATTAAAGATCTTTATTTCCTAAAACCTACAACAAACTATGATACACACTGATAAATTTAATAATAAAGTTTTTACGAGTGATTGAAACGTTCTCGGATGCAACTGAATCCCGTTTTTTGAGCAGGCGTGGCAAAATCAAGCACGTGTATACAGAATATAAAATATAATAAGTGTTGAAAATAATCATTAGATCAAAAATAGTGATGTCTAAGCACTATAATCACATTGCAAAAGAAGAAGGGCGGATGCTACAGTAGAGTGGATGCAATGGGATTTCAAAATTCAGATTTGTTTTTGGGATCATTCAATTTTCAAGTTTTAACAGCTTTTATATGCAATGCTGTTAAACCATTCAAGATTTCTAATGCTCTTTAAGCTACTGTTACTTTCTCTTTGCCCAGGACATTTTTCCATGATCTTAAAAAAATTTCCATGACTTTTGACAAAAATATTCATTTTCCATGACTTTTCCAGGTCTGAAATTAGTTTATTTTTTTTCCCATGACTTTCCAGGATTTCCATGACCCGTACGAACCCTGATAAAATCGCAGTCCAAAAAATTCCATTTAAAATGTTTTCGAAATGGTTAAAGAAAGTTCGGCGATATTTTAAATCGAGAAAGAATGCTAATTATTATCTAAGTAGAGCAATTAATTAGTTGATGTAATATATAGCGGGGAAAGAATTGGAAACGGAAGATTTGCTTATTTTAAGTGGATTGGAATGGTCGATTTCAGGTCAACTTATCAGCACCACGGAGCGAAATTCCGTTTTGTCAAATATACCTAAAACTCATATCAGAGTATCCAACCGAAATCAACTAGAGCAGAGCTCCACATACAACATGGTTTTGTGGTGTAGGGTGGAGCGCAGTTCGTGCTGCCCAGGGAAGTTTTATCATTTTTTTATTCTTTACTGACAACCCACCAAATCCCGAGTTAAACACTAATTTAACAAAACGCGAAAGTCTTTAAAACTAAACCTACTCAGTTACATTAGGTAGCAGTTTATAGGAGGCCCCGACTTCAAATGGTTATTAACAATTAAGAGATCGTATATAATTAGTTAGATATTAAAATAATTCATCGTATAGTAATTAAAATCAGTATTTATTTTTTGGGTGTTTAGCTTAGTTGATTTTTGTGCTGAAATTGTAAAATAAATTTGATTTATACGTTTGGGTAGGAAATCGTATGTATGACCAATTATTTTTTAATTTTTAGTTCCTCTTTGTTTTTTGAAGTCGGTTCTTTTTTTATTTGAAAATAATCTATTCAATATACTCTTCTTCTAGAGCTCCCAGTTTAGAATGTTGTCAGAGCCCTTTAGTCATTTTTATGAAATTTCTCAAATTAGAAAATCCTGGAATCAGTTCAAATAAATAATTTTTTCATAAGACAAGAAGTAGAGACGAAATTTTCAGAAATTTTGAGGTGGTGGAATAAAACAAATTTTTTCCGGTGTTTTCTGATAAAATTGGAAAACTTGATTTTTTGCAAATTAAAATGTATTTAACAGCTATGTTTTCGAAGAAAATAAAAAAAATATTGGCTATTTAAAGATACGTTTTGCAGTCCATGATGTTTAATATATGTAAATGCATTAGAAATATTAAATTTATTGGAATTCAAGGTTCACTTTTTGTAAAAAAAAAAAAGAATTGGTAAAGTTTTTCTTGATATTAACAAACGAATATGTATTTCAAATTGTTGCTAAGACCTACATTCATGCTTTTCCCTCTCATCAAATTCTTCATATGGGCTCGGCCCCGACTGTGTGATAGTGAGTCGCCCATGACAAACTTTGTATAGAATACTTGAAATGTGATCACACTATTTGTTGCTTTGTATTGTACGTTGCATCGTACATTAAAAAAATCTATGCAACACATTCATTCAAAATTATAATTAAAAAAAAAGTTTTATGCTACAAAAGTTGATATTTTTTTTATTAATTATTTTTTAATTTGAATTATTCTGAATGTTAGTATATATGAAACATTTTCAATACTTAACCTTAAATGTTATTAGTTTACGATTATTATGAAATTATAGAAATTTTAATATACAACCTACCTACGCAGCAGGGAACACTTCTATTAAGGCAGCGTTTCTCAACCGTTTTTGACCCGCAAACCGGTGAGAGTTTTTGAGGAAAAAAAAAAAAGTTGCGGACCGGTGATGTCTTTTCTCCTTTTTTAAAAAATCTTTTCTTACTTTTCTTTTTTTCTTATTTTTTGAGGGAAAAAAAAAACCCTCTTCGCATTTCGGATTGTAAAAAATATGGGAATTTTTTTTTTCTGACCGGTGAGGTTTTTTTCCAATTTTCTTTCTTAACCTTTTTTCTTCCTCTTTTCTTTTCGTTTTTTTTTTCTTGTCTTTTGCAAAGAAAAGAAAAGTTAAATACGTGGGCAAAAGTTTTGGAAACGACTCATATATTTTTTCTCATATATCGTAATAATAGTTATGAAATAAAGTTATGTTAAAATATTTCAATGTTAAGAATAAGGTAAGCAATTATTGTAATAATTCTGTAGAAGTGCAGGAAAAATTGGTAAAAAATCATAGAAAAGTACAAAAATTAATCAAAAAATTAAAGTAAAATATTTTGTATTTTGTATAGGATATATATATATATATATATATATATATATATATATATATATATATATATATATATATATATATATATATATATATATATATATATATATATATATATATATATATATATATATATATATATATATATATATATATATATATTAGGGTGGTTCAAAATTTTGAAGGTGAAAATTTTTTGAGTCCTACCCTCCCATTTTGTTCCAATGTATTAAAAAATAAATCAGACAAAATTTAAAAACATTTCGATAATATTTAGAGGTAGCTCAACGCAGATAAAGTTTTCATCATTGCTGAATAGAACGTGTACGACACACGACCATTGACTAAGGTAAAATAGTATTGCTCTTTTTATTAACAAGAAAACAATTGCTTTATAAAATTGCTATTTGATATAGAGACTTAACAATAGTCATTATGAAAATATTTTTGTAAATACAAGTAAATACATAAAATCTATTCCTTTAACACTTGTGATCGAATAAATTTTCAACTTCTTGTTGCTTATATATGCATTCTTAATTGTTTTGGTCTTGATTTCACCACTGTTGGAATGGCAGTTTGCACTTCTTTTTGAAATGCATATGTCTCTTTACTTTAAAATAACTGAGCATGACAAATACATCAATTAGATCAAAATCAGACGTTTATCTTTTTAGTTCAACCATAAGTGAGCTGACAGGTAGTAAACTACCTTCAATTCGTATGGCATTGGATATGATTCTTCATAACCATATTGAATTAAAGAGAAGAGAATCTTCAAGAAATACAATAGAAGAAATAACAAAATTTTGGCAGAAAGTCAGAACACCCATACAAAGACCCCAAAACTGTCAGCCCAAGTTAGAAAAACTTTATTAACAATGGAAGTTATTGAAAAAAAAAAAAAAAAAACAGAAGTACAATGACACAAATAAATAAAGAAGGTGAGCTTTGCAGGACTGGGGCCTAACTGACAAAGTTTCTGCAATGTGCTTTGACACAACGAGTGTCAATACTGGGGAAAGCAGGGGTACCCGTGTTTTACTAGAGCAAAAACTAAAGAAATGGTTACTATATTTTCCATGTCGACATCACGTTATGGAATTAATTATTGATGCGGTGTTTAATAAATGTTTGGGTTTTTTCTTCCGCACCAGACGTACCTCTTTTTAAACGATTCCAGGCCTACTGGGAATTCATAGACAAAGACATCATAGGCATCAACAAATAAGGACATTTTAGCACAAGTGACGGATGTAAAGGATGATACAATAGTATTTGTTGAAAGATTACTGCATGACACGCAAGCGAGAGATGATATATCGAGAATGTCTTGAACTATGCTTAATATTTCTCGGTAAAGCTCCTCCACATGGTATCAAATTTGTAGCACCTGGGGCTGTGCATCATGCTAGATGGATGTTCAAATTTTGTATTGTTTCGAAATATCGATGTTCAGCTGTCAATTTACCATCACGTCAATAGAAGAAAAGTGATTGCAAAAAATATGCATATCTGTTGTACGTGTATATTTAAAGGCTGGGATTACTGCTTCTATGCCTCAAAAATGCACCCATATAACGATTTTAATGAAATCTTTATTGAAGCATAAAAAGATTGATGAAGACATAAGCAAAACTGCAATGCAGAAATTTGCCAATCACCCTATGGTATTTGTCAGAAGAGCTTGTGGCATTAGCTCTTTTTGCCAATAAAGTGCCAGACTGCATTAAAAGTCAGATGGAGAAGGGGATGAATGAAGTAAACAAGGGAAAAAATGTGGTGAAGCGCCCTAAGATTTTGCTAAAACATTTTATGGATATGAAATTTGAAGAACTTGTGACAAAGGGGTTAATTTAATTTTTACAAAGCATGGATTTACCTGATACCTACATTCCCGTAGATCCAGAAATCTGGGAGCTTCTGGATGATTTTAAGAAAGCAAAAAGGATTATTCAAGGAATTTCAGTGGTTAATGATAATGCTGAAAGGGGTATAGCGCTTATAAAAAAAAGTTTAATGGAAAAATGACACACAATGAAGGACCATTCCAATTCTTGTTGCAAGTTGTCACAGAACATTGACGAGCTTATCCCAGATGCAAAAAGCAGAGTTTGTAATGTGTACTGAGGAAAGCCATATACATAACTTTTGAAATATTATTATTATGTAACCATTTTTAACTTACAAAATGCTGGCAATTTTAATCAAATAAATTATATACTTTTCCTAGCGTCAATTTTATTTCTATCTGCATTTATGGCAGTAAAATGGTAAAACGCGGAACCTTGAGGCTGTTGAGCTACCTCTAAATGTTAAAATTTTGAGCTCAAAACTTCAACAATAATTATTTTTTACTTAGATGGAACCAAATGAGGGGGGTAGGACCAATAAAAATCAGGAATTTTTTAAAAAGGGACTTTTTTGGACCACCCTAATATATATATATAATATATATATATATACATATATATATATATATATATATATATATATACATATATATATATATATATATATATTTATATATATATATATATATATATATATATATATATATATATATATATATATATATATATATATATACTTTTTTTTGTATTTTATGTATACTTTTTTTTTGTATTTTATGTATTCTTTTTCAAGGGATTTTTTAATTTTTTTGCGAACGTAATGAAATTTTCCGTCATTTCAACTTTTTCTCTGTGTGTGTGGGGGGGAGGAGTTATACAGAGGCTATCTCCTGACCCTCTTAATTGTACAAATTCTTATGATGTTTTAAAGACAACGAATGCTACTACAAATGAAATCTTTTATATATATACTATATATATATATAAAAGATTTCATTTGTAGTAGCATTCGTTGTCTTTAAAACATCATAAGAATTTGTATAATTAAGAGGGTCAGGAGATAGCCTCTGTAATAACTCTCCCCCCCCCACACACACAGAGAAAAAGTTGAAATGACGGAAAATTTCATACGTTCGCAAAAAAAATTAAAAAATCCCTTGAAAAAGAATAACATAAAATACAAAAAAAAGTAAAATTTTTCTGCAATAACTACAAAAAACTAATCATACATTTAAAAAAGTACTTCAAAAGTCGATTTGCCTAAAAACTCAAATGATATTCAAATAGTAATTATAATCTCTAATATAACAATAAATGTGTTATTTCTTCTTAAGTTCCTCAACACAGAACTGTTACCTATTGATTTAATAAAATTTGATATAAATTTTCAAATGTATATGCAAAAAAATATTTACCCTTCTGTTTATTTATTCATAGCAAGGGGCCAATATCACTTTCAGTTCAAGTCATATCATCAGTTTTTAGCTTCTTGCACTACATTTGTTTCTGGATGCATTTGAGCATACATACATACATAGCAGTCAATTTTCAGAAGTGGCATTTAATTAATTACATTTTAATTACTAATAGATTTCGGAGATTCATACACGTACGTCCAGCAATTTCGCTCAAGCCCTTTGGACTCAAATAGAACAAAACACAATTCGCCTCGTTTCAAACTTTTCACTTCCACTATTATAGCTATATGAATTTATGAACGTTAGGGAATAGGAGGTTCGTAACCAACACGTGCAGGCAAATTTCGGCGCCTCACAGTCTGCCAACAAAGATTTACTGCAAACTGTACTCACATCGTATTATTACTGTGTTTTTTCTATTTTATTTATGAATATCGGTTTCTTATTTACTGGTTTGAGACAATGCCAAAATGCATTTTTGGTAGTTCCTTTGTCCATCATCGAACAACGTAAAATAATTTGTGACATGGTAAATCCACGCCAACTTTTTAAAATTCTGTTTAAATATATATATATATGCAAGTACTTTCAATAAACTTTTTTCCTCGCGACGTTTTGAGTTTAGTAAATATTTGAAAAAAAAAAAAAAAAAAAACTTGCTTTCATTGCTTCTGAAATTAATTACTAAAATTTAAACCCCACCAGGCGCTTATACCTAGCCGATTTGGTGCTTTTGATTGACACCCAAACAGATCCAGAAATCTTTCGTAACCTAAAATCTATATTTCTGTGCATTGACTATCTGATCCATTATTTAAGAAATACGAAAAAAAAAATAGTCTACGTTTATTTCCTACTTTTCCCCCTTCTACCAATTTGTGCTGGGGGAGTCCTACATACATTTTTGGGTGTGTGGGGCCACAGGGGCGGATACAGGATTTCATTTGGGGGGGGGGGGGAGTCATGCTCAAGAATGTTCGTACGATACTTTTCTAGAACTTAGGTTTTTTCTTTAGGTGTCAACAAAAAGCACTAAATGAGCCATTAGCTGGATGACAACTCAATTAATTTCGTAGGAAAATAGTTACGAAGTGTTATTTCAAATTGCTAGTTAAATTGAATTACAATAGAATCTAAGAAATTACAGAAACCATATCCATTTTTTTAAATTAAATATGTAAACATGTTATATTAGCAATCTTAACAGAGAGAGAGATATAAAAAAAAAAAAAAATATCAAGCACTGTTTTGAGCTCTATAGATTTTTTTTTTCACATCGTCGTATCGTCGATCGTCTGCAAAAAATAGACAAATAGACTTAATATCTCCAAAAATATAAATAATAACAAGCAGAAAAATAGTCGAAATAAATCACTTGGTTTGACCTCTGGGATTAATCTTTGAAAAGCAGCGAAGGAAAAGTAATTGAAATTTCCTGATCTGACGGAGAATTTAAAACTTTTACTGAAACAAAGTTCTAATCCTGTTTAAATTTACGTAGCGACTTTAAATATGATGGGCATCTCGGATACGAGTTGATAAAACACTAATCAAAAACGGTTAGTTTTTTGACTTTCTGGTAAGCATATTAGTTATAATAAATAAAACCAAGATAATATCTTCTTACGTCGGTCTGGTCACAGCTCTTTTTAATATTTTATGTACTGATACCTCCGTAAAAAAGGTTCATTTCATTCATATATTTGATTATAACAATTAACTTGTATTTTACTACAGTAAAAAAGTTCAAGGTTTCAAAAAACCCAGGGAAGACACATTTCATTAAAACGCAGGTCATGAAGGTAATATTAAGTAGGACTCGACCGATGGGCCGATGGTTCAACAATTTAGCCATCGGCATCGGCGGCCGATGCTAACTTGCGGGAAACATCGGCCCATCGACCTTAAAAAACATCGAAAAGCCGATGGAATTGGCCGATGTTTTTGAAAAAAAAAAGGACCTTTGCTGTTTTACTTTTCAATACAAAATAAATGGAATTGTTGTTTTCACATAAAATTATTTACTTAAATTTCAGTATGAATTTCTATTTTTAGTCAACCCTAGAAGAGTTTTTAATACTACATTCAGGTACCAAACAAGTTAATTATTGCGTTGTTTCTTGCAGCAGGATGTACGTATGTATTTGTCATAAGTCATAACTCAAAAATGATAATCTGTAGAAGGTTAAAGTTTCGTATGTGGGGTCTGCGGACGCTCCAGTTGTGCACTTCCCTTTTTGTTTTCGATCGGGTGTTCTGAAAAGCCTGTTTACTCATTTTTTGTGGCTATTAATTACTTATTTCAATGCAAAACTAATATAGCGTCACAGACTGACGATCATTTGGTGATATATTGCCGAATTGGAGACTATGGAAACAAATATGAGATGGCGAAACCGATTTTTGTGTCATTTTATTAGATTCCCGTTGAACCGACGGTAATTTTTAATTTTTCGATATTTGTAATATGAATCACAGTAATGCAGTCTTTTCTGTATCGCTTCGATGGAGTTACAAGTTTGGGGCCCGTCGAAATACATTTTGGGGATCACAGAAGTTGTAAAACATTTATCATTCTCATTTTTGTAACTCCTTCGGTGGCCCTATGGTTATGGGGCCTCTCGCGCAATTGCAACATTTGCTATATTTTAAATCCGCCATTGCACGTCAAAACAAACTCGGGTGCAAGTTTTGAAAGGGTTTTCTGCTCGATGTTTATGATTATTTTGAACTCTATTTTTACGACTATTTTTTGAATTTTCGAGAACACTTGCGTGCCCCTCCTCCCACTCCCTCAATTTCTGAAATTAAGCTCTAGTTGTACTTCTGAGTTGTTTAAAACTAACACCATTCATAAAATTGGAGATTTTTTTTTTCAAACTTTATCTATTGTTTAGAAAGAATTTAGGGCATTAATGTAAGAAATTGATTAAAGACGTTTTGAATGATGACATAATTCGGAAATCAAAGGGACTTTTGAATTTTTTTTTTTTTTTTTTTTTTTTTTTTCGGAACTGCTGAAGTATAGTTTCAGAAACTCTTCCGAGGCGTTGGTGGTAGCTGTTCTGTACTAAAAAAATGAGGTTGGGGCCGAAGTGTGATTTACTCCAAAATCAGAGGGTGACCCCCCTAACCCTACCTCGTCGTTTCAAGCATTTCTTAAATATTTAGCGATTATTTATTTTGGTCAAGAAATGTCTTTTTGCGTATTTCTTATACTTGTTTCACCTATATTTCGTAAATTGCCATCTTTTTTGCATCATTAATAGCGATTGATTTTTTTTCTGTTTAAAGTAACTATTTTTATGTATTTATATAAAATCAATGAATAAGTTATTTTCGTTTTTTATAGAAAAGTTTCAAGGATTTTCTATTATGCAATTTTTCAAATTTCAGAAAATTATTGTTAAATTGAAAAATTTAATTTGAACTTGTTTGTAAAGCTTCATAAAAGATTAAACAATCAAATTGTTCAATACTATGTGTGCAAACATCAGATCAAGTAGTATATGTATTCAGTTATTAACTTGGTGTAAATATTGAGTTTGTTTATTGTACCTGCGTTTTAAGAACCTTGCTCTTTTCATGGCTATTTTTTTTTTTCAGCAAAATGTATGTCACTGTTATAGCTTTTAAGAAAAATGCAAACTTTTCTATTCATAAATTTTAAATAAGTATAAAAATATTACTATTTTGATTTAATATTGTAATTTATCTGTTACCTTTTCTGTTTAATTTGATTACTAAAAAATGTCTACGTGCAATCCTTCCACTTTAATTGCGTAATTTGTTGACGGTTTCATAGTTCTATTCTTATTTTTTTTTTTTTTGAATGATTAAACAACGTAATTTAAATTTTTTAAACTATGTTTAGTGTACCTAAATCCATACATTATTACAACATTACTGAAATCTTAGTTATATGCTCCATTAAAAAAAAAAAAAAAAAAAACAAATCAATTGGTTATTAAACAGTCTCTTTGTTTTTCTTCCTTCTTTTTTTAGCTATTGTTCTTTCTCTTTCATCATACAGCAGTCAAAAAAGGAAAACATAACTACACCCTATACAGATTGTACGTAGTACGATGCAAAAGTTCGGGGACAAACTGTATAAAATCTTACCCAGAATAGTTCACATTACCGAAGCACATCCACCTTCAAAAGGTCGCCTTAAGGGACTATGTACTTCTGCCAGTGTTCATATAACTTTTGGAAACACTCCTGGAAGCCATTTTTTGCTACCTTCTATGATGCAGCTTCATCTTCTCCTGACGGAAAAAAGCGACGTCTATGCAAATGTTTCTTTGCTGGGAACAGGTAAAAGTCACAAGGAGCTAAGTCCGACGAAACGTTATGTTATTTGTTTGTCATATCAGAGTATTGACCAATCGAACCGTGCATCCTCAACATGAAAGTCGCCTTCTTCCCCACGATGAAGTTAAAGCAGCAGCGCAAGAGGCCTTACAGGAATTTGGGAAAAATGTCTTCCAGGAGTGCTTCTAAAAGCTATACGAACGTTGGTAGAAGTGCATAATCGTTCAAGGTGATTATTTTATAGATAGATATATGCTTCGGTAATGTGAACTATTCAGGGTAAGGTTTTATACAACTTGACTTCGAACTTTTAGATCATACTACGTACGTATTTACCATACTTTACCGAACTTTTAGACCATACTACGTATGAGTTTTCAATTTACTATTTCATAACGTTTTTGAGTGACGCAAGTTTACGCGCATGAAGACATCACAAGAGTATTTTCGATAATTAACTGGGGAGGCGTTCAAAATGGATATTTGGTTATCTATATGTTCTTAGGTACATATGTATGTACAGATGTGCCGAAAAAACTTGTGAAGTATAAATTTGGTGATAGTAAAATAGAAATTTAGGTAGAAATCTGATTTTCTTTCTTTCTTTTTTTTTTTTTTTTTTTGTGGTTACAATTCTTTATTCGTAGAAAGGAAGTAAAGTGAAATGAATCATTGATCCTTTAAATCCCTGACAATCTTATCAATTTATTTCTGTTTGATTTTTTTTTTTTTTTTTGCCATCGGCCAAAGGCATCGGCCAAAAAATGCCATCAATCGAGCCCTAATGTTAAACATAAGTTCTATTTACTTAAATATCTTATTGCAGCAGTATTCGCACCATCAACCAACACAATGAATAAACACAGCGAAAATCTGATAAAAGTTAAATGTTTTATGAACATGATAAATGGATTAAATATTTGCGTAATACTCGACACACATCCATGTTAGATATTAAATTTGCAGATAATCGACACATCCATTTTGTGTGCAGAAATATACAAAATAATAACACAAAATGCGGTGAAAATCAAACTAAAAATTAAATATCTTATGAATATAATTCGGACATTGACAAATACTCACAGACCGATTCTTTTCAATAGCAGAAAAATCGGAGGTGGACGAAGACGTCGCAGCCCCCCCGAGTCTGATGCAGGAACTCCGGATCCATCGGTTTCGTGTTTATCTGTTTTTTTTTTTTTTGTAACTTTTCAAAAAAAGACAGCAAAGTTTTGTCCCCCGAACGCTTCATTGCTTTTTGGGTGGTCCTTTCTTGACAAACGCAGCTTTCTTCATCACAGTTTCCGTCTGAATTTACGAGAACTCTCGTTTCGCGACACGAAACTAAAATTTTACATTACTTGCACGACACTGATTCCAAAACACTGATTAAAACTAAATAACTATTTACAAGACATTAAAAAAATAAAACCAGCACGAACAAAAACGATACACCTAAAAATCACAATCACAAAAGAAGGGAGTAGTTATCCACATAGACTTTACATAAAATATTTACACGTTCAAATATTTGTCAATTGAATCTATGCCTCCAGCACAGGAAATAGTTTTACAATAGCGGTCGTCGGTTAAATTTGTTGTATAAAAAGCTATCGGCGGGCGCCAGACACTTCTTTGCTACTTTTTTTCATTTGACTGGCGCCTGAGGACGGCTCAAAGCAAAGAATGACTCAGGCAAATATACTATTTTACTGTCGACATCTTTTATACTTATGTATATGTAAATAGAAAAGTGACATGGAATGCCCCCCCCCCCCCCAAAAAAAAGGAATTCAAAATTTATTTACTCGGTATTTGTTTCGGTCAGGTTTAATTTCCTTTTTTTTTTTCAAGCGGTCATTTTACCTACTCAAATTCAATAAACCTTATAACATATTGCAAAGCAATGTCGCAGATTGGGAGGGGACGTCGCAACCCCATGATACCCCCCCCCCTTCCCCTTTCTTGTATCCACCCATTCGTACAATGCCCCAAAAATGTAATTCAAATTTTTTTTTTCAAGCAAGAATTCATATATTGTCGCGGGTTTTGGGGGGGGGGGTCAGACCCCCCCCCCCTTGTATCCGCCACTGTTGGGGCCGGACATTTTGGTGTTGGGGCACTAAAGCAAAGAGAAAGCCGGCGACATTCCAGGCCACATTAAAACTTGTCCAGAACGTTCTTTTTTGTAAAAATTATTATTATCATTCTTTTGACCCTATAGAATAGACCCGACCACAGACAATAACTTCAATGATACGAACTTTCGTATTAGTAAGAAATATAGTGCCTAGAAAGAGTAGTGTGCCGATCGACGGGGAAAAAGTGAGGTCAGATTTGAGGAAAACCCAGATGGCGCTGCGCTCGAGGAGTACGCTATGCTCCTCAATCAGACTCGTTTTAAATCAGCGATTGCATACTCATTTCGAAGTTTAAAAGCCCCGTTTTTCGAATTGAACTTATTTCTGCGCAAAAGAAATTCTGTAATAAGTGCTATTTGTTACATGGGTGTTCATTTATTTTTTGAAGAATATAAAATTACCTTATGCTAATTTATCTTCAATGAAAATAGTAGACTTATAATGGGCCATTCATTAAATACGTAAGGGTCCCGAGGGGGAGGGGGGTTGGAAAAGCCTCTACGTACCTTTGGGGGTTGGAGGTCAAACTCATTCCTACGTAATATTTTCCAAGTCGTTATTTCACATTAGAAATTGCGCGGTAAACTAGTGATTTGGCAGAGATTATGTTCCATTTGCGTACGGAAGGTAAGAAACGTGTTAGGATAAGATGTTTTTTTATTTGTTTTACAAAGAATGAATAGTGTAAAATATATTAAAAGAGTCGCATTATGTATGGCATGTTTTATTTTTAATTAATATTACATCAAAAAAAAAAAAAAAAAAAGTCGAAAAAACATTCAGTTTAGATTCTAACTTTTCAGTAACTATTTCTTTACGCAAAAAGTTAAATTTAATAATGTGAATTTAATAACGATTCCAGTGATGTAACGATTCCAAGATTTGTTATTTTATCATTTTGAAAAACGAAATGAAATCTTACGTAAGAATGGGGGGGGGGGGGGTAAAAAATCTTACGCACCCTTGCATGGGAGAGGGGGATCAAAAATTGCCAAAATCATCTTTACGCAATTAATGAATGGCCCCTAAGTATTCAATAACTGCGCGTCTCTTATTTCTCTACTAATAATAAAGCTGAAAGTCTCTCTGTCTGGATCTCTGACGCGGACAGCGCCTAGATCGTTCGGCCGATTTTCATGAAATTTGATACAAAGTTAGTTTGTAGCATGGGGGTGTGCACCTCGAAGCGATTTTAAATTCGATTTTGTTCTTTTTTTATTTCAATTTTAAGAACAGTTTCCGGAGCAAAATTATCATAAGATGGACGAGTAAATTACGAAATTATCATGGCGTGGAACCGTAGCATGGGAAGAGCGAATGAACATAGCCAATTGGCGAGAAATTCATCATCCATTATTTGTAAA
Organism: Uloborus diversus; assembly: GCF_026930045.1. Classification (NCBI taxonomy): domain Eukaryota; kingdom Metazoa; phylum Arthropoda; class Arachnida; order Araneae; family Uloboridae; genus Uloborus; species Uloborus diversus. The sequence goes on from NC_072734.1 coordinate 105,517,630, forward strand.
TATACAAGCTAATCAAATGACCTTTTATTTTTCTCCTCCGGGCAAAGTCCTGCGGGTACCGCTAGATTCAAAATAAAACTGCTTCGAAATTCTTAAGCTAATTAAAATTATCAGGGCTTCTCAGTCTGAGTCGAAGAGTCGGAGTCGCTTGAAAACCTACCGACTCCGACCTGTTTTTTTTTTTTTTAATTTTCAAGGACTTTTTCAAGAATAATACATTTGCCTTAAAATATAAGTATCAAATTTTCAGTCAATTGTGTAAAATTTTGTTTTGAAAACATCTTTGTCTTTGTGTCTACACTGTAAAAAAAATTCGGAAACGTTTCTGAGTATATCGTGCAGCTGCGGTTCATGAAATTTTCGAAAACGTTTCTGAGTATTTCGGAATTCTCTTTCTGTAATGTCCGGAAACGTGTCTGAGTATTTCGGAATCCTCTTTCTGTAATGTCCAGAAACGTGTCTGAGTATTTCGGAATCCTCTTTCCGTAATTTTCAGAAACGTTTCTGAGTATTTCGGAATCCTCTTTCCGTAATTTCCAGAAATGTTTCTGAGTATTCTGTGCAGCTGTGGTTCATGAAAGTTTCGAAAACGTTTCCGAGTATTTCGGAATTCTTCAAACAATTTTCAAAAACGTTTCCGAGAATTTCGGAATCCTTTTTCCGTGATTTTTTCTAAAATATAATTCTTTATTATAGTATTGCATACCATATCAGTTTCAATTCTTTCATATCTAAGAGCAATAATACAAGCAATTTTAGAATCATTCGTGGATTTTTTTTTTTTTTTTTGGAATTTCTAATGACAAATAGCATGGTTAACAGCATAACATATGCACAGTTATAAATTTTTGAAAAATTATGAAATAATCTACTAGTTTCACTCCTAATCACAAAATCGTCGGGGAATTGGAGTGGGGGTACCTTCTGAAAAGTGGGGATTGTTTGTTAATTAATCTTAAACTTCAGTTTTTCTCTCAATATTTTCAAGACAAAACTATCAACATATTGTATTTTTAATGCAGAACTTAAAAACATATCTTGTATCAAACTTGATAGCTTTTATCTTCGGATAAAATTTGACAGGACTTACCTACCCTTCGCGTTCCGGAATTTGTTCACCTCAAATCAATTTCTCTGACGAACAAAGTGTACCGAAAAGTACCAACAGAGAAATTGATGAATTTAAATATGACACCAAGTCCCCCTGCTGGAACCATTCGGGTTGATTCTTCTGTTCTTGCCCTTTCCAGCTCATCACAAATATAAATACTTATTCAAAATAGGTTACTGATTTTATTTTTACAGTGTGCGCAAAATGCATTATATATTTTATTTATTAAAACATTGAACTCTATTACATGATTATTCCATTTCATATATACGAGAATACCCCCCCCCACCCCCCATAAGAGTGATGGTGCACCCATAAAATGCTATGAAGCACCCCCCCCCCCTCGAAAAAGCAACATCATATACATTATAAATCAAAGTATCATATACATTATAAATTAAAGTATCATATGAATTATAAGTCAAATACTTTAATATGGTGTAAAAATACAAAATTATTTTATTAAGTCTTTTTTTTTTTTTTTTGCTTTTGGTAAAATTGAGGCTCGTAAAACGAAAAAAATGAAGACACTTTTAAATACATACATGTATTTATTTGTTAAATAAATTAATACACATTTAACTAATTTAAAGCGTTTCGCTAATGCAAATATTTAAAGAGATATCGTCATTTAGATAATACTGAAGCACTATGTTCCTAATTACAAGAGATAGTTTTTTTTTTTTTTTACTTCATACAATCTAGCTACACTGTTTACAAGAGAATGAAAACATGCAACCTTAAAGACGAACTATCAAACCTGACAATTTGCATATTATAACATTTAATTCATAATGCTTGATACATAAATGTTCAGCCAAATATTAACTGAGATTGACACATAAAAACAAAGTACACAATAACACTTATTTAAATTTTTTTATATGAACATATGAACTAAATCTCTTTAAAGTAATAGAGTTGCAAAGCGACTTACCTATTCGTCGGTGGTGGTCTTTTGCAGGCTTTGGTCACCAAAAAGGTGATTTTTATGACAGAATAAAATTCTGCCAACAAAAATTACCCATTTGGTAGAAAGAAGAAAAGTATCCAAGAAAAAAGTAAATTACCTACACAAGTTATGCGACGCAATGAATTTACATGGCGTCCTCTAGGCAGTTATTTGGTTTTTAATTTCAGTTTGTATTCCTTCCGCGAGCATGCGTCGAGAATTTGCACTTCGTACTTAAAAATAAGTGACATAGCTTCAAATTCAATCTCATGACGATACATAAGCAAGAAAATATAAGACTTTAAAATTATCTTCAGTGAATTCATGCGAGGAACAAAACTTCTACTAATTCCCTTGATGAGTGTTACTTCGCATACATGAGTCAGCACTTGTTTTCATTGCGTGCTTTCGAAAGTTTCAGTTTAGATTTTCTGCTGGACTATAAAATTGCCGTGTAATCTGCGCATGCGTCGACTCTTACTTTCTTGCTAAACCGGAAACGTTTCTGATTATAGCAGAAAACTGCGGAGGGCGTACGAATCTGTGTATTACGGAAAACTTTTTTATATATTCAGAGAGTTTTCCGAGATTTTTTACAGTGTACTCCAATAATGATCTTTTTATCGTCAATATTATTTTCCACATAATTTTCATTATATACAAAAACTACAATATTTGGAGATTTTTTTAATTTCATACAAACCCAATATTCGTTAGGCAAATTAATATGAACAATTTCATTTATAATAGATTTATACGTGGTTATTTCAGTTTCATCTGCGGAAAGATCAAGTTTTATTTTTTTCAAACAGGGAACATTTTTCTTAACTGCATAATTCCTGATGGACCTTTTCTTTGGTAATTTTTTAGTAAAGTATGTTGGCAGACTTGGGAAAATTGTCGGAATTGCTTCCTCTTTCAAAAAAGTTTTCCCCCGAGGAATCAAAACTTCCTCAACGTTTATAATATGCTTAAAATGCGTTTCAATAAAATGTTTTTCGAAATGCAGAGCACAAATTAAGCAATATTTACCAAAAACTTTATCTAACCTGGGAATTAACGAGTTCCACTTTAATTGTTCTTCATCTGCTGGAGCTTTAAAAAGCGTAACTTTTTCCTTGCATGTTTTGTACCCACTTTTGCACCCTGGTACGAAACAAGATGAAGCTTTATTTCTTCTAATGTTCAACTTTGATGCCTCCATTAAAAGTCTTAAACGCTGTTTCATGAAATATTCACGAAATAAAGGTAAAAAAGAGAAACGCGGAACTAAATTGTAACAAAATCCCGCGTCTACTAATGTACACACCGCGAAATTGAACGTACACCTCGACCGCACTGCCATCTAGCAGTTTTCATACAATTTGTCTTCAAGAATCGTGGGGAAAAAAGCGTCGGTCGGCACACTACTCTTTGTAGGCACTATAGTAAGAAATAAATATCTTTGTGCAACCAAATAACATAAGAAACAAGCAGTGGCGTACCAAGGGATTGGCAGGAGTGGCTCTCGCCAGGGGCGCAGTAGCCACAGAGGCGGCATTTCAATTGATTTAACAAAAAAAGATTTTTTTTTTTAAAATTGATCATGTAAGTAGTAAAATGCTTTTAAAAAGAGAAATTAAAATAAAAAATAAAAAATATAGAAAACTCATAAGAAAAAGAGCTAGAGGGGAAAATGAAACAATCCATTATTTTCAAAAAGAAAAAAAGGGTTGATTTTCCCCATGGCGTAAAATTCTATTCGATTCATTGAGTTAGCTACAGACTTATACACACAAGTTGTATACAAAGGAGCGGTTGTGGTGGGCGTTCTATGCCGGATGATTCTCTTTTTTTTTCGGGGAGGGGGACGACATTTTGTCGTGTATAGCTTTTATTACGCGATATATTTATTCCCATTATAATTCATAATATTAGCATGCAAGGGCACACATATGGGTGGCAAGTGGGGGCTCAAGCTCTCCCCCCCCCCCCTTGAAATTAGAACTTCCTTGCCTTTAGTACTTTTTTCTTTGCAAAAATGTAAAATTTCTTCTCCAGCAATTAATGAATAAGTTATTAAAAATGTCAAATTTTAATAATACTAATCTGTACTGAAATCGGTTTCTATGGGGAAATATCCTGCTAAACCATGGGGAAAATATCTGACCCCCCCCCCCTTAAACTTTTTGCATATGGGCGCCCTTGTTAGCATAAAAAGCCTTATTTAAACAAAATGTTGGGAGGCCTTAATTAGCGAATATATAGTACTTTTATTTTGAATGTATGTAAATGGGCGTGTTTTATAAGCCAATTTCAGATTAGCAATGCTTTTTGCATTTGCTTTGCTTTCCTACTTACAATAGAATTTTTTAAATGCTTTGATTTTTATTTTAAAAAAATAATAAGGTTTTTCTTCTTTTTTTAGTATATGTGTAAATTATCCTCATGTATATCATAGTCAATGATCGAGTAACTCTCCTGACGTCATTAATAATGAAACTCGTGCCACGGCATGATAATTTGATAATATATTTTGGTAATGTTTAACATGATTTATTGTCACGAGGCTGAACTGTTTCCGGTAACTTAACTGTTTTACTGGTAAAACTGTCATTTCAGGGGAATGAAGAAACAAAAAAGTGTCAACGATGAACGTTATCATTGGAGTTTAGGTTTAAAATTTCAACTATCAAAATATCATCAAACAGGCAATTGCTTCGTTCAAATATAGAAGCAATTTTCATCCGTTACATCGTGACGGGCGATTTTCTAGTGTTTATTGTATATTCTCCAAGTGGTTTGAAACAAACTCTATTTAATGTTTAAGCTGCTTTGAAAAAGAAAATAAATAAATACATTGCTATAAACGGAACTGAAAAATGTTTAACCTCATTTGGTTCAAGAAAGTACATTTTTTATATTTATTGACGGATTGAATATATTATTGGTTTTGTTGAATGTATGCGAAATGGTGGGGGGAGAACGAAAACTTTTGGGAAAGGGAAAATTCTCAATTTGCCGAATGAAGTCCCAATTTTACCGAATGATTAAATTCGTGCACGTATGCAAAAACATACATAACATTTACTGCAAAGATATTGGACATCATCGAAGCAATTTAAAAAAAAAAAAAAAAAAAAAAAACAAGAAAAGAGGAATAATAAAATTGCAACACTGCAAAAATTTTTTTAGGAGGCCTCCGGAGATTTCTCATCGGGACGACCCACTATATGTGCATGCAACATTCATAAATAAATACCATAAGTAAATGCAATAAAAAGTTTCACATAAAAATTGCAGTTTCACAATCATGTTCCCAAATTTTCGCCAAATCGTCATACTAAATTTACCGAGTAAGACATATTTTTTGGGAGGTCAGAGCCACCTCCCGTGACCTCTCATAGGGGCGCCCCTGATAGTAGCAGTGAAAAAATATAAGTTATTTTTCAAACTCTGGGTGCCGCTTACCCCCTGGCATCCCCGCAAATCCGCCTAGAGCTATTGCTACAGTTGAAGAAACTTTTGTTGATATTCTGAGAAAAAAAAAAAGTTGCCAAAATATTTTCGTGTTAAGCATGAATTTTTTTACATTTATATGAGGCTTGTGAAATATTTATAATAATTGAAAATATTATTACTGTGTCATGGATAAATATTTTTTGAAGTTCAAGAACAATAGTGATATAAGACGCAAAGTTAAGTTATTAGCTTTGTAGCCCTTTAAATAAATTTCAATGTAAAAATTGCTCATGAAACTTGATTATTACTAAAAATTTAAAGAAAAGAAAGGGTGCATTAAAAAAAAAAAAATGGGAAAAGAATGTACGGAAGAATACGGAAAAGTTAGAGGTCCCATGATAAGTTTCTAAATTCCTCAATAGATGGCAGAGCAATCCAATAAAATAACAAAATGAAATTTGTCCTTTTTGGGGAAAATGACTGTAAGAAAAACTCATAAGTGGAAGAATTCCTACCTGTATATTTTTTCCCAAACACTCCAAAAAAATCCCATTATGTTTCGATCTGGGGGAGGGGAAGAAAATGTTTCAAGGAATTTTGATCTTCACCCCAGCCGAAGAGAGGCTGATGGAAATGAACTGAAAAGTGTATGTAATTTGCTTGCTAGGAAAGAGACAAGAATTTTTATTTTAAAGAATACTGGGTTATAAAAAGTTTTGGTAATTATATTTCGAGCTAATTAGTTCATGAATAGTTAACAACTATTTCGTTACTTCTCAAATTATTTTAATTTAAATGTTTTTCCCATATTTGTAGCATCTTTCTCGTATGGGAGGAAATAACGCAGAGTTTTAGAAAAAAAAGTCTTATTTTCTTTCCTATATCCCCCCTCCTCTTCTATTCCTGCATGAGAAAAGGCAGTCCGGATTCCAGTGCTCATTACAGTTTAAAGCCAACACCAATAATTTATCCAGTAAAATATATGCAATAAATAACATTTGCTATATAAAAGCACCCAGTAAAAATGTCCCCTCGTTTATTGGTTGTTCATTGCTGAAACTCACCAGAGACAATAGTGGCACAGAAAATAAAAATAAAAAAATAAATAAATCATCCAGCAACCAGCCTTTAGCATTCATTTGAATTTCGACGCAGTGGCACAACCAGAAAATAGTAAGGTGGATACTTTCAAAACCCTCCTCCCTGTGTCCCCCGTACATTAAAAAATTTAAAGTCATAAATAAAAACACAATCGCAAGTCAGTTTTAACGATAGGAGAAGAGATGGAATTCTGAAACTCCTGGAAATTTTTTGAAATTGGAGTCCCAAAAATGTAATTTTGACGATCTTCGATAATGTTAGAAGGACAAGTGTTAAAATCCCCGCAGTTTTTTGAAACTGAATGCTGAAAACGCAATTTTAGTCTATTTTCGATAAAATTAAGGGAAAGGGGATGAGGGTCAGAGTTCTCCTGCGGAAATGTTTCAGAATTGCAGACCGAAACATTTGTAATCAACATGTGTGACCAAGGTACGTAGTAAAGGTTAAATGATTAAAATCAATCGCCCCTTACTTGAAAAGTTTCTGTATCCACTTTTGAGAACGGGCAATTCTCATGATATTGCGCCCCTAGGGTAGGGAGATGCAGACGCGCCCGAAACCTCACTGGTGAATGAAATAAACATATTTTTAAAGTGTCTTTATTTTATACCCGGTTCCAAAACCCAGTGTCTTTCTTTTGTACCCCTTAATTTAGAGGGAATCTCATAAGTTGCAGATATTGAGCCCCACAGATGCAAAGAATCGGTAAATGAACCAAATAATTTTTTCCAAATGTCTTTCTTTCTTTTGTACCCAATTCCAAAACTTTCCCCCTAAATTTGGAGAGAAAATTCATAAGTTGCAGATTTTGCGCAACCTAAAATCTGAAACTTTGTGGGCCACTTCGCACCAGAAGCGGCCCAATTCCCACAGGTTGAGAACCGGTGAATGAGACAAATTAATTTTCCAATTATCTTTTTTTTTTTGTACCTGATTTTAAAACTCTCCCCCCCCCCCCCCAAATTTTATTTTGAAGGACCACTCATAAGTTGCGGATATTGCGCCCCCTAGGGGAACGCGCTCTACTCCCCACAGATTGAGAACTGGTGAATGAACCAAATGCATTTTAAAAAGGACTCTCTTTCTTTTGTACCCAGTTCCAAAACTTTCCCACTAAATTTAGAGGGAAAACTCATAAGTTGTGAATATTGCCCCCCCCCCCAGGGGCGGCATTTCAGCATTTCATTTGGGGGGTCGAGTTTCTTAAATGTGTATTACCACAGTGCGGTCCCAAATAAACATTAGCTAACAGGAAGTGGTCATAAAATCGGTTTAATATGAATAAAAATTAGTGTTTAGAAGCAATTAAAATGTTGATTCATTTTCTAATAAGTTATCATACAAAACATCTCGATACTAAAGTTTTTATACCTTTTGGAAAAGTTTTAATGTCTGATTTTTGGAATTCAGAAGAGCAGGGAATCGTGTTACTAATCTATCATGGCTCAATGTCGTGCTGTTTTGCCAGTTATACATATATCATACAGCTAAATAGAAAAGATGGTGAAAAAGCTCATGCCCTTTAGCATGTATGACTTCGTTTCAATTTTTTGCTCATTGCACTTCGAAAATAATTCTCTAACCTCCTGAGACACAAAAAAAAAAGTCTTTCTCTACCAGCTTAGCTTATTGGAATAGTTAAAAAATAATTGAAGCAACAAAGTTATGTATGAAAACACTTTTTATATTGGGCTCTTCAAAATCACCCAGGCAACTTCAAAAATTGTGAGGGGCTTAATTTTTCATCATTGAATAATGTAGTGTCGTCGGCAATCTCAGCTTCAATGAATGTCATCTGCCTCCAGCTCTGTTATTTACTATTTCAAACTGATGAGTCCATAACAATGACGAAAATGCAATCACTGGATGTGGTAACCGGTCTCGTCGGTATTTTACTTGTAATTTTTCTTGCCCCATGCTAACAATTTTACTCATATAGAGCCAGCCATACAGAAAAATAATTATTATCAAATCTTGTGTTAATTTCATTCGACACTGAATCTATTACTTCATACAAAATATTAAAAAATCATTGTTTAACTTCACATCATCATGTGGATTTTTGTCCTTTTTTTTTTGCGCCTTTTTAAAATTGGATCGGAGGAAGACCTTTTTTTTTGAAAAGGCTCACGTTTGAATGAAATTTAAAATCTATTTTCAGCTTCCATTGTAGATTGAACTAGCATGGTGAACTAGCATGGTGCGCAGATCATTTGCAGTTTGAACTGTGGCTTGAATAGTCCGAAAACTGAGGGTAGCGGATTGAAGATGTTTTGGTAGAGTAAAACATTTTTCAAAAACTTTCCTCAATAGAAATTGAATAAAAATTCAAACGAAGCCATACATGCTAAAGAGCATGAGCTTTTTCACCATTGAAAGAATTGTTTTGCAATAATTCTTCCAGTCGTCAAATCACCGCTTTGGAGTTAGCGAAAAATGTTTTTTATGGTTTTACCTAACTCTTGAAGACGCTCCAAGACATCTTGTGTCACTCCGAGATTGCATAATATAGAGTCCCATAAAAGGTATTTGTTAATATGTTTTTTTAATTCAATAACCACATGCATTTTTAAAAAGTTTCTGTAAAAGGATATAATGCATTGAGCAGCTGAAACGTGTTTCTAGCAGAGGAAAGCGATGAAGACTCATTAAATAAATATAAACTTAAAAATGAGCGTAAAAGTGAATGCAAACTGTCAAGGAATTTTCTTGCCAAAACCTTGCTGCCACACAATTTTGCACGAGCCTCTCATATTGGACATAGATCGTTACACTGGGCACGCAAGTATGAAATATTTAGCCTACATGAGGAAATGTCTTCTTTAGTTACAGCTAAACCATGGTTCTCTATCAGCTTTCTATGTTCTGAAAAGGCCGAAAATACTTCAGGAATAGCTAAGTCATCATCCAAATAACGAAAAACACTTTTTCTAGTCTGGGAATGTGTCGGGTTTCATCAAAAAGTTACTGAGAACCAGCGAGATTTTTTAAAATGAACATTGATTTCCGACTAACATAAATTGAATTCACCCGTTTTCTATCATTCTATTGAAAAAATATGGGGGTGCGACCGCCCCCTCTTGACCCCCCTATTTGCCCCCCCCTGCCCCCCCCCCCTAGAGGAGCACGGATGCGTCCCACTCACCATAGGTTGAGAACTGGTGAAAGAGACAAATAAATTTGCCAGCTATCTTTCTTTCTTTCTTTTTTCGTGTTGTTCGTTTACAAATCTACATTTGTGTCACACATTACTGCTACAAATTACTATATTAATTTCTATACATGAAACCTAACTGTGAGGAATTTATTGAAAACAAACCGCAAAGCAAAACCAACTTTTAATTGCACTAACGAAAAACTGAGTTAAATTAAGCGGAAAACGGAATTTTACAATCAATGATGTGACTGAGTGTGCGGGAAATGAAATATTTTCCTGCTTGCTCAGAGATTAGGTTAAAGCCAGTGCGTTTTTCTTTCGAGGTGATGGGGGGGGGGGGGAGGGGGGGTACTACAATTTTTTCACCTATGGTTGTTGCTTTTGTGAATAATGTTTCACATCAACAAATTTTTTCAGAAAATTTTTCTGAGTGTTTAGGGTCTATGTAGCTAAAAGTAGTAGTAGGGGTGGGGCGCCTTCAGCGCCCCTTATTCCTCCAAGGGGTGGGGCAACCCCCCCCTCCCTCTTTGGATCCGCGCCTGTGCCGCATCTGCGTAAAATCAAAGCTGATCCGCATAAAATAAAATAAAGGTGTCAAATCTTAAACCGTGTATTATCAAATCCGCGTAAAATGAAGGTTTACTTTGTTCAAAAACTATTCTCCGTTGGTAACGAAAGATAACATTAGTTGCACAGAAGAGCTTTTTCGCAAATGACTATTTACAGGCGATGATACAAATTCGCTTTGGTTGCATAGCTGTGAAACACATTCATTTTGTATTTATTGGCCAGTAGGTCACAGAAAATCATCAAATGATGCAGAAGTTTTTCCCGCGAATGGGAACTAATATCTATTTCTGTAACATATTTATACCTGCTAAGAAATGCATGATAAGTAATTAGAAAACGTAAAATGAACACCTTGCCTTCTTAGCTATTTTCAGAACTGTTTTAGCAGTAGAAAAACAAAAATAAAACAACGTGTTTGATATCCCGAATGAATAATGCCCATAATGTTATTATCTATTTTTTATTTTTGCATAATTATGAAGCTGTAATTTTCTCTATTCTTTCCTTGAATAAAAAAGAAGTCATAGTGGTTGTTATTTATTTTTATTCAAATGCAATACAATTCAAAATCTCAGTCAATTTAAATAAAAGGTTAAAAGAATCAATGCAAGCTTGAAACTCTTAAGAGAAAAAAAAATGGTGTTGAATGAAGCTTTGTTTAGAAAGAAGCGAAGCAGAACAATATTTTCGTTCTTTTTCATTTTTAGAATGGAAAAAATTCCGTTCTTCAAAAGCTTGTTTCATTTCCGGTTTATTTTTTAACTGTTGAAAAGCTAGTGTGCGATAAACGAATTGGATTCAATGTATAAAAAGGACCACAGAATTATTTCGAGGTTTAATTTGTTTCGAACGATACATTTCAGCCTTTTGGTTTAGTTACGGAGCGAAGTCAATGTTCGAAAAGATTCAGTTCTGATGTACTTATTCTTCAAAAAGCATTCTAAAAATTGCAAAATAAACCTCTAACATTGATTAAAAATTAACGTAAAATAAAAAATAAAGCCCTTTTAAATTTCCAAGAACATCATTTTTGTTAGCTATTTTATTTTTTTAAAAAAAGGAAGGTATTTCCAGTTTTAGAGCTTGAATACGCCATCTTGCGTTTAATTAAGAAATTAGCCATAGGCATAGAACATTTCAATTTTGTACAGACAAGGTAGATGTCTCATTTTACAAGTCATATCCCACGTAAGCGGGTCAGACTGGGTTATTCTTATCTCTTTCAGCAGTCAAAGCCATGCCATTAACCACAGACTGTAGCGCCTCCTGTAATTTATTTGAATTGCGAATAAAGCATAACTTGCATGTATAAACATAATTTAAAAAATGTGCTCATGTATTTAAAAGTTTCAACAACAAGAAAAAAAAAAGGAAGAAAGAAAAACTATCTCATTTGAATTTTAACATTTTGAATTCAAATTATGTTTCACGATAAGATCCAACTAGTTGAGTTCTTGCTTCTATAAATAGAATGGAATGGAAATGGACAAGAAGTTTGCACCCTTCATATTATGACTGGTGTTTTTCTTCAATAGAAAAAAAATGCTGATTAGGCAATTTTGTATTTAGATGAAGCAGTTTTAGTTCATCTACATAGCTGTTTTTTCCTGAAAAACGTAGTTTTCGACAAAAACCCCGTTTTTTAATGTAGAGTGTTCTTCAGTTAAGCCCTGAAAAAAAAAAAAAAAAAAAAAAAAGATGAATAAAATCAAACAGCAGACGATTCGTAACTATGACGACAAAAATTTCACTCGTTGAATAAATATTAAAATCAACAGTCGTCATGGCAATCGGAAAAATCAGAGCAACTTCAACTTTGGTCAAGTGAAGATAATAAGCAACCAAACAAAAAAAAAGAAGTTGGCGGGAAAAAAAAATCAAAATGTTCCGCTCCCTCAGTGTCCCTTGTTGGGAACTTCTACTACATATGTATATAATATAAATAAATAAATAAATAAACACCCGACGTTACCAGGGTCAGTAATAATTGTAAGAAACAGTCGTTACTTTCTTTCGTTTTCTGTTTTAACTGAAAGAACTTAAAACACATCGCTTTGACGTGATTAAAAATCGAGCTTCTTCCTTACCCATAAAAGTAAAATAGCCATAAGTATAAAGAACGAACGAATATTCATTTAGAAACGAAAGCACAAATTTAAGCATATAAAAATTTGAAGAATTTCCAAAATATGAACTAACAAAAACAAAGATCACTAAAAAAAACCGTGCGCTTTATTTAATTAAATAGTACACACACCACACAAAAGAAGAAAAAAAAAAAAAAGCTCTCTACTATGTTTCTTTAAGGGTGCAAAAAGTAGTTTCCAAATGTTTAAATGATTTTAAACTCATGTTTGCTCCGGAGAAGCCTCGATTCAAAATTTTCATTATGATTACTGTTAATATTGCTGCTGTTAGGCAACGAATTTTTGAAACAATGGGTTTTATGTTCGCAACATTCGCAACTCCAGAGCTCGAATACGCTACCTTGTGGTGGTTACCAATACTAAAGAAAAAGTTAAAACATTCCATTCCACGTGTTTTCTTTGGGGTAAATTACAGGCTTCAAACAGTTTATGGTGTAATGTGATTTCAGAAGAATAGAAAAGAAAGCTTCTCACAAACACGATGAAAAATTACTGTCATTCACTAAGCGTCAAAGCAAGTTATAAGTTACGGCATTTGTTTGTTTTATCTTTTTCATCCGCCATTAGACAGTGGCTTCTGCGCCCCCTATAGTTCATTGGAGTTGCGAATAGAATCATTTAATGGGGAAATTACATGAAATTTACTGTTTTCAACCATAACTTTTTAAAACTAAGTTTTTAAGAAATAAATTGTAGCCTAAGTTGGTCCCTGATAATGTAGCTATCTATGGTGAAAAAATGGTCAAAATCCGTCCAGTAATTTTGAAGTTTACCCCGGACACCCCCACAGAAGTAGCCATTTATGTATATAGAGGATGAGGATATACTCCTAAGAAAGCAATAAATGTCATGCTTGCTTTGCTTCAGAGAAACCTTGATTCAAAATTTTCATTGTGATTACTTTTAATATTGCTGTTGTTAGGCAACGAATTTTCCTAACAATGGGATTTATATTTAATCATATCAAGGGGAAATTACATGAAACTTACTGTTTTTCACCATGACTATATCCATGGTGAAAAAATGGTTAACGTTAAGTAGAGAAAGTCGTTAAATAGAGCGTCGTCAAACAGAGCCAACTGTGTATATATATATATATATATATATATATATATAGAGAGAGAGAGAGAGAGAGAGAGATTGGCTCTCATTGTCGAATTCGTTGACAGTAAAACAAGCAAAAAATAGAAAATACCGCAAGTTTAGAAAAGGAAGAAGAACAGAGATTGAATAAAAAATATAAATAAAAAAGGTAAGCACAGACGAGACCGCCGGTGGCGACACGATGTCGCAGGTAGGCGTGGTCGCGGTTAGGATCTTTTCTCATTTGTTCGTGCCGACGGTACCTCCTACCTGGCGATAAAATGATATCATCAATCGTTTTCTGAGGACGTCAAATTACCTCGGCGCTCTGGGTTTGCGCGGTTTCTTAAACGCTGGGAATTCGCGGCTGACAACGGAAATTAATTGGACCACATTGTGTTCGCGATGCTCTTTTCTGTCTTTGACATTATTTTCTTGCGAGATTTCATTTCAAAAGGTACGACTTCGAAAGATGTAATAACTAACGTTGTATTGGAACTGAATTAAACGGAAGGTGACAGGTATTTCTGAATAATTCCTGTTCAGAAATACCTGTGATCGTTTCAAAAAGTTTCTGTATTCGGCAAATTTTGCCGGATGATTCGCCAACTTAAGAGGAAGTAATAAAAAAATAATTTAAAAAATTGCTTTTAATTACAAAATATGCATATTTTTTTTTTATAATGATGCTTCAATTTCTCTTCTCATTAGATGCAGGTATCTTTGAGTGTGGGCTCGTATTTTATCACTCTGTGAAATTCGAAGTTTCATTCGGCAAACTAAAAATGTACTCCCTCCCCGAAATTGCGCTCGGGGCGTCCACCCCTGCCTCCAGCATATTGCAGTTGAGGTCTGCGAAGACGATTTGCAATTTGCGTAACGATTCCGTTTCAGTCAAATTTAGTAAACGTTTTTGTAAAGTGAGTTTCTCACCTATCGATTAAAAAAACCGTCGTAAATGGCGAAATTTGCCAAATGATTGCAGAATCCCCTAAAGTGAGAAATGCAATTCTGAGCGTGAAGAAGCTAAGTAAAAGGATTTCTCTTCAGGGCAAAAAATGTGTTATAAAGCAAAAATAGATTGAAAAAAAAAAAAAACTAAATGTACTAATGTTTTTTTTGCTCGTAAGAATAATGAAAAATAGCTATGAACCACGTGGTTAAAATTTTCAATGAAACTTTGTACAGTAGGCTCCGCTTAATGTGATCACGGTTAATGCTATCATTCGCTTAATGTTATCAGAATCACTGAGTCTAGGAACAGTATTATATTTATTGTGTTACAAAAAGTCGGATATTGTAATCAGTGTCTTCGTTTATTGTTATCGCTTTTTCATAAACTTTCAACTTTTCCCATTTTTTGTTCTTCAATCAAAAGAAATATAAAGGCAAACCCTGACAAATAGGTCCGGGAAAACGACTTCCCTTCTTATCAGCAAAGTATAAGAATTTTTCTCCCTGCTCAGTTGCACTAAAAACTTCACTGTAAACGGTCAAACATTTTAACCATTGGAAAAAAATCGCAATGATTTAACTGTCAAGGAAAAAATTGACATTTTAAAACGCTTTGACAAATTAACCGCGATGAGTCAAAGAAATGCTGCAAAACAACCTACACATTTAACAGCCATTACTTTGTAAGTTACTAAAAAACCGTCATGAGATTGAAACCGAAGTGAAGCTAAATGAAAATTTACAACAAGCGAAACCATGTTGAAAAAGGTGGTGAAGTTGAATCTGCTTTGAAACTGTGGTTTACGAATGCCAGGAAAACGGATACGCGAGTAAGCAGTTTGTTAATGCTGCAAAAATCAGAAGATCTTGCTTTTAAAATGGGCAAAAAATATTTGTAGCAATGGACAGATGGTTTAATCAATGGGAAAAAAGAACCATTCCATTCTGCT
This sequence comes from Uloborus diversus, assembly GCF_026930045.1. NCBI lineage: Eukaryota > Metazoa > Arthropoda > Arachnida > Araneae > Uloboridae > Uloborus > Uloborus diversus. The sequence goes on from NC_072734.1 coordinate 105,533,096, forward strand.
AATTTAGTGATTTATAATTTGAAACTGCGTTTAGTTGAGTCATTATAATTTTAATTTGCTGTCGTAAAAATAAATGCTTCTTAATTGAAAAAAATCATCATTTTGTGTGTACTGATTTCTTTTCGGTTATTGTTATCAAACTGTATTTGTCCCAGCGCCGTGTCCAAGGGGAGGGTTTTAGGGGTTAAACCCCTCCCTTGGGGAAAAAATAAGCAAAATGAAGAAAATGTATATTTGACTTAAATTTACTTTGATGAGAAAGTTTGCGTTCAGCGTTTTTATTTTATTTTAATTTTCTCTCTGAAGTTTTTTGCGATTTACAACTGCTAAAGCCTTACAAACTGATGTAATATTTCGGAAAAAGTATGGCGGACGAACCGCTGAATGATCTACCAATGCAAAGAAAGAATATTGCTTATTGTAAGGAGCTTATGGTGAATTTGGCATATGTTACATCTATGAAGATGCATTAGTGATTGTGCTTGGTAATTTGCATCTGCAAAGATCTCTTTCTTGTTTAGTTTATTAAGCATTATTTCAGAACATAACAACCTGATATACATTCTACATTATAAAAGAATTTGTGAAGAGTTTTTAATACTCATTGCAATGTACTACATAGTAAACAGATTTAATTAAAATGAAGCAAGCAAAGTTTGATTAAAGCGAATCTGTAAAACGAAGGTATACTTGTACAGCTATAGAGGTATCCTTCAAGAATACAGCAGTCCTTACATGTGAATAAACGCCATACTGGGATCGGCAATTTGTCGTAAAACTAAAAGCCGTAAAGGGGTTGAATTCTCTCCCCCCCCCCCTACTGGTAAGATTAAAACGCCTCCCTTTATGAAAATCTGGACACGGGCCTGATTTGTCCCAAAGTGATTACATTAGGCGGCGCCTACTACTTAATAAAGTTAAATTTGTTCAACTGCACAGTCGGCGAAAAGATGATCATTTACCATAGAGTCTCATGATTTGTTTGTTCTTGTTTGTTCTTTTGTTGTTTATTTTGTTTCCAATGGGGCTGAGTAAAAAGCCGTTTAGCCTTTCTCCCAGACAAATCATCAGTTTTTCATGTGACACCACTAAGGCGCTGATGCATGAAATAAGTAGTTTTTGAAGCCCAGTTTCCACCAGATGGAGGCACCTAGGCTCTCTTCTATACGAAACTGCACTAGAAATTTAATTTTTCGAAGGAGTTCAAAGCCTAACGAATACCAGAGATATCTTTTACATGCCGCATAACATACGGCATGAGCGTTGATGATTTTCTGCACCTCGAAAATCCACCGACTGACCACCTCAGGTCAGAACCCGGGTCCAAGGTGTAGAAGGCCAGCGCCTTACTAACCCGCCACCAGCCGACTTGGAGAATCAAGGTATGAAGAAATTCATTCTGCTCTGCAGCGTTTACACTTTTAAAATTGCTTATTTAATTTGTTCTTTTAACCAACTATTTCCCAAAATAAATATAAGTAATTTATTCCATTAATTTTCTATAATTTTATTTTTAGTTTTATTATTAATTTTTTTTTAGCTAAATATATTTTACTCCTTTTCTTGCTCTCTGAAGAAGTTCGTATAGCTCCAAAACAAGTTAATAAAATTTCGAATGTTAATTTCTAGTTTGTGCCTTTTATAACGTTGCATTTGTTTAACGCTACAATCGTTGGAAAGGTAGTCAAGTCATCTACAATCCAGTCGCTGGCAGATGAAGAAATTCACTCTGCACTACGGCGCTTGCACGCTTAAGAAATCACCTACTATTTAATGAGTTCTTTTGACTATAAAATTATTCCCCAAGACAATTAGGAATAATTTATACCGTAACCGCTGAAATTCTAGGAAGACAACAAAACGAAAAATCACACGAAGAAGAAGAGAGGGGATATCAGTTTCCTCCTGGTTATTAACCCAGGTGGAGTTTTAACTAAGCACCAAAACACCAATTAGCGAGAGAAAACACCGCTAAGAGACATCCCCGCATTGTCGTCGATGCAAATGGGTCTGCATACTGATGAGCATGCAACCTGTAACTATTTTGAACGATTGTCGCGTATCCCAGTGTCGTTCAGACCCGTCTGGAACATCTGGAAGCGCAATTATTTTTCCATATTCGTTAAATGTCGGAGAGATGCGCTCTTAGAATGGAATCGGATGATCGTGTGTGCAATTTTAAACGAAATGCCCCTTATTGTCAGTTATGACAATCGCGTCGATGACACATACGAAAGCACGTTTACTGGTCATGGTCATACATTAAACAAAAAATGTAGTATCTACTGGAAAATCTCTAGGAAACTGGTTGCCGGATCTTAGACTTTTCCGAGACGGCGCAAATCTTGAAACTGCCCACCTTGCCCATTTTTTTCCCCACATTTAACATCGGAACGGAAAAAACACAGAAAAAGGGTGAATTTGTCGCCCCTAGAAGTTGCCACCTAGGGGGTTGCCCTAGTGGCGGATCCAGTATGTTTTTGACAGGGGGATCAAATTTCAATGATCAGTTTATTATACCGTATAAAAAAAATTACTTGAACAGGGGTGCCAAAAGTGATGGCATACCCCCCTGTATGCTACGACCATCTACCACCTCTAAATTAGATCAAAATACCTACCCCCTTTTGCCCCTTCTACTTAAATTTTTCAATGGTGTAAGCTGTTCCATGGATCATATTCCTTCAAATTTTCACTAAAAATCATAATTCTTTAGGCAAAAAAGCTGGTCACGTTACTATATAAAATAGTTGGATACATTTACATATACATTTTATAGCACACACAACGTGCGGTTTGAAGTGAAAGAGTGCTCTGAAAAAACTTTAAGCTCATTAGAGAAGATTATTGTTTTGAAAAAAAAACAAAAAAACTCATAATAGCAGTAGCCCAGTAAACGAACTCAGTCATATCCTTAGGATTATGACGTCCTGGGAAGAAAAATCCTATAGAACGAATCAAAAAAGGTTAACATTTACTCCATATACTAGTCTTACAGATCTAAATATTTGAAGTTTGAATAATAATAATAATACTAAAATTCTTGTCTTAGTGATGTCAGCTGACCCTTTGGCCCTCCCCTGAATCCGGCTTTTGGTTACCCCCCCTCCCCCAGATGCAGCACTACTCTTTGCAGCGCTCAACAGTGGTACTTAAGAAGAAGCTGTTATTGTTACTAGAAAATTTTATGGAAATTCAGTTTCCTATGGGGCTTTTCGTAGTATTGCAGTTTTGGTTTCTTTTTACAGTGCTCCAAATTTAAAATTTTGCATTGCCAATGATTTTATCTCTTTGAGAAACATTTTATGACTTATTTAAATCCATTCACAAATTGAAAGAAAAACAGAAAAGAAAATCTCGCTATCAAATGTGTTCTATTTTTCTTAGAAATCCAGCTCCTTCGGTGGCAATTGGCTGTCATAATAGAGGATTTAAAACGTAAATAATTTCAAATAACAGGGTTATAGTACGCCACAGCATTTTTGGCGCTCAGTGTAAGACTCAAAACGGGGGAATTCGTTGGAAATGGGGGAGGGCAGGAAACGTGATAAGCAAATCAAGAGTTCTACAGTGAGCTCTTTATCTAGAATTTTGGCGAGAATTTTCTTTTGAAATTTATTTCCTACTGTAGACAAACAACTTCACTCCCCCCCCCCCCCAACCAATAAAAAAAAAAAAAAAATGCTTACGCTTGATTATTACAATCCGTGCTTATTTAAATGACAATTTTCCAAGAACAAGCGCCAACAACCTTGAGCTACACTATAATACATATATAGTAAAACAAATATAAAACTCCCAGAAAAGATAATGAAGTTAAATGTGAAGGTTTTAAGAAAAAATACTTGTGGATAGCTGTGAGCCGCATTTCTTTTATTAAACGTTAGAGGCTGTTGCAAAGTTCGGGGAAGTTTCTACTAAATTGAAACGAAATGCTTATTTTTTAAGAAAAGAAACTCATTATAATTTTACTACAATTCCGTTTTTATTTCATTTTAATTTAGTTTTTGATTTTGACTTTTTCTCGTTTGCTTGCTCTCTCGTACTTTACTATGCCTTTAAAGAGGACGAGATACTTGAATAGCGATAACTTCCTTTTTCCTAGAATAATGTTTAAGACCAGGCTTAAAAAAAGTTAAAAAAAAAAAAAAAAAAAAAGAAAGAAAACTGGTAGCAAAGGAAAAAAATAATAATAAATGTGTGTTCTAAAGTTTTATCGAAAAGGTTAGTTCGTGTTTATGTGCTTCTTCCGAAGATAATGCATTTTGTTCCCCAGCTATTTGGCATAAACACGTTAAAACCCACATTGAAGTAAACAATTTTTTGCTTTTGTCCGCAAACATTTCTTCGATGTCCATCTCTTAAATTCGAGGATTTCAATCTTCAGGGTCTGCGCTCCCTTTGAACACTTATGTGAGATAACGTCCCCGCCAACCCATCGGACCACCATGTGTATAGTCAGGCCCGGCTCTTGGGGGGGTAGGCGGCCGTCTAGAGCGGAAGATTTTAGGGGCGGCAAATTTCGAAATTGAAACATTTTTTTTTAAAGCATGAATATCTGTTTCAGCGCCATAAGATTCACTGCTTTAATGCAAAATAATAAAAATAATAATAATAGTAATAATAATAATAATTTTGAGTGGGTAGACATGCAAAACGTAGTTTGGAATTTAACAAGAAATTCTATTCCATTTTAGAGGCGGCAAATTGCGTGATTCGAAAATCTTTTGAAAATATAAATATCCGTTTCAGTGCCACAAGATGCACGTTTTAATGTTAAAAAAAGATAATTTAAAAAATGTACCAGTGCTTGCATACACAAAACTCAATTTAGAATTTAACTGGAAATTCACTTTAGTTTAAAGTACTTTACTATTATTTTGATTTTATTAAATTATTATTATTATTTATTATTATTATTATTCAATGGGGAGGGGTGGGGCGGAACTGGTCAATATCGCCTAGGGCGGCAGAACTATTAGAGCCGTCCCTGTGTGTAATCAATTATACGAAGACAATCAAAATTTTAATCTGAAGCTGTTGAGATAGCTGAAGCTGGTTATTTTATATAAAAATAGAGATAATGTTGTAAACTAAACAAATTTTGGAGGGTTACCCGGAAACTGAAAGTTGCACCCCCCCCCCCTCATACAACTTTCATAGCAAAGTGTTCACGATTTTATTTTTAAACGTTTTTTAGGATCCCTTAAGGTCAATTTATATACTTTCAGGAACGTAAATATTATGCACTTATATGCTTTGAATGTGAACGTGAAATATCTTTAAAACATTTCCAGTCAATTAAATATAAACCCTACATAATTTCATCGATATGCTATAATTTAATATAGAATTTCCGAGGGAAAGACCCTAATCTCCCTTCCCCTGCCAACTTTAACACTATGAAAGATCGTCTAAGATTGCATTTTTTTTGAGCTTCGATGTCGAAAAATTGCCAGTGGAGAGTACTTCAAGGAAGAAGCGATCGCTTCCATCGCCCTTCCCCTTCACTAGTGCAAACATATGCAATTTCTATGTGTCGGGCGGAGGAGGATAAACTTCAATTTGAATTCTGCTGGGCCGCTTTTGTAAATAAAAGCTGTAGAATTTTTGAGTTTTGTTTCAATGTGTGCGTAGAATTTTTTAACTAAAAAAACCGCTAACAAAAAACTATAGAGCTCTGAAATGAGACTGAGCTTCCTCCCCGAACTTCAGAGGTTAATAAAGCCCTAGTAGCAAGCATAACATCTCAAGGAAACTAAATGCAATGGATAAAGACATCGTCCTTAGCATTTTAATATCTTGTCTGTCATTTAAAATCTTCTCTTCTCATGAAATTATCTCGAACTAGAATCTAAGGTTGTTACTCTGCCATCGTAAATAAGAGTTCTTTTAATAATGGTTGTTTACACAAATACACCCAGTTCAAGTGAAATTAAGAGTTAATAGCACACGAGGCTGAAAAAAGAACTTGTTCGGGTGAGTGTCTCGTCAAGTATTCAAGATAATCCTTTGAAGTAGTAATGATTCTGCTGAAAATGAAATATCGTGCCTAATGGTGTAGAAAGAATGAAGATGTCTTGATGAAGCATATGCGAATGGAAAACAAGTTCGTTCCAAATTACTATTTATTTGCATCGAGGAATCTACTATTATGAATGTTATTTTTGATTGCAGTTAAGTAAAGTAAACTTGGAAAAAACAAGAAAGAAAACTTATAAAAATTGAATTTGTTTCCAAAAATTAAAGTGTTTGCGATCTAGGATTGCAGTTTTGTAACATGTTTTATTATTCTTTAATAACGTCTTTTTGTCTGTAATAAAATTTTTTATGAGCAACAGTTGATTACTCCATGTTTCTGAAAGTTTTCGCCTTGAATAAATTTTTGACTTATAAAAGCATTTATTTTCATGAAACTTTAGTTTACGCTAGCCTATATTATAATCACAAAAATATCAAGCCTCTTGAAATATTTTTTCATGTCAAATTTTCTTGATCACATGAAATTCACGAAATTTTCAGCTTGCGAAATCACCGATATCTTACATTTCGCGAAAATTACGGCTAGCGAAAATAAGTGCTTTTACGGTATCTCCCCAGATTTTTATTCATACTAAGTATCATTTAATCATTCACTTTGATCCTTCTTATCTTTAATCAAGACTGTTTTTGAAAAAATATGTTGTTTCTAAAATGTTAAATAACTTTTAATCATTTTGTTATTAATTTTCCTTATTATTTATGTTTTTGAAAGTAACATCATTTTCTCTTCAAAATTGTACTTAAAAAAAATCATTTATATGTTTTTCTTTAAATTGCAATCAACCTTAATTATGTACACAAAATGTTGATTTTGATGGTGTTACTGTATTTTGTCAAAATTTCAATCAAGTCGGCCGTGGTCACGGGTTTCTTAGTTGGATGGCGTTGGAAAGTCACTCCACATCTCTCACAAAAACCGAGAAGGTCTTGTTACCATTCGGAGGATAAGTGGAGGAATTGTCATTAGTTGTCACAGTAAGTATCGTACGAAAAGAACAGTAATAAATCGGAACACTTTAAAATTCATACCATGATACGTAAAACATAACTGCAATACTAAATGAAACACACAGTCAAAAAATTGTAATATATTTATTGAAAAATGGTTCTAATGAATTAACTCATTGATGAATAGTATACAAAGATGCCCTTCTTTGGTCGTCTGTAAACTTTGAAAAATAAAGGGGGGGGGGAATATAATGTTTACCAGGGCCAGGGGAGGGATCAGCAAGATCCGAAAATATTCATCGTTTGCAAAATCAATAAATAAGAATCAATAAAATAAAATGTCACTGTAACACGATGTTTCCTGACCAAAGGTCCACTCCCACATAAAACAATGGACCACGTGACTCGCTATCTACAGATCACAAAGTCACAAAGACGCAATAGAAAACCACTGCAAAATGAAATCAATAAGCAATATTGTTTTCTGAATAATTTAACCATTGTAATATAAATATTTTTCCAGCATCTCTTAAAAGACTGTATGAGTAATGTATAAAAAGCACAAATTACGGAACAAATATCCAGATGAGTCCTTGATGGTCAACACGAAACGAAAATTTGAGCTTTCTATTCTATTCTATTCAAGAGTCACAACTGACTACAACTGTATTTATGTCGAGGACTGCATACTAGTGCCTTGCCTCCATTATTTTATATACCGATAGATGGCAGCACCATCACCGGATCGAACAGTTGATGAGAATTTAGAACTAGTCCAAGAGCTACCTGGTACTAGCACCCCCAGAGGTATCGTTTCACTTGGAGGACATTGAGACCACGAGCATATTTAACGTCGCCCAGTCCCCTTTAATGACGACGGTGGGTCTTCGACCAGCGGGGATCGAACCCGAGCCCCTACGGCCCCGAGTCCAATGCCCTACCGATCAGGCTACCACAATTTGAGCTTTGAAGGCAAACCCCGAAAATATTCGTAAACAAAAATCAAAACTCGCCTCTTCTTCAAGTCATTGGTTTTACAGATGGTCGATGGTGTTTTGGAAATTGTATTCTTCTGCCCGCTCCAGTTTAAAACAAAACATTGGAAACTATAGTTCTTTCCGCTTCATTTTACACTGTGAATGTAATGGAAATTACATGTTTTTTTACACATTATGATACAGCTGTTAATGTTTAATTTAGCTGACGGAGTATTTTGCGCTTTAATGGAACTTTCAATGTTAGTGGATTGTTTTATTTGTTTCATGGATTATTTTACATTTTATGATATAATTTATTCATATGGAACAACCTTTTCTATTTTAATGGAATTTTTAAACTTATTTAATGGTTTGTTTTACTTCAATGACCATTGGAAGATAAAATAATTTTTATGTATGAATCACAAAATAAATAGTTTCAATAGCTAAACATGGCGACAAACATTCAGATTCTCGAACAGTTCAGTTGTAGAATAGCGTCAATACAGATTCCAAAAGCGAACAAGACATAAGGCTTTAAATGCAAGCTGATTATTGTTATTGTTATTATTATTATTATTACTATTTGGTTTACTAAAAGTTTTTCAAAAATTGTTCTTCTTCAATGGATCAATTAAAATTTTGGAAACATTCAGAGAAAAAAAAAATCATAGTAAAGTTTTACTGAAAAATCAAAAGTAATAAATATTAGTGTGTGTGTGTGCTTAAATTGGAGCGTAATGGAAAAGGCGTTGGACTCGGAATCGGACGGTTCCAGGTTTAGAGCCGGAAGCTGTCAAATACCCACCGAGTACATGCAAAGTACGCATATGTAAAATCAGTGGTTCCGGAAGTCTTGGGGTGGATCTAGCAATTATTTTTCGTGCAGGGTACTGAATTTTTTCCCTCTTCTCAATGATTTTTCCTTATCCTACAGTACTTCACCGAAACTTGAAATTTCAGTAATCCACTTGCCACGGCTTGCTTTTACATTTGAACCCGATTAAAACAATTAAAATTGGTAAGTTAGGGGTCGATGGGGTGTCAAGAGCCAAGTGTGTTTGAATTTGAAACACCTGTCTAACGGCCGTATTTACCAATCGAGTTGAACTTCAGTTGGACACTTGAACCGTCGGCAACAGACTTCTGCATCCAATCAAAAGGCTTAAATCGGCGGTTCGGGTGTTTAACTGAAGCTCAATTCGCTTGGTAAATATTACCGCTATATAGGTTTCGATTTCGATTTCGATTCCGAGTCACAACTGACTTCAACTGTATTTATGTCGAGGACTGCATACTAAGTGCTTTGCCTCCATTATTTTATATACCGATAGATGGCAGTACCATCACCGGATCGAACAGTTAATGAGAATTTAGAACTAGTCCAGGAGCTAATAGCTACCTGGTGCTAGCACCCCCAGAGATATCGTTTCATTTGGAGGACATTGAGACCACGAGCATATTTAACGTCGCCCAGTCCCCTTTAATGACGACGGTGGGATCTTCGACCATCGAGGTTCGAACTCAGGACCCTCCGGCCCCGAATCCGACACTCTACCGATTGGGCTACCACGGCCCCCTATATAGGTTTAAGACAAGAACCTGAATTTAAATTGCATCCAGCTGGAAAAACGTGATGCCAATTCAATTTTGAAAAGATGACTCATATTGAGTGGTAGGTACACTTTCGTTGCAACAATATCTTTCGTCGGTGCATCACTATTGGTTTTTGACCTTCTGTGAACCTGAAAAGAAAAAAAATGCTTACAATTGTGTTCAAAATTCATTCTATAAAAAATGGTATTAAACAGTATTGGATAATAAACATGATTAGTAATAATAATAATAATTCAATGATGAGAATGCGAAGAGGAAATCTTTTCCGGACTTCTATGGGCCAAAATGTTCCCGCACCTGGATGCAGCAAAGGTGTTTGACAAAAAAAAAAAAAAAAAAGCTCTCGTAGATGTTGTATTGTAATTTATTACTGTAAGAAGTATGTATTTTGTTAAATTATGTACTTTTCGCTGTAGCAGTTAAATTACTAAGTTTTTCTGTAAATATAGTAGATCTCCAATTATCTGGCTCAATTGGGACCAGAGTCCATTCGAATAATTGGTTTTTTTCCCGAAAATGGTTCTAGGTTAATTAATTAATGTGTGTATGTTGAAAATGAGAGGAAAAAAAACCTATTTTTAAAGAAAATGAGCTTTTAATTAATCAAATCGAAGAGCACCACTCCTCATGCTAAGCGTACTTACAAGTGCTGTACATGAGTACATTATATACTATGGTACAGTAAATGAATTTCATTTCTTACTGAACATCTATAGGTCAAAGTAAGCTGTTTGACTAAGTTCGTGGATAATATAGTGCGCAGACACAAACATTATTTATCGAATCGCAGTGTTTTCGATATATACAGGGTGTTCCGTTTTAACCTGCAAGACCTCTATTTTCCCAACCTTTAGTCCTAGTTGCATACTTCCAGTTGAAAATATTTTCAAAATCAGATGTAGAGTTAAGATATTGAAAATTTGAAGTAAAAACAAAAATGAGTAAAAAAATACAAAATTTAACTTTTTATACAGGCTCCAAGTCCCCTAACTTATGGTTAGGGAAATAATCTCCATTGAAAAACAATTCCAACACAAAAAGTTTGAAATTAATACATCCAATATTCACCGAGATATTAAACACAGCGTTTTGTGACTTACGCCACTTTACAATCGCAGTCAATCAGCATCTGATTTTGAATATTTTAAAATTATATGTGTGCAGAGTGGTTTTTAAAACTGTTTGAGGTTTTGCAGTGTTTGCGTATCACGGCATAACATTTGCATGAATATTTGAATAGCAATGAAAAATATAAATTCCATGTTTTTTTTACTTTGACAACCTGTCATTCTTCTGAAAGGGCGTTCCAATCTCATCTGTATGGTCCCTTAAAACCTTGAACTGGAATAGCTCCTTGAGTTTTGGTAGCACAAATGAAAAGTTTTTTTTTTGGGGGGGGGGGGTATCAGTAATAGTTTTCAATGGAGATTATCTCTCTAAATATGAGTTAGGGGACCTAGGGCCCGTATAAAAAGTGAAATTTTGTATTTTTTGACTCGTTTTTAGTTTTGCCTCAAACTTTCAATATCTTAACTCCGCATCTGATTTTGAAAATTTTTGCAATTGGAAGTATGCATCCAGGACTAACGGTTGCAAAAATAGAGGTCTTGCAGGTTAAAACGGAACACCCTGTATATATACAATTTGTTTCTGAAATTCTGAAAGTGATTCGGATAATCGGCGATTCGCATAGTTGAAGTTTGTATAGTTGGAGTTCTGCTGTATAATATTTAGCACACAGGTTTGTTATTTTATATAGATGCGTATGTTTTCGCAGAACATCTTTAACGAAAGAGAAAGGGTATTTTTTGTCGCAAATAAAACGAACTACATGAAAACCAAGGTCAAAACAAATTGATATTTTAATTGAGGGCAACTTAGACTTGGCATTTGATTGCGTTGTTACTACTCTCCAAAAACACGCAAATATCCATTACGTGGAATTTTTTAAAACACGTTACTAAGTAACTTAATCATTGTTTGCACGTTTTGCGTAGTTTTTCTAGTGAATACGGAAACAACTTTTCAGAATTCTGCATGGGGTTTTTTTTTTTCTTTTTTTCTTTTCTAGTTATGCGAAGGTTTAAAAATAGATTCGACTACATATTGTCAGTTTGCTTTCTAGAAATATAAGATCAATCTGTCTGGTAGAAATGCAAAGAATCTCCATACACTGAACTCCGTGTGGATTTTTTGGTTTTTGCGTGAATTTGCATTCACCGTGAAGTTGGAAACTTAACGGATTGCATGGTTTGGAAGTTAAATTGATTATTTGGGAAACACGAACAGTTGTGCTTAATGGTGCTATGTCGATGAAATAAAATCGATGTTTCAAAACATCGAATTTTAAAATTTAAAAATTCATGGTATCGATACATCGACCCAAAAGCATCGATATTTTGAAGCATCGATGTTCTGAAACATCGAAATTTTTAATGTTTTTTCCTGTGTAAGAAAAAACCCCCTCTAATAACTGTTGTAATGCTAAAACTGAATTCATAACTTGCATTTATTAATTAAAAACTAATACTATTGTACTGTCAATGAAAAATTAATAATAATACTGGTATTTAACATTTCAAATTAAGTAATACGCAGGAATAACTAACTTATATATGGGCGTTTAAAATATTAAAAAAATCAATACCAATCATCAATACAAAGTAATAGGAATAATTTTGTAACATCCTTCAATTTTGCGCCTGAATAATAGGAAAATTGAAAAAAAGGACTTTAATAATTAATGTGAATGAATTAAAGAAATGTGTTAAAAGTTCAAACTGGATAACACACACGCACAAGCGAAAGAAAAAAAAAATAACGGAAAGGTAAGGAAATGTAACAATAAATGATTGTTCTAGTATAATTCCAACGGAATTACATCGCAGAGTTGTTCAAATTATATTTGGAGCAAACTCAAAACATATTCAAAGCTTTTAAAAAATTAGAACGATTTGAAATACACAATACTAATAAAACTATAGTACATATTTAAAGTAAAATTTCATTTTTTTAATGAACGCTTTATTGAGAACGGGGGTCTATAATATAGGTTCATGTAGGGAAACTAATATAAACTCATGTTTGTGTTTGGAAAATTTTAGTAATACTCAATATTCTAGTTAACAGTGTGGCAGGAAAAAGGATTGTTAACTTTTTCTGAAATATAAGTAAACTTCTATAGACAAGCAACTATAGAAAACTCTTTCCAATGTGATAGATGTCGCAATAACTAATTAGTAATAAAGCTTTCATCATAAATGTAATTATAGCTCGCATTTTTAGCATATTTTTGATTCAATTATAAACATTGACATCGGAAAAACATCGACCCTAAAACATCGACGATAAAAACATCTACCTCTATGTCGCACCACTACTGTGGTGAATTTATACTTTATTTAAGCTTCGGGATGCACATTCTGTTTATAGAGATTTTAGAAAAATTTTGGCTATCTATTGATAAAAATTAAAGAGAAAAAATTGCTAGGATGATATTTTTTTTTACCAACAAATTTCATAATACACACTCTGCCAAACAAATAGCAATAATAATCCTCATATATACAGGGCGCTTCATTTTAACCTGCAAGACCTTTATTTTCGCAACCGTTAGTCCTAGATGCATATTTCCAATTGCAAAAACGTTCAAAATCAGATGCAGTGTTAAGACATTGAAAGTTTTAAGCAAATGTAAAAATGAGTCAAAAATACAAAATTTAACTTTTTATACGGGCACCAGTTCTCCTTACTTATATTCAGGGATATAATCTCCATTGAAATATAATTCCAACACAAAATGACTTACACCACTTTACACTCGTCGTCAATAACACCTTTTGGGAGAACATATAGCAATATCAACTGTTTAAAATTATATGTGTGCAGAGTGTGATTTTTCAAATTGTTCGAGGTTTTGCAGTGTGTTTTTGCATATCAAGGCATAACATTTGCATTTATTTTTGAATAGCAATGAAAAATATAAGTACCTTGTTTTTTATACTTTGACGACCTGTTATTGTCCTGAAAGGGCGATAAGTTCCAATCTCATCTTCTGTACACTGTTAAAACTACAGGATGCATTCGGCACCTTTCAGGGGAGAAACGCTTGTTCACCAGCGGCACCCAATACGGAGCCGAAATCGCACCTCTAAATAGGGTGAAAAACAGGCACCTTTTAAAAACTAGACAGCCGGAGTGAAAAAAAGGATCCTTCGGAGAGAGAAATGGCACCCTTACTATAGATCCTCCTCCCCCCTTCCCCGTATTGTGTGCGTTTTTAAATACAGTTGTGTAACTTTTTTTTTTTTAAGTTTTGTTTTGATTTATGATATTCTACGTTTTGGACATTTTTCACATTGAACTCGGTATTGGAAATGATTAAAACATGTAATTACAGCATTTGATCATATTTCAGAGTTTTCAACATAGTTAAGAAGTGCTCATAGCGTTAATTCATCTGATCGTGCTCTAACTCAGTGTTTCTCAACCTCTTTTGACCCACGGGCGCGGTAAAAGCAAATGAAAAACTTTGCGGACCGGTGAAATCTTTATCGTTTTCTTAAAGAATCATAAAAAAAATAATATGAATAATAACTCTGGGGTCGTTAAAAAACATGTGAAAAAATTCAGGGTTCTGATGGTTTTTTTTTTTTACAAAAAGTAATGTTAAAAATTAATAAAACAATAAATATCTACCCCTTCACTTGTATCAAAGATCTGTCACAAATACGTTATAATTTAAAAACGAGTAATTATTTAAAACATGTGAGAAATTATACATTTACTAAAACTTGACGTATTCCGAAAATGAAGCATAGCTGTATTTATGGATTATTTAAATGATGAGCCAAAAATATTCAGGGATATTACAATTACGGAAAAACAAAATCGTTTCATAAACGTTAATCAAGAGTAACAAAAGAAACTGCACATAAAGTTTTTCAACAGTTAAATAAAAAAACCAAAAGAAAGTTCTAACGCTTTCGAGGACTGCTAACAGGAAATGATTCTAACACTTGAATGAAAAAGCAAAAAAAGAAAAAAAGAGCTAGACTGAGAGAGATTTTTTTTTCGCTATCTTTATGTTATAATCTACGAAGCACAAGAAACATTTTTATTAAGGTTCTTTTGGTGACTAATAAAAGCTGCTTATCGAGTATTCAAGAAAATAATGACAGATATTTTTAGTAGCGTTTTGAATGATGGAAATTTCACGATAGTAACAGTAAACGAGAACTAGAAGACTAACGGTTACTGTGAAAAGCAATAAATGCACGTTTAAACACTTAACTATGTTTGAAAGCCCTAAAAGCTACAAAGTGATCAAAAGCTGTACTTACTTGTAATTTCGGATAATTAATTCTAGAAAAGTTGGGTTTTAATCCAATAGTGTACTTCATTCAATGTGAAAGACACACAAACGCAATCATCATTTGTCCGCCATATTGAGGTGGTTGAATGTATGTCTAAGGCAAAAAGCGCATGCGCAATGAGTCTTTCTGCGATTGCATGATGTTCTGGCTCCTCTGCTCTATTTTCTAGCCTGTGATGCACCTTCAGGCACTATGCTTTCACCTTAGAGGGAATATTTTCACTCGTCTGGAACCCCTGCTTTTAACAGTGTATGGTCCCTTAAAACTTTAAACTGAAATATCTCCTTCAGTTTTGGTCGCACAAATGTCAAGTTTTTTTTTTTTTTTTTTTGTGTCAGTAATAGTTTTCAATGGAGATTATTTCCCTGAACATAAGTTAGGGGACTTGGGGCCCGTATGAAAAGCTAAATTTTGTATTTTTCGACTTATTTTTATTTTTGTTACAAACTTTCAATGTCTTAACCCTGCATCTGGTTTTAAACATTTTTGCAATTGGAAGTATACATCTAGGACTAACGGTTGCGAAAATAAAGGTCTTGCAAGTGAAAATGGAACACTCTGTATACTATTGGACACCAAAATTGCTACATCAAGAAGGCGGTGTGCTACGCACGTGAAATTTACACAAGAAGATGTGATATGCAAATGAACTTTTACACTCATTTACGTAAAATAGGCAGAGGTAGCAACACCTGCAGTGTAAAGCGAAGGAATTTCAAAGAAGGTTTCTTATACACAAATTGTGCATATGAGCCCTGTTGCTTGGGGAAAAGTTTTTGTTGTATCTCATTACCTGGTGTAAGAAGCAGACGCATTGGTTAGCACGTACATAACTTTGATAAAGGTCGAGTGGTAGCCCAATGAGATTTGCGGTTTATCGTATCACAATATGGCCACTCGCATCATTTAAGATCCCATGACTGTCTGCAGAATAAGGAATTGATGGGTTCCAGAGGGTCATACAGAACGTTGTGCTGAATCTTTGAGACCCGCTGTCACTAACATCTGAGAAGTGAGACATCTTAACCATATGACCTTAATGAATCGCACAGCCATACCACGAACCGCTCAGAGTCAAAAAATTAATCTTTTGCTAGACAACGAGGACCTTCACGCACAGCTCAAAAGCACTTGCCGCAGCGTGAACTGTCAACTCGGTTTCCATTACCTTGGCTACCTTCGACCCTACATCAGACAAAATCACTTTTAGTGAATGTTGCTATCAACAACAATCCGGGATGTAGGAATGGCATGATGTCGATGTCGTGTTTTAGGCGAATCCCGGTTCTATTTACCACATCATGATGATCTTATCTGTGTTTAATGGCATAGTGCAGATTGCACATTGCTGGCGTGCATTTGGCATCGTCACACTGGCCCATGACCAGAAGGCTGGACACACGTCTCTGCCACTTCTGATTCGCATTGACTGTACTTGAACAGTATGGCCGTTACGTTTCAGTAAAGTTTTGGCTCTTTGACCCATTATTCGAGCCCTGAGAAACGCTACGCATCAGCAGGATTATGCACGAGCGCATTTTGCGGGTATTGTACGAGTCTCCTTTTGCACAAAAAATGTTCGGATGATACCCTGGCCATCACCAACAGAAAACGCCTCTTCAATGGATTCAGGGTGAAGTGGCCCGACACCAAATGCCATCAGTCGATGAACTGTGGTATCCTGGTGACGCTGCATGGGTATAGCGTATCTGTGCATATGCATTCAATGTATGTTCGACTCAAAGACCCAGGCGCATAAGTGCTGTTATAGCTACCCGAGGGCTGTATCAAGCCAAAGTGATGCCAAGGTTCTGGAAAAATTTGTTGCCCCTATTAAAAGAAAATTGATACGAATTCAAAGTAGTTGTCTTAAAGCAAGAGAGAACGAATGAAATTTACCTTATATGGTGCCAAAAATTATGGTGTACAGATCCATGAACCCGTAGGGCCGGGTGTTAACCAGGACCTTTCGAGGTGCCTGTTCTGGCTACTGATTACCCTGGAACTAAGCCTCTATTTCTAGTATGATATACATTTTTCTAATTACTATCATTTTGTTATTTGCATTTAATCCTGGAGTAGCAATTTTAACAGTCAGTAAGGTAGAAAAATCTTTAAACAACCCATAAAAAATGGAAAGGTGTAAGTTAGGATTCCCTTCAGAACGCAAAACGAAACACATACGTTAGGGAGAAAACTAAAGCTGTTGGTGTCATTTTTAGAGTGAAGAACGAAAATAGGGTTGAGCACCTTGCAAGAAGAAACGATGATATATGGACTACCAAAGTTCTAGTCTGGATACCGAGAGATAAGAAGAGACTGAAAAAGAAATCGCGGAGTCATTGAAGTCATCAAATTTAAAGTAGCACAATGTTACGAATCGCAGAAAACGGTGCAGATTGGAATCAACTGGAAGAGGCCTTCATCTTGCAGTAGATTGGTTAAAAGCTGACAATGATAATGATTATGATATAAATATAATTGTGCATACTGATGAAAAAAAACCCTGAGTAATAAGATCTCCGAAAGTTTCAACTTTCTTTTTTTGAGTATTTTAAGATTAATTCCTCTTATGTGTGTGGTAACTGGGGCTTAGTTTCTAACAAAAGAAGTGTAGGAGCCCTATAGCCTTCAAGACTTATTTTAGTGATAAAATAACCTTAATTCCGCCTCAAATGTAAAAATTCACGAGAAATTGAAACGAAGTGCAGGAACTGAGCACCTGTGAGTTCCAATGCAAATTAAACTGATATTTCATTTAAAGAAACATTTATGACTGAAAATATCATCTTAGTTTTGCTTTAATCAAAACATGTGCAGATAAGTTTTGTATTCTAAGAACACAAGTCTTGTGGTCTGAAATATAGAATTCAAACTAGTAGGATCTTCATTTGAACTAGTACGAAACGAATGCTAAGGCAGTAGTCGATTGTTGAAGGACAAAAATCTATGAACAGAAGTTCGAGGATTGTTTTCCTTTCCTCATCTGTCGCTGAAAAAAAGACTGAAATAATATCATGTCTATAAAACTGAAACTGTACCGACATGATTGATAGAATTATTACACCTTTTCAGACTTGCAAGTATTAGACCAAAGAAAAAAAAAACCATTGCGATGAGAAAGAGTGATCCATTATTAGATTACAAAAAAAGAATGAAACCTGATAATAATAAATAAAATAAAAAGCAAAAACAAGTATCACAAGCAATTATCTGTGCTGAATTGGATGTCACCAAAACAGCAAAAGCCAAAGGCAAGTGGAGTCCGAAACCTCTGATTTTAAACCCATTAGTAAGCCACCTTTAGATATCGCTTAGAGGGGAGCAAAAATGAAATAATAAAAACCGCAGTCAACTTTTCCCACCGCCAATTAGCATGCCAGTAACCACCGCACACACACAACCTAAAAAGAATAAATAAATAAATGAGAAAAAACACATCCGCTGTCTACCTTTAGGGTAGAATCTCTTGAAGCGACCGCCGCCAACTTTTGAAGATTCTGACGCCAGCAGAGTACGTGCCACCACCAAGCCAACATCGTCTGTTGTCATTCAAAACGGAGGGCATGTAGTCACATCAGGCGTAATTATACCCTCCCCTCTCCTCGTCATTAAGTCCGTCTTGGGGTTCATTATTGCTGTTTTTTTCTCCTCCGCTGATGGCATCACCACTTTTTGACAAGAGGAAGTTCGGAGAACGACAAAAATTGTTCTTTTTTTTTGGCGGCACATTTACCAGAATCAATATCGAGGGTGTGACAGGGTAGGTGGACACAAGGGGACGACCAGGGGTTGGCCAGGACAGCCTTTTGGTGTGGACTCGCTCGTTCGTCAGATGTGTCTTCTGGAGAGGCAGACAAGCGTATAAGGAGGACATTTTCGTGGGGTATTATTTAAAAGGAAGTACCTAGATATAAGTTGCAATAATTTAATGATTGTGTTCAGAAATGTTGATCATAACCCCTATTGCGCGTTTCAGGTCGGATAGTTCGCTTCTTTTTTACTTCAGTCCTTTTTGGTTCATAATTGGAATCCTCTCCAAATCTAGTTTGATAGGTTGAGGTTCATTTAGATAATAATGCAGTTGTGCTAACTAATGTTCAAAATTTTTGTTTCAAAAATTAAAAAAAAAAAAAAGAGTTTGTAATACTAAGTGACAAAATAATAAGAAAATATTTTTTTTCAACATAAACTGTTAGTTGTCTCAATGGAAACCCAGAAAGTAACACCTCTATCGATTATACCCCTCCCCGTTCCCCTTTTAACAAAAAGTAAGATGTCCTCGTATTTTTTACTGAACTTCTTCATTTGCTACTCCTTTAAAAAAAGAAAAAAGAAAAGAAAAACATCAAACATTTTCACCTCTGCTTATCAGAACGTTTTTAGAATTTTAGTGTCCCCTTCAATGTGCAGGTTTTCTTTTCTAAAAAAACAAAATTAAGGCAACAATTTCATACATTAAAAAAAGAAAAAAAAAGCAATTTGCAGAAAAAAAAGCACTTGTTTAAAAATTATCGCAAAACTTAGAAATAACGTAAAGAACGTAACTTATTTATTGTGTATCTGTGAAATTTGTTATCTAAAAGTATTGTCTCCCCCCCCCCTTTCCCTCCGCGCAAAGCTTTTTGCTAGGAATTAAATTTTCAAAATTTGGCAACTCTGACTATAAGCCATTAGATGTGCAAAGCTACAACTATTTTACAAAAGTTGTTTACTAGTTGTTGTATTCCAAATATTTGGATAACTAATAACAATTACCAGAATAAATTGGCAATCAAACCAGAATTGAAATTCTCAATTAAAAGCCGATCTTGAATAAAATCAGAATCATAGCAGTACGCCTGCGCAGATGTGAAGCTGTGTTGAAAACATTTGCGATAGTTTCAAAACAAAATTACCTAGTACTTTTTAAACAATAGTTAATTTTTTTTGCTGATGTTGAGATTCTGATGTCTTGCTGAGAGTGCAAAAAAATATAATTTATGAACTATTTGATGCGGTGAGAAGCAAAGGAATGTAAGTGAACTTATTAAAATAGTAAAACGCGTTTTAAATTCAGATCCTAGGGGTAGGCTATTATTGATTTTTTCCTCCTCTAAATCATGCTGTATAGCAGCACCCACTAGAGCTACTAATATTTCTCCCCAAAACAGAGAAGAGGTTGTCCTAATGTCCTACCCATTAAGAAGAGAAAAAATAAAGGGAGTGAAGACTTTCATTCATGAAACCAAGGCCCCAAGTCATGTGATAGATTTTAAAGCAAAGCATTGGAAGAAATCAGGCTTATTTCGCTTGTTTCACGCAATCATTCGTCATTGTTGAGTCACGTGACTTGGGGGTCTTTTGGTCAGCTTTTGCTAAGCCAATGATTGGACTTGCTCCCTCCTTTTTGATTTCTGCTCTAAGGTCCTGCCATTTGTGCTGATTATCTCCAAATTTTTTATTTTGGCACTTGCGTCCCTTTGCTGCTGACTGTTTCATATGAACATTGATTATGTTATTAAATTTAAAAAATTGCATAAAATTATAGAAAACTAGTCAGATAAAGTTTAACATTAGTGAATTATTTATTCGATGAGTGGTGGACAAGCTTTTAAGCACACTTTTTTTCAAACCGTGGTGTTATTGAAAACATGCCACTGTTTTTAGTTCGAGCGCCTAAACCCGAATTCCATAGCTTTAAAAATTTTACTGATTCTTAATTACCAATTTTTTTTTTGTTTCTTTTTTGGTGCATTGAAAATAATATTTTGGTAAAGAAGAGCTTTAAAAGTGAAGAGCTTCTACTATCTTCTCTGTAAATGTAGCTTGTTAGCAGCAACAATATTTCGGCAGGAAATACAACGTTCATCGAACTTCGACAGAGCACTGGCACTACTACCTCGTTAATCCGGAGTTACTGAGACCAAAGACAATACGGATAAACAAAAATCCGGATAAATCGGGTATTAAATAAAAACACATTCGTAAATAAGCAGACTTATCTGTTAAAACAGCAAAACACGATCCTTTGTTACAAAATTACATAGTATTGGTACTCGCAAATACTTTATCATTATAGTTCAGCAGCAGTGCTGTTGGGTTTACACGCCAAAAACATGTTGTTTACTACATGAACTGCTCCCTTTGTATTCGATGACTCCTTTATTAATAACAAAGCTGAAAGTCTGTATGTCTGGATCTCTAGATCTCTGTTACGCGCATAGCGCCTAGACCGTTCGGCCGATTTTCATGAAATTTGGCCAAAATTATTTCGTGGCTTAGGGGTGAGCACCTCGAAGGGATTTTTTGAAAA
The DNA here is from genome assembly GCF_026930045.1 of Uloborus diversus. Classification (NCBI taxonomy): domain Eukaryota; kingdom Metazoa; phylum Arthropoda; class Arachnida; order Araneae; family Uloboridae; genus Uloborus; species Uloborus diversus. Next base: position 105,554,350 of record NC_072734.1, read on the forward strand.
TTCGATTTGTTCTTTTTCTATTCCAATTTTAAGTCACAATTAGTGAATTTAATTCCTCTGCACCGAGCAAGTTATCATAACATGGACGAGTAAATTATTAGAACATGGACGAGCTAATTAACATAGCATATTGGCGAGAATTTCATCATCTATTATTTGCAAATATACAGGTGAACCAAATGACCTTTCAATTTTCTAATACGGGCAAAGACGTGCGGGTACCGCTAGTATAAAATAAATTTTAAAATAAGGGCGTACATATATATCCCATTGTTTTTAAAGATAAAACAGACAAAATTCTAAAGACTCCAGTGGAGCAAAACTACACTGAGAAGGAATTTTAAGATGCGATTGAAATCACCCATCTTTTCCTCTGCAACATTTAACCTTGACACACGTTGTCTTTCATGCACATTTCCCTTTTGAAGCAACATATCGGTTCGTATCCAAGGTCAATATAATAACCATAAAAAAGAGCTGTTTTATCAACATTCAGCATCAAATGCGTATGACTTGATCGTTTGCCATCTAGACATTTCGGTGGCAGCATAAACATCATGGTATTTATTGAAATTCGATATCTGATGGATCTGGAATTCGGTATAGGATTTCAGATGCTATTTGCTACCCTTAGTCTTCTTTTGTGTGGGATTACGGGCATGCGGGTGTCCGTGAAATCTACGCCTCATTAGCACTGGATTAAATCCATCCTATGTTTACAGAATGTGACAGAAATCTCATGCTAGCATAAGCTCATAATTACAGCTTCCAGCGAAAATGGCAGGAAAATGTAAAGTCTGAAATGTCATCACCTGCGGGTACAATTTCTTCTCACGTAAATTTATGGATCGCTTTGCTCGTGAATGCCATGAAGGATGTTTATTCACTATTTTTCTGTCTCTCTTCATCCTTTCATTCTTCGTTTTCTCATTTTTTACTGGGTTGAAATTGTAAAATAAAGTTGTGTTAGAGTGAGTTTCATCCATTTGAAATTTCAGGAAAAGTTAAAACTAGATTTCAACTTTTAGCTGATAAAATATACTGACTTGCCAACCGGAGAAAATTTTGTATTTTGATTTTATAATATAAAATGTTCAATGCGAGTTATTATGTTATTTATTTATTTATTTTTAAAAGTCAAACCGACAAATTATTGTTCTTTGATGAAATATTTACTATTTGTGTATATTGTAATATTTTTTTAAAGTATAAATATTCTATAGTTTAATACATATTTATGTAGCAAAAAAATAACAGGAAATATTGACAGGGGACATTGTTTAGCACAAATAAACGGATTACAGAATACACGTGTATCGGTGTTACAAGGAACCCCTTTTTCAATTCAAAGATGTGAGCTTCTGTTTGTACTCCAAATTATACTGATTTAATAACACTGTGGACAGTGTCTTTGGCGCTCTTTATTAGTGTTGACTGCTTACTATTAACTCATGTTGAATTATAATCTGGAGTTTCTTAATGCTGGTGATTGTTTTTTGTAATTTACGTTGTATGTGTAACTTTATTTTATTTTGCTCACTGTTTGTTATGTATGTGTGTGTTTTTGTTAATAAATCTTATCTAAATATATATAAAAAAATTAAAATTAAAGCTTTTGGGTGATCTATGGATCGTGTAAATTTTGCTTTGTTTCATAAAATTCCGGTGAAACGCTAACATGTCATAGAACAATTTTTCTATTCCTATTCCTATTCAGAGTCACAACTGACTACAACTGTATTTATGTCGAGGACTGCATACTAAGTGCCTTGCCTCCATTATTTTATATACCGATAGATGGCAGCACCATCACCGGATCGAACAGTTAATGAGAATTTAGAACTAGTCCAGGAGCTAATAGCTACCTGGTGCTAGCGCCCCCAGAGATATCGTTTCACTTGGAGGACATTGAGACCACGAGCATATTTAACGTCGTCCTGTACCCTTTAATGACGACGGTGGGTCTTCGACCATCGAGGTTCGAACTCAGGACCCTCCGGCCCCGAATCCGACACTCTACCGATCGGGCTACCAAACAATCTTTCTTGTTCTTTATTCTGCGGGTTAAAGTCCGAAACTAAGTTGAATTAGAGATTGATTGATTCATTTAAATTTCAGGAATAGCCAGCTAGGTTTTTGGAAAAAGAAGTGATCAGTAAATCAAGTACATTTTGATCATTCCCGTTGTTTTACAACATTTTGATAAAGTGTTAGCATATCATAGAACATTCTTTCTTTTGAATATTATTAACGCCAGTACTACGCCTGAACATTTTACGAAATCCACCCTCTTTTTGGATGTACATACACTAATCCTTTAAAAATTTTCACTAAAATTGTTTTGATGCTAGACACTAAACACACACACAAATGGAAGAATAATACGGAGTTTATTATTTTTTGTGCACAGGTGGATGGAAACGTGGGACCTTGCACTGCTGATGGACGAATGGTGTGTGTTGATGATTGACTCGAGTCAAGCCTCACTCACCAACGTGCTCACACACAGAGACTTTTAAGCAAGTGATATTTAAAAAGCTTTTCTGGCAACAGAGTCGAATGTAATGCAAGATAATGTAAAAATTGAATTTTCTCATTAATTATATGGAATAAAATATATGTCTTATGCAAAGGAGGCGATACACTTAGATTGTAGTCCTCATGAAACAAATCTGAGCAAGAAGAACAAGAATTGTCCCATGGTTAATAAAGCGTTTTGTTTGATTAGTAGAACTGCTTTCCTTTGCCCCAAGTTTTAGATTAGATCAATTGTGGAATCTTTGTGTCCAAAAATGAACAAATCCATTCAACAACATCGATAGAATAGTCAGTGTTTAAACAATCTCATCGGAATAAAAAAACAAAAATATTCTAACATTTCTTTCTTTTTTAAAATATTTTTTTTAAAGAAATATTTGAGATTGTATTTTTATAGTATTCTACACATATTTAAAAAATCATGTTTAAGATTCTTTGGAATGCGTTCCTTCTGTATGCCGAATATGGCAAACAATTCAAATGGTAGAAGGTTTTGGTGATGCTATCGCGCCACCGGAAATTGAATCATCAGGTGTTAAGCCGGATGCCTGTCATTGTTCCTTTGAAGTGTGACCCCAAGTTTCAAGGAATAGCGGATAAAGCTGACAACGTTTAAGAAAAAGCCTTAAAAGGTAAGTTTTCGTAAATGAGTTATCTAAATCTTGTTCCGCATTATGATGAAAAATAAATGGGTAATAAGATGAAAATATTTAATTTGTTGGGATGGGGGTGTATGAACATTAGCTTAAAATGAAGCTTTAAAATATTTATTTGAATCTTTGCTGTTATCTAGTAAGAAATTAATAAGTGTTTTACGTTTGATTTCGTATAAATACATAGCGCTGAGAATTATTTAGTGCTTTTCATCTAATTACTTTGAAATATGTACATAGCGCTGAGAAATACCTGGTGCTTTGTTATCATTAGAGACTGGATTATAGGTACGAAAAAATATTAAATTTTGCATACAAAATAAGCTCTGAAAATGCTTTAAATAAATACTGAAAGTATTAAAAAAAAAAAAAAATGCGCATCTATTTTTATTTTCGATTCACAGGTCACAACTTTTTTTATTACTTACCTCTGAAAATGTATTCGCACCGCGAGCAACCAAATATAGTCTATAAAACTACTTTGGGGACTTAGGGTCAAAAAATTCGCTCTAGATCCTCTATTCGAACCCTAATATTGACCTTTGAGTCCCCTTCTGATAATGAACCCTCCAAAAATAAATGCTGGATCTGCCCATGCACCCCCCCCCCCCCACACAACACACAAGTTTAATTCCGGCTGCGTTAGTGGTTAAAACTATAATCAAAAGCAAAATTATAATGTCAAATTTTTAATTTAACTGTCACATTTTTGAATAAATGATGCTTTGAGTAAGAATGTTTTTAAAAAAATGTTTCTGCAATGCTAATCCATAAACTTTGAAGCATGAAACATTTACAGACGTATTTGTTGGACAACCTTCCATTTTATTTGAATGAATGAATTCACAAGTCATTAAGGAAGAAAAAATGAATTTATCTTGAGAAATTTTCTAATCTTTTTTTCTGTTTAACGACGTAAAACATGGAAGCGCAAAATATTTTATGCATTCTGAAGCCCTTTGGAGTAAGCGGACTTAGGTACAAAAACTGGATTACCTGCATTGTTAGCAGCATATTTCGTCTTTTAAAACCAAATGAAGTCGTGTTCTTTTTTTTATAGTATAATATCCGTGAGAAATGCTAAATTGTGTAAGTACCCGTTAAGCTGAAACAGTAACATCAAAAAATAATTTCAACGGAACCAGATTTTCGTCGTTCATGTAAAATCAACATTCTACATTCTACCCGGACTTGAAAATGGTTCTGAAATAGCATGAAGTGAAACATTACATGGCACAAATTGCAATGGAAAGAGCTCCCACGTGTTTCATAGGTGATATTGCTACGTTGTTATAATTTATGCAACAGCTGACATAGAGCTGATTTTGTCGTTACACTTTTTATTTCCTTTTACAAAAAAGGAATTGTATTTGCGAAAAAATTTTCACTCAAAAATCGATCTTAATTTCTATTTTGCTCACCCCCAATTAATGTTGAGTTATTTTTTTCGACTCGATCACACGTGGATAAGTGCCTAAGAAAGTATAGACACGCGAAATATCCATTTTGACGATTCCCGAGTTAATTACAACGAGTTTTCTCGTGACGTTTGTATGTACGTATGTATGTATGTGTGGATATGCGGATGTATGTCGAACAACTCAAGATCGGAATGTCCTAGAAAGTTGAAATTTGGTACGTAGACTCCTATTGGGGTCTAGTTGTGCACCTTCCCTTTTGGTTGCATTCGGGTGTTTCTAAAGGGGTCTTTCGCCCCTTTTTGGGGGGAAATCATTGTTAATTTCGATGTACACTCAAGTGGTGTTATAATTTGGCGGACACTTGGCGATATATCGCCAGCCTTTTGGTCGCCAGGCTTTGTCGTCAACTTGGCGACAAATTTGGCGGATTTTTTTTCTTTTATGGTTTTAATTTGGCCACTGTTGGTGATATTTAGAGAGTACACTATTGAATCACATCAAAATTGCCAATAATGAGGAAATGACATTAAATTGGAGTAAAAGGAAGTCATGTGATGCATACATCAGCTCGTTTTGATTGAGCTTAGGCCATGCATAGGTAAATTTCTGCTTTATAAAAAATAGGTTAAGTAGAGTACTTCATTTGCTTCGTTTTAAAGCGTTTCGCTACATGAAGAGTATTTTCGGCAGGATTACCAGACGTCCGGATCACATCCGGGCAGTCCGATTTTTAAAACTTATTCCGGATTTAAAGGTAATCCAAAAATGTTATATATGACTTTGATTACAGCTTTGATGTTTCAATTTTCAGTTCTGACTTTGGTTCAACAATAAAGTTTATTACTTGAACTTAATCACATTGGAGATTTTTACCAGTGGTATCAAACCTACTGCCTGCGGGCCACATCCGGCCTGCGAAGCTCCTTTACCTTTACGAGGAATCATATAAGAGGAAGTAAAGGTTGCCTATTTGTCTATGAAAATCTTTTTATTGCGTAATAAAAAAATATCTGTTCATTCACTGAGGTTGAAGTGGATTTCATTCCTTAGTTCCATTTATTGGTTGAAGTGTAGGATTTGCATAGGTTTATGGCCCCATTTGTCTATCAAAGAAAAATGTAAAACATTTATATTGCGCATTTTAATTCCTCTGTGGTGCCCTTCTGATCATATAGACCCCTCGCAATTGCGACATTTATGCAGGGGCGTACACAGGGGAGGGGGAGGGGACACCTGTTGGCCCGAGCCTGAAGGAGGCCTGAGATTGGCGAAATACACGTAGAGACATAGGAGTAAACTATATAGAGGGGAGCCCGAAAAATACATTCGTGACGAGCCCCTAAATTTTTATGCACGCCGCTGTCTTAAGAAAATAGTAAATCTGCTACTGACTATATTCTGCAAAGTTAGGCTGACTTAGGCAGAAGCTATCGTTTTAACCACGCTTGTAAATTATGGAAGAAATTTAAGCAGATATCCTCCTGATACAAAGTTAACTTGGAGAAAGGTACTGTAAAAAACGCCAAATAAATTCAATGAAACCTCCTCTTATTGCAAATTTTTCGTAGCAAAAGAATTTTAACCCTTAACCGATGAGGTGGGTGTCTTACGCCCCAGAAGAATTGAGGCAGTGAGAAGCAAAGGGATGTAAGGGGACATTTTCAAGTTTTGAGTAAAACGCGTTTAAAGATAATGTAATAGGTAGACTGTCATTGAATTTTTTTTCTAAATAATGATATACAGCAGCACCTACCAGGGCTACTAGTACTATCTCTTTCCCTAAGACAGTAGAGAGGTTCTTTTACTTTTTGTATTGGTTATCTCCAAATTTTTAATTTTGCCACTTACATCCCTTTGCTTCTCACAGTCTAACGGATTCTAATGTTTACATAAATGGCTTTATATGTACATCGCTTAGGGTACTGTTTCGGTTGTATTTATAAAAATGAATAATGCAAAATCAATTGGACTTTTTCTACTTAAATTTGCTAATTTTTGTGGAGTGTACAAGAAGTAAGCTGCCGTGGGAAGGTAAAGCGCAGTAATATGCAGAAATAAGTTTCTGAGACATGTGAAGATTTACGTTTCAGATTTCATACTTGCAATTGGGAAACGTTGGAATTCGACGTTTGTTTTGCGCTTTATTTTCAGCGGTAACAAAATAAGCAAGAGTGTAGATTAAAGCTCAAGTATAATAGACGACAAAAATTTAAAAAAAAAAAAAAGTGCAGTGACTGCGCTTTACCTTTCCGTTACCTTCGTTTGGGTTACGAATAACCAACCTCACTATTAACGTCACAAAGAAAATGGGGTTACGTTACAAATTTAACAAATTGTTGTAAAATTATTTGTAAAATTACGTTACTTTGACGCATCTTTTAGCTTAACGTAATTTTGCGTTTCTCTGTAAAATTACGTTTCAAAGAAGGATTTTTTGTTTCAGCTCCAGCTAAGAGTTAAAAAAAAACCCTTCTATGAAGAAAATGCTAATGCATGTCAGTCAAAAATGTCAAAAATCTAAAAATGAATTCTAACAATGACCATTTTCGTTACATAATTACACTACATAAACGTTAGAATGCATTTAAATCGCAACAGAAATTACCATGATTGAAATACTCTTTTTAAAAACAATCATAAAGCAAAAACTTATTTCCAGCAAAAAATAAAGAAATGCAGGAACCTTATTTTCATGCGCTTATAGCTTGAATTCCGTCTAACTTGTAAATATTCAAGTAAAATTGAAAAAAAGTAGAGGAGCTAAGATCCCGTGAGCTCCCATAAAAATTAAACTCTGTCCAACCTTCCTGTTTTTTTTTCTCAAACTCACCCACTTTTACCAAGAGTCCGAAATATGTTTATTCATCTCTTTATTCAAAAACAGAATTTCTTTGTCCTAGAAAATATATTTCCGGGTTAGGCTTTTTTTTTCATTCATTAAATTGTTATAAAAAATTTATTCCTTTTTCCATCTTAATTTTAAGGGCAACCCACGATTAAATAAACGAACAATAAATGAATTAATTAATTTTTACCAATACGAATTGCTTATTACATGGATATGTTTTTCTTCCCAAAACTATTAAACTGTCACATTTAGTTTTGTCTACATAGCTCTATGGTTGTAAAAGGCCAAACAATATTCGCGCTTCGTCACGTTGGCATCCCGACATGCTGATCCGATCGGAAAAAAGGCTGCGGTAAAAAGCGAGACTCTTTCGGCAACTGTCGCTAATCACCGCTGAAGTAATAACAAGCGGGCATGAGTGATGGGCTGATCGGCAGTTCTCGGCTCACCTTCGGCAGTTTGATTGCAGTGAATGAACGCAAAGGCGTGTCAAAGTCACCGCGTTTTTCAAACTGTCAAAAATTTTAAAAACGTAATAATCGTTTGTTTTCGTCTCACAAAAGAACAAGAGAAATAAAGTACTTAGATTAAACTGAGTTTTTATGATGGAAAAAGATTTGGATGCGTTTTTGCATTGATTTTACCATATTTTCAAACAGACGCAATAAAGGAGAGGAACAGAAATGGCAAAATTCTTTGTTACACCCGTGGCAAGTGGTAACGATTTCGTTATCGAAGACACTTTTTTGAAACAGTAGAAACTTATTTTTTTCTCCGAGTACTAAACGATGCATTTTTCAAATTTATTCAATTAACAAGCCTAAATGCATTAATGTAAAGTATCATAAATTAGCTCATAAAGGCAGCATCTTGGTTTCTGTGGAGCTTGTTCTGGTTTTGTTGGTGTTTTGTGTGTTTTACTACAATGTTACTCGTGCACATGAAGTCATTATTGTTAAAAATACTTATTTTTGAGAGGCTTCAACTTTACGTTTACAATGAACTTTCGGTTCTGTGCACATAAGATTCGCAAAAATTTCAGCTCACGAAGTCATATCTTCATTTTCGCGAGTGCTTTTTTAGATGAAAGTTTGAGGTATAATGATAATAAAATAAGTTTTATTTTGAACTAAAAAGATAAATTGCTTAAAATATTGATTTTAGTTCTGTTCCTATGGTTTTGGAATTCATCAGCTGAAAAATTAACGTATGAAAAGAGTCAACTTAATTCAATATTTCTCTTAAATATTTCTTTCCAATCGAACTTTCGGAATAACTACAGTACTGATGAGAATCAGAACTGGACTAATCGACAAACTCGTGAAAGCAATATGTCCTACACCATAGCAAAGAATATTTATTTATATATTTGTTATTAACCCTTTATAACTAGCGTCAAAATGAGTGACCCGAGAACTCGCCATGTGCGCCGTGTGAGAATTCTTCTCACACCACCAATTTCCTTCAAAATATTTTCCAAATGTTTTTTAGTTGAAAATATTTCATTTACAATTCATTATAACTATTGTTTTTAGGGCATTCTTTTATTTTTTTTTTATCAAACGTGATTGAAAACATGGAATTTCTGAAAGCAACAACCGTCACTTAGATTATATAAAATATTGATAGATGTGGTTGTTGAACCTCGTGCATCATTCACATGAATATTATACAGAGATCTCCATACGCATAGAAAAGTTAACATTTAAAATATTATAAGTTAAAAACAATTGGAATGTTTAACCTGCAAGGCAGTTTCTCAGACAGCATTAAGCAAAATAAAAGTTGGAAATTCATCGTCATGATACGTCATTTTCAAACTTGGCTGGCTAGCTAAAACATAGTAAAGTACGCGTACTGATGTAGTCTAATGCTAAATGACAATTATTTACAACTTGAAATCCCTATACAAAAAAAAAAAAAAAAAAAAAAAAAGCAGTTATTTGCCCGACCTGCTCTTCGCTTAGAAGAAAACAAAATAAATTAAAAATTTGACCTCAAAAAACGATATTATTTTATTATTATTTTTTCAATTTAACTGTTTCAGATGCAAAATTATCTGTAACATTGTACCAAGATTGCTGTTGACCTTTATATGACCACAACGACATTTTCCATGATATGCACTTTTACTACTGAAGAAGCATTGTTTGTTAGTTTTATTTTGTGGAACAAAAATCTCTCCCTGAAAGCAGTTCTGCCGTGGGCAAGTAAGGGGCAGTAACTGCAAATTTTTCATTCCCCCTTTTTTTGCATTTTTGTCATCTATTGTACAGTAGCTTCATTGTACATGCTTGCTTATTTGGTTTCCGCTGAAAAAAAACAGAAAACTCTAATTTCAACAGTTCTCCATTGTTATTATTGAATCCAAAACGCATTTCTTCAAATATCTCGAAAATTCATTTCTGCAGATACTGCCGTTTACCTAGCACACGGCGGAATTGGAGTCGAAGTTCTATGACATGAGGAAGATGGCAGAAAGATCCCAAGACTAAAAATAAAGAGCCCAAATTTTTCTTAACACATTAATTTTTCTTCAAAGAATCGGGTACTAGTTTCAAAATATGATTGTTTTTTTATCGATTAACTTTGCACTACTTTATATTTTTTTATTATGTTAACTTCAAAAGAAACGGTAGAAAGTGCCATGTTGCACTGTGCTGATGATTTATAATCTCAGTTTTCTACTCTCTACTTGACAAAATGAGTTGGCGTTGGCAACATTGTACATGGCTTACTGTACCTGTATTTGGAGTATGGTTTGAACAATCTTCGGTCTGAAGAATAGCAGAAAAGAATTTTTGCCATTCTTCTGATGTACGTTGCAAAATAAATTAGATTTTTTTTTGCTAACCATCCCAAGCCTTTCTTGAATTCAAAAGATAAGTCTTATTTTAAGGATCGCAATACGTTTCATATAGTTCTTCCCACACATAGAAAAATTAATAATTTTTGATTTCACTGTAGCAAGTTTTGTGTTAACTTTCTGATTTTTAAAAATGAACACATAAATGAATGCTAACTAATTCCTTTTAAATGATAATTTCCGTGCCGAATGCTTGATTCAAATCCTTAATAGTACAGTAAAATTAGGCCAAAAAATGGCCAAACCCAAACATCCAAAAAAAAAAAGGGAAACCTGTTGCAAATTACTTCCTACCCTTCCAGCAAGAAGGGGTAAAAAGTCCCAGCACTTTGCGCGTCGGGTTTTGGGGGGAAGGGGGGGGACGAAATAATCCTCTATTTAAATAAAAATAATTTCTATTACTTAAATTCTCAAACCACGCAGAAACCACTCTATAATAGTAAAATAATAAACTCTCACAGAAAAAAATTCTAATTAACAGGGGTGCACAGGCGGGGGAGGGGAATGGGGGGGGGGGGGGGGGGGTCCATGGAGCAGCTTTGCGTCATTGGAATTTTTAAGGCAGTTTTTTCAAGAGGTATTTCTTTTTTGAGGACTTTTATTCTAGATGGGTACTCCGTCACACTTAAGGGGTGCGCCATCGCTTTTGGGGGGGGGGGGGTCCCTGAATTTATATTCTAAAATCAACTACTGCATTGAAGTTCACGAAAAAATTTCCTTGATTTAAACTTTTCCGAAGTACAAAATGCCACACAATGATATGGTAATGTTAGAATGATAATTCTAAAAGATCTAAGCGATCTCAGTAACCAAATTATTTGTGACTGGAGTTATTAAACTGTTTAGAGCGCTGGAAAACAAAATTTCTGTGCAGCATAAAAAAAGTCCAAATTGACCAAAGTTTCCCTACTTTTTGATTAACAAACTTCAACTATTCTACAATATTTTTCCATCACCGTAAAGGAGACAAACCGAAATTGCCAATAGTGAGACGGGCAATGCTGCAATTCTGCACCCTCTAAGTCGGTGGAGGTTCTCATTTGCAAACACCGAGCTACCTCTCTTTTACGCAATGTGAATTATGCTAAATATGCAGACATATACTTGCAACACTATCTTAAACTTTTGAGTACATTATGCGATAAAAAAAATTTGATCACATCAAACATCAGATAAAACATCAGCTATCCAACGATCTAACGCAGTGACAAATTCAGGTGGTCTAGAACCTGTAGGGATTCAACGATAGAACAAGTCTTGATGAGAGCAATGAGCGATACAACAATAGAATGCTAAATATTTACACCTTTTTGTCTCTCAGTTTGGAAATCACAATCCGTTTCTAAAGCCCCCAGAAGTTTCTTCCCTCTCATGTTGGTAGTAGCTCGCTGATGATAAGGTGAGTTGCGATGAGACCTTTAACGTTCGGGTAGTAACATCAAAGGACATTGAAGGCAAACAATTTTGTGGCATTTCTTTGTAAAGGAGGTAAACAGTTATGTCTTTAGCTTCTGTTACGAGAGTAGTTCTATCTGTAAAGATGTGTAAGTCCAAACCATCTTTTACACCGAATGGTATGAACAGTAAAGATGGAATAACAAATTGTTAAAAACTTCAGGTACGAGTTATGCGCTGATCTTCCATCAGTATTCGATGAATCTGGTTTCAGAAGGAAAAAAATCTTGTATCGTTAAAGTGCTATTATCTGAAGCAAAAGGTTCATCCACCATCACAGAACGAACAGCTGGTGTCATATATGAGGCAGTGAGAAGCAAAGGGATGTAAGTGGACATTTTCAAGTTTTGAATAAAACGCGTTTAAAGATAAGATCCTAGGTAGGCTTTCATTGATTTTCTTTTCTAAATCATCATGTATAGAAGCAACTACCAGGTCTACTAGTACCATCTCTTGCCTCAAGATAGAGGAGAGGTTCACCAACCATTTGTACTGGTTATCTCCAAATTTTTAATATTGCCACTTGCATCCCTTTGCTTCTCACTGCCTCATATGTAATAGATGGAAGATAACCTGCTTGATCATATTTTTGGTAATGATCTGTAAGCGTCAAGGAAATATGCCAGCACTGCAGTGTATAGGTAATTTGTAAGTATGGGAAAACTAGTATCATTTTTGATGAGTGCAACAGAAATATAATCTGCGTCCTATTACAACAGCCAAGCCTTCCGCTCTAGAAGACTTTCTTCGCCTCATATCTTATGCTTGTTCTGAGGGGTTTATTGGAAAAATGAATGTTTGAAAAGTCTGAAAGTGGACTGAAGTGCTCAATTATATGCAAAAACTGTGTTAGACATAGCTGCAACAATAACGTTTTTACTGAAGATCTAGATTCCAAAAAACATCTTAATAACGAAGACTTTTTGTTACAAGCTTAGGAGAAATCTTTTGAAAGCAAAAAACAGTTCAGTGTAATTTTTCTGGCCAATTAATCAAATGTGCACCTTTAGAGGGGGGTGGGGGGGGGAAGGATAATATTTTAGTATATAATTTCGTTTTGGGAGGTGAGCTACTGTTCTTATGGGGTGGACAGTCCTGATTTAATGCATTTTTGATTTGCATGAAATAATACTTTTACTTGAAATAAAGGGGGGGGGGTGAGGATTTATTTTATTTGGCGGAGGGGGGGGGTGCTGTAGCTTTGAGAGGAGGTGTACCATCGATCTTGGAAGATGTACACACTCGATTTCTAACTTTAACTTAGCATAAAATAATGTTTCCATATGAAGTGTATGGAGGGGGATTCGGGGGTACTGCTTCGTTTTACGGGGACAGGGGGGCTATGTAGCATTGGTGAGTTATGTCATCCCTCTTGGGGGTCAAACACCTTTAATGTCATGCTTTTAACTTTAGTAAAACATAATATTCTCACTTTAAATTTACTCTAAAAATTCCGGAAAAATACCCAAAACAGCAATTTTTAGATGCCCCCCATTCCAAAACCCGACGCACAATGGGGTGGGACTTTTTACCTGTTCTTATTGGGAGGGTAATAAACAATTTGCACCAGGTTTAGCTTTTTTTTTTTTTTTTGGATGTTTGGGTCCGACCCCTATTTTTACTGTACTATAATGGGTAGTAGAGAAATGGCGTACACTTAAGAGAAAACATGAATATCTAGTCAAATTTACCCAAAAAAATAAATGTTTTTTTTAAAACTAAGCATAACTCCAAAGCATCAGGAACAGGTTGCAACCAAGTAGTTTGCATAAAAGTTTTATGAATTTTTCTAATTCGTTTATTTAATTTCCCCATTGATGGAGGGTAATGTTTATTATGTAATATTTAGGGTAATCCTGGAATGGGTAGGTAAAGGGGAAGTATATTTGAAGAAACGTGTTTTGAATTCCATTCTAATAATAGGAAAATGTTGGAATTAGACGTTTTTTCGTGCTTTATTTTCACCGGAAAGTATATAAGCAAACTTGTACAACAAAGATTAAGTACAATAAATGACAAAAATACAAAAAAGAAAAGAAAAATGAAAACTTTTGCAGTTACTGCTCCTTGCCTTCGTACGGCAGCATAGCGTTCAAAATTTGGATTGAGAATTTAAGAACGACAGAAGTCATATATGCGTGATGGGCTGTTTACACCACAAATTGTGTGACCATTACATTGGGCTTTAGGGGACCAATTTCCACATATTTTGGTAGCAAAACCACGCTTTGTTATCTATCCTGAATTTTCTGCAAAAGCAGCAGATATCACAGATATCAGTCTCCATATCATGTCGAATGTGAAGCAAATTATATGGGCGATCATTACGCAGTTTCGTCTCATCAATTTTTTTTTTTTGGAGTCAACTTTACCACACAAGAGCGACATGATGGATTTTAATACATTACTAGGGGTATCCTCATATGTCCTCCCCTGCTCGTTTTGCTCAACAACCCCTGTTCGTTGTCTGTAGCAGGCAACAACTGATGATTTTAATATATTTTTTAACCGACTTCAAAAAGGAGGCGGTTATCAATTCATACCGTATGTATGTTTTTTTTTGTTTGTCCACTCACAGCGTCTCACCTAGTGAACCAATTTTGATGATTCTTCTTTTAATGGATAGGGGATGGCTCAACTTAGGTCCCATTACTTTATTTGACCATATTTGTTCTTTAGAAAAAAGTTATGGGCAAAAAACAGTAAATTTTATGCAATTTCCCTATTAAATGATATTGTAGCGAAGTTCGCACTTTTCATCCGTGGATAACGGTGGCTCAGTGGTAGAATTCTCGCCTCCCACACGAGCGACCCGGGTTCAAATCCCGACTAGGACAAAGTGAATTTTACTAAAATTTCGTTTCTACTGTTTCCCGTATTTTCTCGAATGTTCTATTAATTTCTGTATCTTTCCAAGTCTGTAAAGTTCCAGCACTTTCTCAAGTTGTATATAAGGAGATGTAACGTTCATTCGTGGTTCTGAATAAAGATCTCGAGTTGAGACTAACGAGCATTCGCTTCATTTGGCTTTCACACTGTCTTCGCTATCTTCATCTACGCGACAATATGAAACTCATTGTTATAAAAGTTTGGTGCCATATAACAGTAACATTAATAGTAATTGTAATAATTTTGAATAAAGGCTTTTCTGAAGCAATACAGTGATATAGAGCCGAACTTCTTACTAGGTAACTTCTTACTTTTACTGAAATATCTGCATTTACACTAAAAAGAATGAAATAAAAAAATTTTGAAAAAAAAAAAAAAAAAAGAACCGACTTCAAAATTGTTCTAAAAAGTGAAAAATAATTTTATTCTTTAAACACCATCGATAATACTTTTAAACATAATTTTTGAAGTTGGCGCAAAAACAAAAAGTAAAATCCATTGTAACCATGCTTTGTTCATATTTTTATCAAAAAATCATCTAAAGTAGGAGCGAAACATTTATATCGTTATTCAAATATGCTGTCATCAATGCGTAATGCATGTGGTAGTGAAGAAACTAGACCTGGTTAAATTTATACTTGTAGTTGAGTTATGGCTGTGAATGATTTTATCGATCGTTTTTGCGCCAACTTCAAAAATTATATTTAAAAGTATTATCGATGGTGTTTAAAGAATAAAATTATTTTTCACTTTTTAGAGCAATTTTGAAGTCGGTTCTATTTTTTTTTTTTTTTTCAAAATTTTTTTATTAACAATTCATATTTCCAGCTGTTTAAGGGTTAGAGGGGTGAGACAGAGCGGAATGGCCTTCCCTGGATGTCTTGTATCTAATGGTACTAATATTAACTTGGCTGACATTGACAGTAGGGAGGAGATGGAGTTACAGCACACAGAGACACACACATACGCGCTCAAGTTTTAATAGATAGCTGGCATAACGAAGCACAACAAAAATAAATATAAGTATAGACGTACAGCAAAATGTATATTTTTTATAAACGTTATGAGCAAATTAACATATTTAAGCAATAGCCTACACTCACATTCAAGTAAGATGTTGTGAAATTTGATAATAAGACTGAAAACTTGTTTGAAACAATAGCGTGCCCCGAGGTTGCGAAAACAGTTTGCTTCCGACATTGACTATATCCTTACTGGACTCTTAAAATATTTACTACCGGGGTTACCGATCACAGGCTTTGAATGTGTTTTGGTTAAAGAGATTTCAGTGAGTGGGATTGCCTGATGAGCATCATTACCCAACTTTTCTTTGCATCGTATGCCCTACGAGAAACTGTTGATTCAGGCACTACTGCGTTTGCTTGGCGAATTAGTATCATATTGTTTGATATTGTTTTTCAGAAGTGGATGAATTTCTGTCACTGAAACGGACTCCATAATGAAGAAATGTGGCATGATCTTTCGAAAGGATTCCATGCTCTTGCGACACAGCGTAACAACTTAAGCAGAAAATCACAAATTTTAAATTTTATAAAACTAGATCCTGTCAGCGTTCATAAAACGTTGGGACTTATATCCCTTTCGCCAGTTAATTTATCGCTTTTCTTAATTATTTGATTTGAAGAATTCCTGAATTGAGTAAAATCTTGACCGACAAGCATGAGAACTTTGCCAAGTGGATTTTTTTTTAATTGTGTTTGAAAATGGTGATATTTAGCACTCTGCTAAACCAGCTAATAGATGCTGTATTATTTTCATTGCACAAAGAAAGCAATTGGTAACAGTAATTTTCAACCTTTTCAGCTGTTATTATTATCTGCTAAGATGCCTCACTTGGAACCTTTGCACGGAACATCCCCCTCCTTCTCGCCCCTTCCTCTGTTTTCAGAAATTTCTGCCTCTGAGACTGGCAACTTGTTAACTTGATATTTTACAGTTTTCACATACTAGTTCACGACATTTTAGATAGTTTTTTCGAAACAAATAAAGTACACTAGATAAGTCAAGAGCCAAGTCATCCTAATGTCCCCATAACGTCCTCTATCGTTGAAATTATAAACTAGATCTGAGAAATAAGTACCTTCGAAAGGTTAACTTTAGCTCAGTGGCATTATGACCCAGACGATCAACCCCTTATGTTTTTCACAGACTAATCTTCATTAGCACAAAGTGCTCCTATGGATTACTTGGACCTGCAGCTTTAATGGAATTCAAGCTACTAAGGATATAATCCGAAGAAGTGCAAACCTAGTCGAACATCTATCTCTTTAGGGATTCTATTCCTGAAACCAAAGCGTAAGAGCGGGCTATGCCGTCTTTGGCAGCACAGGCGGCAGAATTGAACTCATCAGTAATTCTCATTGAACTCATCATCTATTCATCTCTAGATAACACAGCCAAATGTTGCAGAAATTCTAATAGTTTTCTGCGTCAAAGGCCATAGGTGCTCATGAAATCGTTCGATTGATTGCAGCAGCGTCACCAATGGTAGCTGACAATAAAAATTTCTAACTTACCGAAAAGAGTATCAGTGGCTTGTATCAAAGAAGGCAACCAAACTCGATCTGTGGCTCGCATAGAATCCAGCGTCATTCTGATACCGAGTTGAGTTTGTCGGCGCCTATTATACAGATTATGCATACAAGTGGAAATCATCAGAAGTAATGCTATTCATGTACCACACCCCCTACAATGCTCGATCATTTTTTCCGTGACTTTAATTTCTACGTTATAGGTGAATTACCCTACAGTTCTCGTGCAGAAATCCATGATTACGCATTAGCGGGTCTGCCGGAGGGGCTGGATTTCCTCAACGCTACACTGGCTACGGCCGCGTGCGATGAAACAACAATGATACTTCGGACAAAAAGTTTGCCTTTTCTGCTGATGGTTCTGCGAGGGACTCACCCACTTTTGCCTAATTCTTCGCCTGCAGATGCTTGATTATCGGCCCGAAGATTCTGGAGGCACAAATGATGGTTTAAGTCATAACTGCTGCCCAACTCGCAAGCTGGAGTTTTGGTAGTAGTTTAATACCATTTCGGGTGTGATGTTACCGATACCGAGATCGTTTGTTTAACAAAGATTTACTGGGCTTGTCTGGGTCAACTGGAAATTACTCCTTGGGATCGTATCAGTTCTTATGCGCATTATATTAACATATGAGAATTGGCAACCGGTTTTAACCCAAAAGTTTCTTGGAAGATTACCTCCTTAAACACTTTTATTACACCCTTTATTTGAGGGTATGTCTGCACTTTTCAAATTGAGCACCGTGATAAAACTAAAGGATTCAAGTTTGGCTTATTTCTGTTTTGTTCACATCATTGGTCTTATTCTAAAATTCCTGTTACAGTTTCAGGTGTGATTCATCAAATGTTATATTCATTTCGTATTTATTTATTTCAAGTTAATCACATCGACGGCTTGTAGTTTTTGTATTCCTGTACAACTTCGTTTATCCGGTCGAACTGGGACCAATGGCAATCCGGATAGACGAAAATTCAGATAATCCGGAAAATAAGCGAAACACATTCTTAAATAAGCAGACATCTTTTATTACAGCAAAAAAACAATGCTTTGTAACAAAACTACATAATACCTTTCGCGCAAATACTTTATCATTTATAGTTCAGCTGCAATGGTGTCGGACTGACGCTCCAAAGTACTACGCTATACTGATTGTTAAATTAGAACTGCACTTCATTGTACGTTATATGCAGGCGTTGTGCGTTTAATTAAAACAAAAACATATTATGGCGTATTTATCGTTCCGTTCTTGTTATCATAATTTAAAGTTATTTTAACTCGAAAAATTTGATCCGGATAAACTGGAGATCTGGGTAAACGAGGTTATACTGTACTTAATTATTTGAGGCTGTAGCGCAACTGGAAATTAGGAAGATAACCTCCCAAAACACCATTATTGCGCCCTTAATTTGAGGTTTCCTGCACTTTTCAAACTGGCTATACCGTGATAAAACTAAAAGATTCAAGTTTGACTTATTTCTGTTTTGTTCGCATCATTTGCGTTTACATTTCATTTTATATACTTATTGGCGTTTTGTCCTACACTATTAGAAATGTTTCCTGAAAATAGCGGGAAAAGTACAGACAGCAGAGTTGCCGTAAATATTCCGTTTCGTTAAATTATTTTCCGTGACTTAACAGAAGTTCCATTTCTTATTTCTCCGATTAGTTGTATTTTTCCGTTTATAAATTATCCGTGACTGAACGAAATTTCTATTTCTTATTTTTCCGTTCATCAATGTTGGATTTATCAGTGTGTGTCTTAAGAGAATTTACGTTTTTTATTTATTCATTGTGATACTTCTTCCATTTTTCACTTTCTCGCATTTAACTGAAATTTCACTCTTTATTTTCTATCTACACTGTTAAACTTGATTTATTTAAAATAACGATATTTTCCGTTGTTTGACCCTGCCAGTATTCAATTTTCTGTGAATGGTACAAATGGGATTAATTCAAAATTAGGTTATTCACTAAATAATGCTGGAATTTCATACGGAACTTGTTATACTTAAAACAAAATCTCGTTCAAGAATTTTTTAAAAAAAAAGTCGAAACGTTTTATTTTTAAAAAATATTTAAAGTTATGTCAAGAATTGCTTTTTGTTTCATTAAAACTTGAGTTCTTTAAAATGATATATAATAGAGAAATAGTTAATCATTCAAAAATTATTTTTTTATTTCCATTTATCACTTAAATATTTTTAATGAAAAATTTTCCAGATTACTTACCTCCCATACAGCTCTTCTTCAAGCATCTGCCACGATATTTTAAAAATCTTTTTAACACCTTTAGATGAATAAAAATAATCAAAAAGTACCAACAGGGAAATTGGTGGATTGAATATAACACCAATTTTCGATGGTGATACTGTTCGATATTCCCTTCAACATCCTCTCGTACATTCTCTGGCGAGGCATGGGAAAGCATACATGAAAAAAGAATATTTTTATTTGCAGAATGAGTCAAATAAAATACTATTAAAAACAGGTTGACGTTACCATGGAATAATATACCTGATGGAGAGTACCGCATACCAATTTATTATGCTTAAAAACAGAATCATTGACATACACGTGAAGAATTTTTGGCTCATTGGAATAGCAACACAGATTTTATGTACATAATCATTATACCTAAGCATATATCAATCATTTCCTTTTACCCGAACTGATTTTACAAGAAACTTGCAATAATCTCAAATAAGTTGTTGGATGAGATCCTAATAAATTAAATTAAGCAATTTATATTTATTATGAATGAAATCCCGAAAGGAGTAATGAATGTTTCCAGATTTCTAAGTACTGTCAAGAAAACGTATTATTGTCAAAACTTTAATTCTATTTTCAAAGATTAGCAATCTACTATACCTTTTCGCAAAATATATAACAGCAAGAAATACTTTTATTAAGAGAATTAAATGTTTACTTTCAGTATTCCAAACTGTCAACCGGGTGAGAAAAAAAAACCCTGAGCGATTTTTCCTGTCTTGCTCGCACACACCACGATAATCTTCGGTTGATACGAAATGTTGGCATTTAACCTTTTTATGACTTTCAAGAATGCAATGCGTTAGAGCAATAAACAATAACTTTATAATAGTTCTATTAATTCTTACCATCGGAATTCTATCAAATACCTATCAACAATAAAAATACATTTGTATAGTAACATGCACAAAGATATTCAACAATACTTACATATGACCCAACGGTGCGAAATTTAATTGAAGTATCTCCATTGCATCTGAATACAAATAATCCAATAGCCTTTATTTTAAACTGATATCACGAGATTCTAAAACTATTCTCACTGCTAGAACACACAATATGACAAACGAATAGAATTGTTCGAAGTATTGAGCAAAATAATACACCACAAAAAATTCTAATATACTGACTCAGTAAAACCCACATCAAATCACCAGGACGATCAAAACACATCTGCCTGTCTGTAAATTGTAAATGTGGCGCGGAGATTTTCCAAACCTACTAATCCAAAGACGTAAAAACAATTTCGACATACGAGTATATTACTCTCCAGACATTAAATAGCAATATTTTGTCTTTGGTAGCTGAATCTGAATTGTTATTCTAAATATACTTTCAACAAGCAAAATGTGACGGTGCGATTTAAAAAGCACCATTGGAAAGTGATGTTTATCATAGCTTGTTGGCCAATCAGAATACTAAGTAGAGCACAGCGGCAACCCTAGAAAAATTCGTTATTTCCATTCGTGATATTTTCGTTGTTGTAAGGAAAAAATACGTTTTGAAGTATTACGGATAGATCTGTTAAAATCAGTCAAAAAACTACTTAAGTTTTTAGGGTTTTTTTTAACAGTGTAAATTTATACTCTCATATCTCCAATAACTTGGGTATTTTCAGATTCAGTGAATTCAGTGACATTTTCATCGTAACCTTTCTATCCTCGATTAAGTATAGTTGGTTTTTCCATTTGAATTCAGACATTCATGTTTTGTCTCCTGCTTTTTGATGAACTCATCAATTTTGGCTTTAGATCTGGAAAACCATGCCTTCCACGGCTTTTAAAATACCTAAATGCGATGGCCTTTAGAAACTAAAAAAATACTCTTTCTTCATTAGTTCCGCAAAAACGTCACTTTGCATGTAAATAAATGTTTTAGCTTTAGCTTCCACTTTATTTCTCCTACAAGGGATTCGGAATTAAGGGCGCCCCGATGGGAGGTCATCGGAGGTTACAGTGATCTTCTAAAAAATTCCTTATTCCGCAAATTTTCTCTGGCGGTTCGAAAAATTTGGTGACATAATTGCAACATTTCAATTTTTAAATGCCCCAACATCCCTTTTCATTAGATGTACGCATGTGTGCACACCCGTGTTTTATGATTCGGCAATTAAGGATATCCGCCCTCCCAAACATTTTAGTTTGGAGTTTCATTCATAAAACTTGAACAGTTGGGAACATCTACGTAATTTTTCGCACAACTGCCAAAATTTCCCAGAAGTTATTAAAATCAGTAAAATTTTTTATCGTTCAGAGGGAGGAAACGTTGTAGCACCAGTGGCACCTCCCCCCCCCCCCTGAAAGATGCTGTTTGGCTCTCTATGGCACTCTTAAGAGTACCAGAGTTAACCAAATGGCCCCCTTAGAGGTGCCACAGGGAGCCAGGTGGAACCAAAAGGCACCTTTAAGGGTTACTTAGAGGTACCACAATGAGTCAATTGGCACCCTTATGGGGATGCCGTCAACGTTTCACACCAAATGGTGCCATATGCAACCTGCAGTTTTAAGTGTTGTTTTAATTTCTATATATTTTAAGCTGAAACAAAAAATAAAAATAATGAACCATCAAATAAAAACTAACGAATAACACAGCATTTCTGCGATTTAATGTAGAATAAAAATCACAGTTATTAAATAGATTAACTGCAAAATTATTTAAACTTTCTAATCAACCATTTTTTTAAAACTTCAAAACAAAAATACTCAAGAAAGAGAAAGGCCTTTGTATTCGGCATTTACAGCACACAAAAATAAAACGTCAAAAGTTAAACTTATTGAAAATTAAATTTGACATATGCATTGATGGATTTATTAAAAGCATATACATGGCCTAAATATTTATGCTATACATGTGTTTTTTTTAATATATTATTTGAATTAATATTTTATTATCTCTCTCAGACACTTTCACTCGACATTTCCTTTGAGAAGAATGCACTACTTTTCGAACGAAATTATTCTGAGTAGGTACTTCTATTTTATTAGTTTTACGCACGCCACTATATAAATATTAAAGCATCCCTTCCTACGTAGTTGAGAAGGCGTGATCATAGCGCTTCTGTGTGCTGCGTATAATGATTAAGATCTCAGTTAACATAAAAATGATTTCTCATAACATCAGAGAGCATTGTGGGAATTACGATTGAAAGTAAAAGTTCATTTCCGGAGTCTTTTTAAAACTTTAAACAATGAAATTATTGAATAAAAAGAAAAATATATGTACTATATAGGGGAAAGGGGGTCACATGTGAACATTTTTTCATTTCTTAATTTCTCAAAAAATATTATCAATTTTTCAGAGCAAAAGTGTCTCCATGATTGAATAGTCTTTTCTTTGTGCCCTGAATTTTTTCAGATTAAAAAAATATATATATTTCTTTACTTTATAGAATTTTTTAAAAACGTCTTCAATTGTTCATATGTGCCCCTACAGGGGGTACATGTAAACAAGATTGTGCCACGTATGAACATGATTGAAAAATGCAGGACAAGCGTCACATTTCAGCGAAAATCTCTTTAATATAAAACATGTACGTATATACCGATTACATTGAAGGGTTTGTAACCTTTACTTAGGCAGTTAAATTGTTCGGTCTGTCAACAAGAAAATATTTTTCCGAATAATATAATTTTGCTAACTGTCAAATTTTAAACTTTCGTAGCATGCTCTAATCACTATATCGACAAGAAAAAAAAATGATGAGATTAAGCAATACAAAGAATATTTTATTATGAAAAGTTTTTGCTACTTGTTATATCGTCGCCTCAGAGCAACAGTAAGACATCTAATCCCAGGAATAACACTAAGATGTCCTACTTTTGCTCTGAGGCGACGATATATTGCGTTTAAGCTTCAAACAGAATATGATGATGAACTTCAAAATTATTTTAAACTTTAGTTTCTTTGTTAAAGGATTTTTTTTACTAAACATTATATAACACTAAATTGTTGGCCAATTATTCAGTAACAAAACAACTGAAAAAAATAAATAAATAAAGTAAACACGTAATTACAGTTGGCTCTCTGTTTAAGGACTTTCAAGGGACCACAAGAAATCGTCCTTAAGTAGAAAGCGTCCTTAAACAGAATGCTTTTAACACTACAGTGGACCATCTGGGACCGTGAAAAGCCGTCGTTAAATAGAGAAAGTCGTCAAATAGAGCGTCGTTAAACAGAGAGCCAACTGTAATTAATAATAATTTAACAATAATGAACACTTAATTTACATGCTGATTTTACGAAAATAATAACTATCAAATCTTTGCACCTTTTTTAACATTTATAATAACCCTATTCTAATATTATATTGCGGAAAGGATATGGGAACTGTTCACATGTGCCCCTACATGTTGTGTTCGCAAGTACCAAGTCATCTACCTTAGAACTAATTTTCAAAAATAAAGAAATCTTACTTTTATGACAATGTTTCATTTTTTTTAATTAATTTACTTGAGTGTTCATATAATGGCTTACAATGATGAATTTTAGCTTATATTAGATAGTTTAAAATATGTTTTTACGTGAAGAAGAGTGATAAAATTACATAAGCATTTGCTAAAACAAAGATGCTGTCACCACAGGAACATAAACTGGGTCATTGTTCTATAAGTTTGGCCAAGAAGTAGTACTGGTACGGCCATTATTTGATTTTTCAAAATTTTTTGCTTGAAGTTATCCTAGTAAAACATGCCACGTTCACACTTGCCCCGTGTTCACATGTGCCCCCTTTTCCCCTATTAAATTTTTCATTCTATCTTTTCCTTTGATTTTTCACTATGAACGGCACTGTTAAATGCAGGGCTGCAGAGTCGGAGGGAAAGTGACCCACTCTGGCTCCAACTCCGATTCCGGAAACTTTATAACCTTGGACCCCGATTCCGACTCCTTTACCAGAAAATCAGACCGACTCTTAACTCCACGCGAGCACTGGCGGAGTTTTTGAGAAAAAATGACCGACTCCGACTCTTGGTACTTTAAACCTTAGACTCCCGACTCCGACCACAAAATCAGTCAGACTCCGCAGCCCTGGTCAAATGGCTAATTTCTTTAACAAAAACAGATTCAATCATACTGTAATCGATTGTTCAGGTCTTTCACTTTTTTCGATCTCGTGCTCCTCAAACGACATTCATTCCATCATTTCAGGAATTGAAACAGCTCATGTGTGCTACATTTGGCGCACTATGAATCATCACCCAGTATTTTTCTCGCCAGCTTCAAGCGCCCCCACCCCCGCGTCCACAGTTTCATTGCCCTCCCTCCCCTTATGCAACTTTTATAATCATTTTTCCGGTGTGCCAAAAAATTCTTCTTTTACAAGGCAGCATGCTATAATAACTGAAGCACTTATGAATTGAAAATTTAAAAAGACAAAAAAAAAAAAAAAAGTGATGCGCCTATACCGTGCGGCAATTGAAGCTTTTATACTTTCTAATGTGTGAATTTCCACAGATGAGAGCTTCCAAATTGAAGAATTACGCCATGTATGACAATTTCTTAGTCTTTCTTTATTGACTTTTATCACGACACTATGAGCATTACAACGCTGCATCCTCACTGTCTTCAAAGGCGTAATTTGACACTTTTTCAGGCGACATTGAATTGCATTGAAAAGAATTGCACGAGAGCAAAAGAGAACGTTTATTCAAATGAATACTTTTTAAATAAGCAATTAAACACGTAAAAGAGATAGAGAGAGAAGGAGATTCTAATGAAACTGTATACCCGTATCGATTAGTAGAGCAGCGAAGGAGTTTTTTTTTTTTTCAATCCCTCTTCCCCCCAAGCTGTTTTACACCGTATTACCATTCCCATTATGTTAATACCTCCTACGTCTCGAATTAGTTGTTCCATTCGAATACTTTTGAACTGATTATTGATATTTTTTGACACCGATGGACTCACCAGGCATTACCTTCTTAAATCTAGCACCAAATTAGTTTCAAAAGTCCAGTTTGCACTCTAAAGCCTCACTCCATTTTGTAAGAACTGTTCCATCAGTTATGGCCTAAGATTATGTTTTTTATACGTAATTCTTATATTTGAGCGTTTGAATTTTAAAATGTTTATAGTTGTTTTAATGCATGACTACATCAAATAATATCTTGTAGCTTTATTTTGAACAAGCACCCTTTGATATTTAATTTTTCGGTTTTTTTTTTTTTTTTTGTTAGTGATTCTTTGATAAAGGTTTTTGATACCCATCATGACCAGGTGCGTGTAAATTTTAAAAAAGTTTTTGGAGTATTTTTTGAAATATTCTAAGAAGTTTGAATAATGCAGAAAAAGGTTTCCTAAATACTCGGAAAAGTTGTTCAAAATTACAGTAGACTTTTCTGATCCACTCGGAAACGTTTTCGAGAATTACCGAAAGAAGTTTCCGAAATACGTATAAACGTTTTTGAAAATTGCATGCAAAGTAGTTGCCCCATATATTCGGAAACGTTTTCAATTTTTTAAAGTTTTACAGTGTATCTCTCTCTCTTTATGCTATCGATTTTTGCGAGTGTAAAAATAAATGAAACCCTCTCCAAAAAAAAAAAAAAAAAAATCTCACTACCCCCATCGTACGAAGCACAGTACTGTTCTGTGTTTGGCATTTATAAAATCACACGATTCAAGGTCACACGAAAGCAATCTGCTCAACAATGAAAAGTCGTCGAACTGATCCGCAAAGATTTTGAAGAGTGACGTCACAGTAACGAGTAAGCCGGGCAGCGGACCAAAGACAAAGGGTTTTAAATGAATTCAATCTTGTCGGTGGGAAAAATAAAAGAAATGGCTGTGTGTGAGCACGTGAAAACACGCAGAGATTCTAGGAGGCTGCGTGTGCCTTTGGCGACAACTCGAGGAGTTGTCTGGTCTGGAGTAAAATCAACTTTTTTTTCTTTTTTCTTTTTTTTTTGATCGAGCACAATATGGAGGTGGATATTGATTGCGTTTCGTCGAGTTCCGGTGGGACCATCAGTAATTTTCACCTAATTTTGCAAAACTTAAACTGAGAAACAAACACTCGAGCGTTGATTTGCATCTCTGAGTGTTGGGATAAGCTACTCGTATAAGATTTTTTACATGTCATTTTGCAAGTTTTTGCTCAAAAAAGTAAAAAAGGAGGCTCATTTCTAGTTATTTAACATATTTATCCAAAATATTAAAAATTAGTATGCTTAAAGCAGATATTTTATTTATTTTAAGTACATTAGAACTCCAATTATTTAAACTCCAACTATCCGAATCGTTGATTATCCGAATCGCTTTCAGAATTTCACGGGAAAAAATAAATAAAGCGAAAACGTACTGCTATTCGCAAAATAATGATTGTGTCCAAGGGCGCCCACATGCAAAATTTTAAGGGGAGGGGGGGGGGGTCTCAGATATTTTCCTCATTTTTTAGTAGGATATTTTCCTCATAGAAATTGATTTCGGTACAGATTAGAGTTCTTAAAATTTGACATTTTAAATAACTTATTCATTAATTGCTGAAGAAGAAATGTTTTTACATTTTTGGCAAGGAAAAAAGTACTAAAAGCAAGGAAGTTTTAATTTCAAGGGGGGGGGGTGAGCCCTCACTTGCCCTCCCCACATGGGCGCAATTGATTGTGTCTACTTGCATTTATTATCCTTACATCCGCGAAGTTAATCCAACTGCTTACTTTGACTGAGATGTTCAGCAAGCAATCACATTCATTTACAGTACCATAGTACTGTTCTAATGTACAGAACTTGTAAGTATGCCTAGTATGGAAGGTGTTACTTTTCTATTTGATTAATTGAAGGCTTTTTGAATATAGTTTTTTCCCCTTCTTCATTTTTAATATGCATACATCTATTTTAATGATTAGTGGGAATATAATATTAAGCTCTCTTAATTAAAGTACGGCTTGATTAATAATTTCAAATTTATGTTAAAAAATAGTATCTAGTAAATTTGAGAATATACTGGCAATTTACAATTTTGGTAGAATGCCTATTTTTGATGTATTTCCCGTCCATCATTTATTTTCACCGCAGAAATAATGACACTGATAAGGTCCGTCACGGAGAGGAGAATCACGGAGGTGAGGAATTTTCCTTTAATATAGGCCTAATAGATGCATTTTTCGGGGAAATTTTTTTTTCTTCGTTGCTACAATCTGCACATGTTAAGTACATGAAAACATGTTCACTTCTTTTTTTACATTAATTTACATCCCTGAAATTCAAGTTCACGGAGGTGAGAAGTCAGAATAACTACATTAAGTTTTCAAAGCAAAATCTATCTTATTGTTTTACGACAAAAATCTCACAACTTCAACTATGACTGAAAATTAACAAGGGGGCTCTCTTGTATCATGGAAAATCAAATTTGATGTCATTATTGCCACCTGTTAATGAGGAATGGCATTTTGTGTTTAGGTAACGGAGGTGAGAATTTATTGTGTGACATGACTCCTTGTCCTACTAAAACGAACTAAAATACATTATTAAAAAATTAAATATACTTAAAAATAATTAGTATTTGAGACACACGTGAAAAGAATAATAAATAAGTACATACTTTTAATTAAATAAGTTATTAAGCAACATAAACAGTAACACAAGGTGTGTGACATGCCACGGAGGTGAGAATTCACATGTTTTGATCCAAAAATATACTAAAATAAAAATTATTATTAAAAAATTGTTGGCAGATTTAAATCGATATATTTTTGATGAAATAAAAAAGCATTATTAAATAACTTGTTCCTTAAATTTTTTTTCTGTGAAAGGCGTGTGACAGAAAAGTTACACTTTTTGAAGAATGACTCAAATATATTAGACGAAATAATGTATTCATGTCTATTTTGAAGTTAGGTCGTAATATTTTCATTAGCATTAAAGTTATGGTGTATTATGTGTGTCTAAGTTATTTCTTATCACCTGTACATTTTAAAACTTGCAATAGCCTTTATATATCTTATACTACTATTATTTGTTTTCATTGATGAATTAATGCTATTTGAATCTGTAAAATTCAATTTTAGTTCCACGTATAATATCGGCTATTATTACTACGACTTCTTTATTCTATAATATCAAAAATCCCAAGCGTAAAAATTATTCTCGCTGCATCAATTGCAAGCAAACGTCCTCCAATCAGAGGACTACAATTAGAGATAATGGGGCGCTGGGAAAATTATATAATAACTAGTATTGAAGAAAGGAATTATTATGTGAGAGTCGTCTAATACACGTGAGAATAAATTATAAAACTCGCAGTAGCGGAAAAGCAATCATATCATATGCAGCCGTTCTGAATATGAGGAGTACGTTTTATAAGAACAGCAACAGTTTATCATGCGTTTATATGTATTCAAGTAGTATGAATAATTCTAAGCTTTCACTGCTTGAGGATATTGTAAGCATCGATTTAGTTCTCTATCTTTCCGAATGCTAAAGATGTAGAAGACTTTCAATAACAGAAAATAAAATGTTTGATCGAGTCTCGCAGCAACCATGGGCGCTCATACGTGCAATTTTAGAGGGGAGCAATGATTTTTTTCCCCATATTTTAAAGCTTTAATTGGAAGAATTAATTTTTTTAATTTTCCACCTACAAACTTCCTTTGAACCTTATTTCAATGAGAATTTTTGGGATTAGGTGCCCTCATTATAATGGATATTTTTAGGGAATATTGTGCATACCCTAATTGGGATTTTAAGTCACTGCTATCGTTATTATAATCTTGGACACGTTTTACAATAATCAGTGGTACTTCGGAATATAGTGCTCCCAGCCCGCACGTAAAGGTGAATTATCATTTTCATTAGAAGAGAAATTCGTTATCTAAAATAGATTGTAACGGTTCTGAAAGTAAATTAGTTGCTGAATAAAATTACAATAAAATTGTTTAGTAAAGAAAGTATTAATAACCGTCATTTACAAATGGTTCTTGCTGAAATGTTTTGATGCTCAAAATTTATCTTCAAAACTGGCACTTCTAATCTTTAGAAGGGATCTCGGGCCTTCCTCTGCTCCTCCTTATGGGTGCCCATGACAGCAACCTGTCGATCTTTAATTATATGCATTAATAGAGCGCCTTTGTTTGCACAATTTTATTTCGTTATCGACGGCACCAGCGAACAGAACAATGTATACATCAATGTAAAATTTTTACGTTTATTCAGGCAAATCGGTGAGAAATATCATTGTAATATTCAATCATAACTTTAATTTTAGATTGATGGTAATGTTGAATTTGTGTAAAAGCCAAAAAGCCAATTCTCTTTTGTGGATATTGAGCGATTTTGCTACCAGAAATTAAATAGCCCCCACCCCTTCCCTCCCAAAAAAGGAAAAGCTGCACTGTTAAAAATTCAGGAAGATTTTCTGGTAATTGTTACTGTAAAATGGCGGGCTAACGCATCGCCGATTTTTACGGTAATTTTTACCGGAGAAATAAGCGAACCCAGCGCCAATTGGTTGCTGCGGCCTACCAAGGAAACCGTAAAATTTCACAGTAACATTTGATTTTTACGGTAATAGTTACTGGCAACATAGATGCCAGTAACAATTACCGTAAATTTTCCGGAAAATTTTTAACAGTGTGTATTTGCTATTGAAAATCACATTTTACACGAATAACAGTAATTAACAGATATTGTCGTAATGCGCGTTCATTAATTTTAAATAGCATGTAGAAGATTGCTGTCATTATGAATAATGGGACGTGTTTATGTAATTAGATCTCCGCTAGAGAAAGCGCTTGCTGTGAAAAGGAAGAAAATATTCAGAACTATTCAAGAAAAATCGGATCGAATACTTGAATGTAATTGTGACGCAGTGATCAATCACTATTGTAGTTCGGAAGTATATCAGGCTTTATGGGTAATTATACTCACCTGTAAGTCCGAATAGTTGTTTATGTGGTTGAATGTCCGCCTTTCTGAAATAAATTATTGATTTGTTGTTGTTGCGGCATTTTTTGGAAATGTAATCCACGTGTTTTATGCTCTGAAATGCGAGAAGAGATTATGAAATTCTAATGACGGATGGAAGAATTTTAAGAGCAAAATTAAGAAAAAGGACACATAATAAAATAAAGTCTAACGAAAGCTTAAAAAAGGCTAATAAATGTGTATGTGTATCAAAGCATTTACGAAATTTTAAAGCACTGACGCACTCTGACCAACTGCTGTTCGTAGTGAATTTTTGTATTTTCCAAAAAAATGTCCATGTAATAAAAGAAAAAAAGTTTGAAAGCTTAAAAAAGCCGAAAAGTGTGTGTGTATCAGGGATTTGAAGTTACGAAATTTTTAAGCAATGACGCACTCTGACCAACTGCATTTCGTAATGAATTTTTGTATTTTTCCACATAATAAAATAAAAAAATTGTCCATATAATAAAATAAAGTCTAAAATGAAAGCTTAAAAAAGCCTGAAAGTGTGTGTATCAGAGCTTTGAAGTTACGAAATTTTAAAGCACTGAAGCACTCTGATTGCAATACCGGACCAAAAATGTAATACCGGTATTCGGTATTTTTTAACGTGATACCGGAATACCGGTATTGATACCGGTATTAAAAATTTCCCAAAAGACATTCAAAAACATAACGTTTAGTTGCCTTATCTTTTTTTTTTTTTTTTTTTTGGAAAAAGTGCATTACTTACTTATTGTGAACAACTATTAAATGAAATAACAATTACTATAATAAAAAAAAAATCAATAAACCTGATATTCATTTACGGAAAACATTTGCTGCAGTTGAATATATTCTTTCTGAATTCACGCAGGTCAACGGTAGTAATTATAATTCGGTCTTTAACTTGTTGGGTTTGAAAAAATAATTTTGTGAGTGTGAGTGCTTCTTTTGTATTGTGGGTAGTTTTTTTTTTAATCATTATTGTGTTTATAGTTTATAGCTGAACAGTTACTACATATGGTAACTGTTCTGTGAACAACAATTCTTTTCCAGTACTAACATCATCTTGAACGATTTCCTCTCTGTGAAAATAAGTTTGGGTTTGCTATTTATTAACCCTTTGGTTTAAAATTTACGATTAATTTGATCTTGTTAGTTTCCTTTTTTCGTTTCCTTTTTCCGTTCGAAATTCTTTATATTTATATAAATTTCTGAAAATATGTTGCAACTGATTACGCCTTACCTCTTTGCAAATGTTCAAGGTATTATACATAGTACCTCGCTTGGTACAAAGCTGAATAGCGATACAGAACAACACGCTAATACCGGTGACAACAAATTACTGTTTATTATACTAACAGGAAAATTTCTTCTCAAAACTCAGTACAGTTGAGACGAATATTAAAATATATGTATATATCATAAAGATTTGCTGCAATTGGTGGTTGAAATAAATTGCAAATACATTCGTAATTACAAATTAATTAGTTTTCACTATAGGGCAACTCAAGGAAATGTGAAAAATAAAAACGTGGTTCACATAAACTCACGAAAGTTCGATTCATTACACCATCTGGTAATGAAGATATCATTTTGTAATCTTTCCGCTACTTTTATTGATTGATATTCTACACATTCGTGCTTTTGAAGCCAAATTTCTACATCAACGTAAACTGATTTTGGAACTATCTCATATAAAAAGAAATGTATATTAAAAATAACAGTAGATATCTGTTTATTTACATTGAAAACTCTAAAATCAAAAACTATTTATTTTTAGCTAATGCCGAATATACCGGTATTCTACCCCATATAATACCGGTATTACGAAATTGCTAAATAGCTCCAAATACCAGTATTCGGTATACCGGTATTGCAATCACTAACTCTGGCCAACTGCTGTTCATAGTAAATTTTTGTATTTTTCAAAAAAAAAAAAAAAAAATTGAACACGTAATAAAATAAAAAAAGTTTAAAAGCTTAATAATGTTGAAAAGTGTCAGAGCTTTGAAGTCATGAAATTTGAAAGCACTGACGCACTCTGACCAACTACCAACTGCCATTCGTAATGAATATCTGTAATTTATGTATAATAAAAAAAATTGTCCATATAATAAAAAAAAAAGTCTAACGAAAGCTTAAAAAAGCCTAAAAGTGTGTGCGTGTATTAGAGCTTTGAAGTTACGAAATTTGAAAGCACTGACGCACTCAGATCAACTGCTGTTCGTAATTAATTCAAAGGCACCCATATGGGGGTGTGGGGCAAGTGAAGGTTCAAGCTCCCCCTTAGAATTTAGAACTTCCTTGCTTTAGTCCTTTTTTCTTTGCAAAAATGTAAAAACATTTCTTCTCCAGCCGTTAATGAATAAGATATGTTAAAAATGTCAAATTTTAATAACTCTAATCTGCACTGAAATCAGTTTCCATGGGTAAAATATCCTGATAAACCATGAGAAAAATATCTGAGCCCCCCCCCCCCCCCTTACAATTTTGCGTATGGGCGCCCAAGTGCCATTGTGTATGACCAAATGCCATTTGTAATGAAGTGTGTTTCAAGTAAGATTACCGCCCTCACATTTGGTAAAAAATCTTAGTTATGGAAGTAAAGTTTAAAGCTTTAATACATTGGCCAAGTGCCGATCGCAATTAGAGGCGCAACGAAGATTTCCACCCTCGGAGCTCTTGGTTTTGCGGCTCATCCTAGTATGGTAATAACTATATGTCCGGACTGTTATGATCTCTCTCCTCTCCCCCTACCATGAAAAAATTCTAGTTAGGATAGGGATTGCGATACATTATATTCTATGGGGTTATTCATTAATTACGTTAAGATGATTTTGTCAATTTTTGACCCCCCTTCCCATGTAAGAGTACGTAAGAGTTTTCAAACCGTTCCCTCTATTCTTACATAAGATTCCACTTCGTTTTTCAAAATAATGAAACAACAAATCTTACATCACTGGAACCGTTATTTAATTAAACATTTTTGTGTGAAGAAATATTCACTGAAAGGTTAGAATTTAAAGTAAATGTTTTTTTTTTTTTTGATATTTTTTTTCGTATATGATACGAAACTAATTAAAAACGAAGTATGTCATGCATAGTGTGACTCTTTTATTCTATTTTACGCTATTCATTCTTTGTAAAACAAATGAAAAACAGCTCATCCTAATACGTTTTTTACCTTCCAGACGCAAATGAAATATGATCCCTGCTGAACCACTTGATCGCGCGCGATTTCTAATATAAAATATCGACTTGTAAAACATTGCGTAAGAATGGGTTTCATCCATCCCCCTCCCCCCCCCCAAAGTAAGGATATGTAGAGATTTTCCTAACCCCCCCTCGAGACCCTAACGTAATTAATTAATGGCCCCTAATTACTAATCATAATGAATTACTTAGAACACTTACCATACACCAACCTCGACAGTAACAAATTATGCTTTGAAAACTGATCCCAATGAATGTTTGAAACATTAACCGTAATGAACTTTATTTCTGTGGCAAAGAATGCGTTGATGAAACATTCATTTTTATCTATTTTCTGAGCCGGTGCATAGAGATAGATTTATAAAAGAATGTATTTTAAAACTTCGTTTCGAAATTTAAATAATACTTTGTTAAAAAATACTTTATGTTGTCCATTACATGCAGATAGAGAACATTACGTTATAAACGTTAATGAAGTAGCTACAGTTGTCTTGTTATAACGAACTTCAACAAACCACAAATTTTGTTCGTTGTATCATGAATTTCGTTGCAATTGAATTCAAGAA
Source organism: Uloborus diversus (assembly GCF_026930045.1). Classification (NCBI taxonomy): domain Eukaryota; kingdom Metazoa; phylum Arthropoda; class Arachnida; order Araneae; family Uloboridae; genus Uloborus; species Uloborus diversus. Next base: position 105,588,501 of record NC_072734.1, read on the forward strand.
ATGTAATGGCAGTTGAAACGGAACTGAACATTTACTTCGTTTAAACGGGTATTTCACTGTATTAGTGTTTGTTGCAAAACGATTTTGTATTTTCATTGCGTGAGTCACTGTGTAGAAGAGTATGTGATATCAATACTAATAACGGATCAACTCAACATGGCCCTCCTTTAGGAAGGTCTATTGCACCACCCCTACTCCTGTTTTCGAAAAATTTATATTTTCCCACGTAAATGGTTTGTTTTCATTGTTTTACGAAAAAATTGCATTGAGTAACACCCTTTGCCACACCACCTCGAGAAAAATTCGAAAGCACAGGTCTTCAGCTTAGTTTAACTTCTGATTTCAGAAATTAGAACATTTTTGACAACATTGGAAAGTTGCATGGTTCTATCCAGGGCTGATTGACTCTTCGAATCGAAGCGGAAATAACCAACTCCGACTCCGGGAATTTCAAAACCTTCGACTCTGACTTCTTTACCCCAAAATCAGTCAAACTATGACTTTACAAACACTGACTGAATTGTGGACTTTGGGAAAATGAACGACTCCGAATCCAGCTCTTGGAACTTCAAACCTTTAACTTCGACTCCAGACTCCAACTTCTTTACTTCAAAATTAGTTCAACTCCGACTCTTCGACTTCGACTTTGCAGCAATGCAGACCTGGTTCTATCTGTCACACCCCCTAAAACTCAATCGACTCTAAGATAAGGAAAATAATCCTTATCTTATATGTAGCTTAAATGTCTTCTAATAGAGTTTCAGTTCAGTTGGTAAAAGAAAACAGAATTACAAGGACGGATACAAAGGAGGGGGCTATCGCCCCCTTCCTTGAGTCGAGCGGGATGCAGGAACTCTCCCATGGTATATTTTTGATACTGAAGTTAAAAACAGTTTTAGACTATCTTCAATAGTTTGTCGAAAAAACGGGCTCTCAAGACAGCGGGCTCTTGCTGTCTTGAAAATGAAATAGTGGCACGTATATTAACACTTTAGTAATAAGTTCGGAACTTCGTATATTAAGTTTTTCGATGTTCCAAAAACACAATTTTAGACGATGTTAGAAGACATTAAATAGGGTTCAGGGGCTCTTCCCATAAAAGTTTTGAAAATTAAAAAAAAAAAATTAGGACACGTTTTATGGCGTCAAGGGACGGGGTACACTCCTTCGCAATTTTGTAGAAAAGGATTCCCCCCCCCCCCCCTCCTTTTCCAAAAAAAAAAAAAAAAAACTGAAATGAGAAGATCTTTCGTGGCGTTGGGGCGTTGACTTGCGAATGTTTAAAAGGGTAAGGGTCTGAAATCAATCGCCCCCTCCTTGACTAGTTTCTGGATCCATCCTCGACAGAACATTTAAGATTTTCACAACAATGGAACGTTGCATGATTCTATCTGTCACCCCCTAAACCTCCAATGTTATCAATGGTCATACAGAAATCAGAAAATGATTTTTTTTTCCGGATGAGCCGATGAGAACGTGAACAAAAACTGATAATCAATGAGCTCTCTTCGCTAATTAGCTCAAAGTTTTTAAAAATTAAAAGTTTATCTAGTTGTTTCTGTCCTTTCAGTTGATTGGTTTTCACTCTGAATTGCTATGACACACTAATAGCTTTAAAATATTTTTTTAAAAGAAAAAAGGATGGTAATTATCATTATATTCAAAGGAATATATATAAAAAAAAAAAAACTGCATAAAAAATCTGCGAGAGTTCATTCCCTTTTTGTTCGATAGATGGCAGGTCATGTTTTGGAAAGAGTTCGTTTCCTTAGAAACGAATAACAACAGTGCTATGCAGTAGTGTAGAATATGCAATATGTCATATTTAAAAATACTTTCCAGTTAATAGAAAACATTGTCGTTTGAAATAACCAACTTTCAAACTGTCAAATTATCCGCAAAACATGTTTTTCACGGAATGCTCTGGTAAATTTCAAAAGTTACTAAAATTAAAGACGAGACAGTTTTGAAGGGCAATGATTCATACAAGAGTCAAGTGCTAGTGTTGCCGATTATTTTACACTTCACATTTTGAAAATGACGTAATGAAGTTCAAAATCTTAACAATTCATGTTTGTTCCCCAACGTTTCTGTCTAATCAAAAAAAAAAAAAAAAAAAAAAAAAAGGGGGGGGGGAAAGTAAGAAAGAGAAAAGAAAAATACAGAAAGAAAAAAAGGGAAGCAAAAAAAAAAAAAAAAGGTATTCGAAGGGGTGAGAAAGCCGAAGGTTTGAGGTACGTACGATTCCGAAATTATTGTTGAAACAATGTCCTAATAAATAAAATTATAAGAAGATGTAATTTCATGGAATTTTTAAAAGTAAGTCTCGATATTGACTCGCAAAATGTGACAGCTTAGGTTAGCTTTTCGTTGCAGAAAATGGCATAGAATTTAATACCCGTGGGGGAGGGGGTAGTACAACGACAGAAATAATTTCGAGACATTTAGCTTTTATTTTAGTTAGCTTGATTTAGAATTTTAAGATAATTTTCTTTGTGGGAAAACTAGATCATAATAATGGAAGGTTTATTGACAGAACTTGTGTTTAGCGAAAAGTTTCTGATACTTACGATACATTTAAAGTTATTAAATATAGATATATTAGTCAAACCCTCGCAGCACATGTAATTTCTTCGGAGTTAAAAACTAGATCTTGCAGTAGAATAGACAAATATTTTACACAGTATCAGAAGCTTGGCGGGGTTACGATAACGTGACCGGCTTGTCGAGAATAAAGATCAACAATGGAATTGGAGGAGTGTTTTACATTTTAATGAAATATTAAAAAAAATTTATTTGACCGATTTTTAAAAATTTTTATTCAGCGTTTAATGTGTTTTTGCTATCTGACTTATTTATTTAGGTGGATTTTTACATTTTAATGGATTTAATTTGCCAAGATTTTATCGTAACTCTGCTCGGGTTTCCTAATGGAACCAAAATCCATCATAACCGAAAGTTTCCCTTTGTCATATGTGTAAAATTGTATTCTATACTATAGTGATTACTTTAATTTGTGGATAGTCGAGAGGTTATGGTTCGGCCGCCACATTTCTGGCAATGATTATTTCATTTTGTCTGCATCAGCAAAGCCGAATGACGGATTTTTTACTGTTTTTCATTTTCTATTTCCAGTAAAACGTGTAGCAAAAAATGCAGACTTCGAATATTTCGGTGCAAATACGCGGCGAAAGGAATGGGGTCCCCCCTCCCTTTGCGAAACTGATCCGAATAATAGGGGATTCAGGTCCTCCGAATTTACGGATTAAAGAAAATAATTTATAACTTGAGCCAAGGTTCACAAACAAACCACTGTATAATACAGCATTAAAGTACAATTTTCATTCGAGAGGATGAAATACAAAACTGCATAAGATAGAAAATAACAGAAAAACATTGCACAAATACAAAATACAGCCAGCAAAAACTTATTATTGGGTTGACTCGCGTTTATTTCTGCAATATACATCTCAACGGCAGTCCGGTTTAATAGGGTCCGATTTATGAAGGTTTACTGTACTTCATTTTGTAGTGGTATGATCGGCGAAATCGCACGAGCAGTGAAAACTTAACTTCTTTCGCATTCTCGCTAATCGTGCCCATTGAGAAATCGAAGTGTTCTGTTTCCGCTTCCAGTTCATCCGTCATTTTTCCCTAGTACTGCTATACTAACATTTGGTTCGTTCCGAGAATAAGAGAACTGATTAGCCCAGAAAGTTACCATTGCAAACCACTCCACAACTGTGTTTGTTCAAGTACGTATGATATTTTCGTATTGAAAGCATTTTAATTTTATTTTCCACATTGAGTTCATTATTGAATTATCTCGAATATGATATGCACGAATTAGTATTATCTGAAATGTAACATTTTAAATAATCATACAAAATTAAAAAATAAAAACAATAAATCGATATGTGTTCACAATTTTAGTCGCGCGTGAATATTTTATTTTGTTCTGCGCAGCAAAATAAAACATTAAAAACACTATTTCAAATACACCATTAACATTCATTGTTTTTGCCATTTTGAAAGCATTTTTTTTTAAATTGATATTTAAATAATTCGAAAAATCTTTTTACAGATATAGCTTTTTAGAAAAGTTTAACAAAAGGAAATAATGTCTGCTTTTCTCGTCGGTGTGAGAAGTTTAACTATTGGGACATCACTTTCGCTAGTATTCACAGGATCGAGCAGTTTATGACTTCGTATGCCTCTTCTTTTTGTATTACTTTACTGTAAAAAAAAAAAAAAAAGCTTTAAAAACATTTTAAAAAGAAAATGATTAACACGAACAATAGCATGAAAAATAGACTAACTAAGGAGGGTAGTGAGGACGAAACTGTCATTGGCTCTTCGCTTACTTATTAAGAACTATAATCAAATGAAATATCCAGACTTAATTTGCTCCGACGTATTCCACCTGTTCACAAATGGTACAGCAGAACTTCCCCTTTGTACTCTGTTACACTGTTAAAACTACAGGTTGCATTCGGTACCTTTCAGGGGAGAAACGCTTGTTTACCAGTGGCCGAAATTGCACCTGTAACTTGGGTGAAAAACAGGCACCTTTTAAAAAATAGGCAACGGGGTTGAAAAGAATGAACCTTCGGAGAGAGAAATGACACCCTTACTGTAGATCCTCCTCCCCCCTCCCCCGTATTGTGTGCGTTTTTGAATACAGTTGTGTAATTTTTTTTAATAGTTTTGTTCCATGATAGTCTACGTTTTTCACACTTTTCACATTGCATAAATTCAGTACTGGGAATGATTAAAACTTGTAATTACAGCATTTGATCATATTTCAGAGTTTTCAACATAGTTAAGAAGTGCAAATTGCTTTAATTCATCTGATCGTTCTCTACAACAGTGTTTCTCCACCTCTTTTGACCCACGGGTTGGTAAAAGCAAATGAAAAACATTGCGGACCTGTGAAGTTTTTATCCTTTTCTTAAAAATAAATAATATAAATAATAATAATTATAATAACTCTCGGGGCGGTAAAAAATTTGTGAAAAAATTCTGCATACTGATGAGTTTTTTTTACAAAGTAATAGTATTAAAAATGAATGAAACAATAAATATCTACAGACTTTATTTGGTATCAAAGAGTTGTCACAAATATATTTAAAGTTAAAGACGAGTAATTATTTGAATAATCATAGTTAAGTTAATGATCATTTGTGAGAAATAACCGCACCGAAAGTAAAGTGTAGAGGTACATATGAATTATTTACATGAAGAGCCAAAAATATTCTGGGATATTAAAGTTACGGAAAAACAAATTCGTTTCTCAAACGTTCAAAATTTCAATCAAAACAACAATAAAATAAAATGCGCATGAAATTTTTCGACAGTTTAAAAATTTAAAGAAATTCCTAACGCTATAGAAATATTAACCGCTAACAGGAAATGATTCAAACACTTGAACGAAAAAGCAAAAGAAAAAGTTAGACGGAGAGAGATTTCTTTTTTATTTTTTGCGCTCGCTGTTGTGTAGTAATCTACGAAGCACAAGAATCATTTTTATTGAGGTTCTCACTTGTTGATTATTGATAATCTTATTGCGGTTATTATTTTGGTGATTAAATGTTGCTTATCGAGTACTCAAGAAAATAATGATATATATATTTAGTAGCGTTTTGAGTGATGGAAATTTCACGACAGTAACGGTAAACTGAAAATCTACAACTAACGGTACTACGATATCGTAACGGACTAACGGTCACTGAAAAGCATTAAACGTACTTTTAACTATCTTTAAAAGCCCTAAAAGCTACTAAGTGATCAAAAGCTGTACTTACTTGTTATTTTAAAGAATTATCCTAGAAAAGTTGAAATTTAATCCAATAGTGTACTTCCTTCAATGTGAAAGACATAGAAGCCACGCACAGATGCAACCCATCATTCGTCCGTCATATTAAAGTGGTTGAATGGGGAATGTATGCCGGATGCTTACTTATTCATTAATGGCTGAAGAATAAATGTTTTACATTTTTGCAAAGAAAAAAGTATCAAAAGCAAGGAAGTTCTAATTTCAAAGGGGGGGGGGCTCTAGCCCCCTTGCCCCCCTATATGGGCGCCCTTGTCTGCAACAACAACATAACAACATAAGCAACAACAACATAATATGGAAAAGAAACTTAGATTTCAACAAAAATCGGAGGGAAAAGTTCCATATTAGCTGATTAAATTTGAACAAAATCTGAATGATTAGTGACTTTTTGTCCCGAAACTTGCCTGAATTGATAAAGCCCACTATTATTATTGTTTTATGAGAACAAAAGCACGTTAATCTTCTAACTGCTTTAAACACGTTTTTTTTTTTTTTTTTTGCTCATTGTTTGTTCTACGCCCTCAAACCTGTGCAACTTCGTGGTAGCGTTTTCACCGCCTGAATTTTTTATTTACTAAGTCTACTAATTTGATTTTCATCTCGAACATGTTGCATTTGTTTTTGTCGTGTTTCAGGGGACTGAGTTTCGTGACGTGTACTGTCTTGACGGGCTTTTTTAGTTTTGGGGGAAAGATTTGACTGCTTTATCTAACAGCAAAAAAAAAAAATTGTGCATTGCCATCCTAAATATGGAGAAAATAATGAAAAAAAATTTTTTTTATGTCTTCAAATCGCGTATTGGCAGAAAGGTTTGAAAAAAAAAGGTAAAAAATGGTCAATTTTCAAATATTTTTTTTAAAAAATCCAAATGTTCAAAATTTTTGTTCTGACACCGCTTACATGATTCCTTTTAACACTTTCTTCATATATCTTTGAAAACAGCTCTTGGCTGGAATTGCAATTGTATTTTTTTCATTAACAACCCAGAATCCACCACAAGTAGATGGTTGCACTTTGTGTTCCACCCTGCTTTTCCCAAGAGTAGTTTTGCCCAGGATTTATATATTTGTAAAATAACTTACATTTACAATAACAATATGATTTTCAATAATTTTTTACGTTTTGAGCAAGATTTGAATTTGGACTTTCGACTCTGTTTTGGCATTGATCCTTCCGAATGAAAAGTTTTCAGATAAATCCATCTCTTGCGTCTAATACCTCAAATTAATTTCTACAGATTCACTGACCAGTTCTACAATCCTTTCACCTGCCCGAGTGTGATATGGGAATTATAAAAATGCATACTTAAACAATGTATAGTTTCTGGAATTGATAAAATATTTTTGTTTCACACATCATCACTGAAGTGGAGGAAAATAAATATTCCAACTGTTATATTTCAAAGCTTCAAATCTTAATATTGGTGGATGAAATTCTCTTATAGCTATAGAAATGTTTCCTGATGGGTAATCTTTTGCGTTGTGTACCATATGTAATCCAATTTCTTTATGTTTTGCCTCTTGTCCACTGCCATGACCAATTACAAAATTCTCAAAAATAGCAAAGTAAGCATTTCTTTGAATCACCAGATCCATGATGTTCAAAGGATCATCAAGAACCTGACTTGTAGATTTTGTGACATCAAATAAGTGTACAGGTCCATGTTTCACGGACGTTTGTTCATATTTTTTAATTTTATCGAACCATAGATGCATAATTTTTAAAAATATAATTTACAGGTGTCGTCATTCTGTTAGTAGTTTAGTTTGAAAAATATATAGACCCAGTACTCCGTTTGCACTTGTTAACGAATACTTATGACTGAAGGGTCTTGGTTTTGAGAGATCTAGTTGAATATCATTTTCATTTCTGTATTATATTGACAATATACTTTTGCTCACTTTTTAAGTCAGTTTATAAATTTCGAATTCTTCCGACCGAGTTTCATCGAAGTTAATTGTATATAATTATACAAAAGCCGTTGAAGCTTTAGCCATAATACAGTTTTTGTTCCTCTTTTACACTCCGGCTGTTTAAAGGGTTATTTAACTATTTAGTGAGTCAGTAGGTTGAGGATTTCGGAATGAGACCAGACATGATATGGATTAATGGGAGAAACTTTATACTCGCGATCATCAATGCAAAAATTGAGTCACATGTCCAACTTCAAACCTTGATCGAAACTTAGAAATGTGTTTAAAATAATAGTTATTGTGAATGTAATTTTTTTTACAAATGTATAAGTTCTGTAAATAACTAGTATTCTTGGAAATGGCATGGCAAAGTTCAACCACCTACTTGTGGTGGGTTCTGAGTAAACTGCAGTAAAATATAATTGTATTTCCAACAAAGAGTTGTATATTGCTCATTTATTGTAAAAAAAATTATAACTGGAATCTAAAAGAAGAAATAACGCAATGAGCAAAATAAGCTAAAAACATTGATTTTTGATTAATTTCCCGAAACTTTGCGACTCATGCGCGAACTAAAAACTGTAAAGGAATGTCAATATTTTCAAAGATATACGAAAAGAGTATTAAAAGGAAACATGTAAACGGTATTAGAACAAAAAGTTCGAAAGTTTGGATTTAAAAAAAAATATTTGAAAATTGACAATTTTTTATCTGTTTTTCAAACTTCGCTGCCAATGCGCGCTCTGAAGACATATATATTAATTTTTTTCATTATTTTATACAATTTTAAGGATGACAATACACAACTTTTTTTTGCTATTAGATGTTGCTTCTCGGAAATTTCCTTTTTTCGGCCCACCTTATTAATCATATGTAGCTTTAAGCCGAGTAAGGTCTCTAGAGGGACTAATAATCAGTACTTTAGACCACCGCAAATTACTTAATAATCCTCACGATATAAATTTCCTCAATAAAATGACAAGATTGCGAAATTTTCCGTCTTATGATCATAATAATTGAGTCAATGAAAATTACCTAAAAAGGGTACAGTAAAAAAATAATTATTAAATAAAAACAAAAACCCGGCTGCGTAAATACCAAAAAAAAAAAAAAAAAAACTAAATATATATATATATATATATATATATATATATATATAAGCCCAGTAGTTTAGAATTTCATTAAGTATTACTGAATAGCTACTAAATTGAAATAGTTTTATAATAGATGCACACATAAAACAAATCATAAATTCAAAAGCAGAATATGATATTGAATATTGTGACCCTCCAACAGAAGAATGGATCCAGTGCTGCAATGCCAAAAGTGGTGGCATGAGGAATGTTCCAATTATGAAAATGACCTTTTTATTTGTGACTATTGTTAGCTGCACGACTAAACTCTTCAACATTAAGTTGGTGAAGCATTACGCTTAATTTGATTCTTAGTAAGATGTAAAAACAGTTATTATTTGTTAAACTATGCAATATGTTCAAAGGATAAAATATGTTCATCCTTGTTCAGTGGTGTCATCTTGCCCCAAGGATAAAGTCATCTTGCCCCAGAACTGGGGCAAGATGACGATTTGTTAAGGTTATGGAAAAAATAAAAAATATTCTTCATTTATTTGATTTGAAAAATTAAATGGTAAAAAAAACAATACTACAAGGGACTAACTACTCTAGCAGCTCATGTAAACTTAATTTTATTATCTTTAAAAATAAATGAATAATAAACAACATTTTTTAACATAGTCATCTTGCCCCGATCTCTCCTATTATAAGTGAAATTTTTGAAGTAATTAGATAGCAAATAAAACTTATAACGAACAAAATGTTCGTTTTAGTCGTGACTTCGTATTACGTGATCGTATTGAGAGGTTTATTTATTTATTTATTTATTTATTGCGCCCTCAAACCTATGCGCCCTCGGATTCCCTCCCCCCCCCCTCTTTGATTCTTCTCTTCTTCGTTTTTCTTTTTTTGGCACTCCAGAGCCTGTGCAACTTCGATTTTTTCTTGCGCACTCAAACCTGAGGGCCGTCAATATTTTTGTACCCTCAAACCTGGTCAGCTTCTGTTTTTTTTGGCTCCCTTGAACATTTTTATTTTATTTTATTTGTGCTGTCGAACGTGTGCGCCTTCTTTCTTTTCTTTTTTTTTTTTTTTCCGCCCTCGAACCTGTGCGCCTTTGTTTCTTTTTGCACCCGCAAACCTTCGTCTTTTCTTTCTTTCTTTTTTTTCTCTTTACACGCTTAAACCTGAGCTTCTTCGGTTTTTCTTATGTGCTCTCGAGCGTGTGCGCATTGTTTTGTTTTCCCCCGCTCTCGAACCCTTTTTTTAATTCTATTTTATTTCACTTTATTCGCATCCTCAAATATGTATGCAGCTAAAATGCACACATTTTTGAGGCAAAAAAAAAAAATCACTACTGTTTAAAATTTTTGAGATAACATTGAAAAAAGAAAGGTAAATTTTTGTCTGGCTGTACCCCACGCATGGGATACAGTGGAACAGCATACGGGGCTCAGATGTCCTCCAGCTTCAATGAGATGACATCTGCATTCGGCTCGGTCATTCCCTGTTTCTTACTGATGAGCCCAAAAAGGAATGAAACTGCAGTCTCTGGATGGGATCACCGGGCTGTCGGTACGCGTCCCACTGAATAGATTATAAGTAGTACATCTATTTTTATACTGATTTTTTATGAAGAAAACATGCGTATAATTTTAAGTGTCGTTCAAAAAATTGAGCAGTCAGAGGGTTAAATTATTCTAAGGGTAAGTAAAATAAAACCTCTACTATATATATATAGCCGAAATGACGCTGACACCTACACAGTAGCGCACACAAGGGGAGGGTCCAGGGGGTTCGGATCCCTCCCATCGACCTTGAGTTTTTTTGATTGACTATAATCCTATGTATGTAGTACGTAAAATAATTCCAAGCGAAGGTAACAATAATTTCAGATTTAATAAATGGAAAATTTAAAATTATTTTCTCTCTGTCTTCCCTTCTAAAATTTAACTGTGAGAACATAAATTAAATCATTTTTGTGCTTTCTGGTATTTTAATTAAGTATTTGTTATTAATAAATTAATTTTATTAATTAATGCTAAGTTTAAGTGTTTTTTGTTCCGAACAATCAATAAAATTAAAACTATATGTTTGAATGCGTGTTGGATATCATATGAGAGTAGCGGACCTCCGATTCTGGACCCCTCCCCCCCCTTTTTGAAAAATTCCTGTGTGCGCCACTGCGCCTATGTATTTCGTGAAATCAACCCTCTCCCTCCTGCCAGTGCACTCATTTTGGGGAGACTTCTGTACAAAATTTCCATGTCTCTCACACCAGCAATTATCTCTGCGCAACCACAAAAATGGTGAACTAAGAAGTTTTGCAACATCCCCCCCATCCCGGCGACGAGCGGCGAGGATCGCTTGAGTTCCCAGCGCAGAGATTTCGTCGTCCGGCCGTCACAATACCGGCCACTCCATCATTTGTCCCTCGCCGACTGTATGATTTGGTCAATTAGACGCCCTGCCATTTCGTCAACGCAGACACGTTTGAGGCTCCTCGCTGGCGACACGATCTTGGGGCTCTCTGCTCCTCCCCTTGTCTTCCCCTCCACCAGGTGATTAAAGGAAATGATCGCCAGGTACTATCCTCGCTTTATCGGGAGGCAGAGCACTGATATGTGAATGACTCGACCCGAAAAAATTGTTGAAACATAGGTTTTGTAATCTGATTTGCCTCATTAATGTCCGTATTTGACAGCCGTAATTTGGCTGCGGTAACATCTCTCAAAAATTCTTTCTATCTCTTCTTGACGCTTTTTAAGCATCTTTTTCTTTTTCCTTTTGTTGCTGCTTTCAATCCGTTGAAGTTGGTGGTTTAATGCTCAGCTGATTTTTCAACTTTTGTTTTTCAGTTGGATGCACAATTTTTATACGTGCTGGTGATCATCTCTTTGGCTATTTACACCTATCGCTAACGAACTAAATTTTTTTTAGATACCAGTATGAAGATAACTCAGCGCTTTAAATGAAGTTGATTGCCTGCGGCTTGGTTGTAGACTGATAAACCCAACATAACGTCGAAACTGCAGTCTTTTATATGCTGTTCGGTATTGCTTTCATTTTTATTTCTTTAGGACGAGGCGTGCACGAGGATGTTTTGGAGATCAGCCCTCCAGAACACTGGGTTCTAAGCACAGATGAATGCAGTGGTGCAGCCAAGGGGTACCCTCCTGAAATGTTCGTTACTGACATGGTAATACTTATTCATGTGGAAATTATGTTTTGTAACCTTTTTTATTTCATTTTATTCCAAAAACTGCAAATTACGCAGTTTTTGGAAGCAGCTCGTATCGCACGCAGGTAGCGTGCAGGTAACTCGAGCTGACAAAATGGCGACTGATTGTTGATATGGTGAATTTTGATGTCATGTGTTTAGTGACATTCTCAATGTTAAGATAAATCTATTGACGTATGAATCATCAAAATTGGCCATGGCGTTTAGCCTCTACATCGCCACATTGGGATAAACATACATACATACATTAGGCACAGAGACTTATAAACACATTATCCTCATTTATCCTCCTTTGCGTCGCGCACGCGCAGTCGGGTAAAAAACCAGGATGCAGAGTCGGAGTCATCTGATTCTGCATCTCTGGTAAAGGAGTCAGCCGGGAGTCGAAAAATTTAAATTCAAAGACTCGGAGTCTCTCATTTTCCCTCAATGTCCGTAACTCTGCCAATGTTTGCGGAGTCGAACTTCTTTTGGCATAAAAGAGTCGGATTCGGAGTCGAAGGCTTTAAAATTTCAAGAATCAGAGTAAGTCCCCTTCTCACCCCGTGTCAAAATTTTTGCCAAAGCTAGGAAGTTAGTCGCAGCTGGACCAATTTTGCAATACTAGAGTCGGAGTCGACGACCCTAAAATGCTAAAAGTTCGAGCTCGGAGTTGGTACTCAAGAGCAATTTCCAACAAAGTTTGCTTCAATCAAATCTGCTTTTAAGATAAGGTTTTGCATTGACTTTTATTTTCCTCGTTGGCGCTAGTTTAAGGGGTTTGAATTGCTTAAAATTGGATGGAAAGTTGTTCAAATCAAAGAGATATTTTCTATACATATTCTTTATTGAGAGATTTTTCCAACAAAGTTAGTTTGAAGCAAATTCGCCTCTGAGTGCGGGATTTATGTTTGCCATAAATTTCCCCGTAGGCGCTAATGTTAAATTTTTTTGAACTGTTTAAAATCGAACGAAAAGTTATTCAAACCAAAAAATATAGAATATGGGAATGAGGTGTTCTTACCGAGATCTTTCGAACAGAAAAAAGTTTGTTCGAATCGGACTATTCACTCAAAACATTGGGGGGAGGGGCACAGACTGACCGACCGACAGACATTTTCCCCTATCTCAGTACCCCCACTTTCCAATTTTAATTTTCGACATTTATTTATTTTATTTATTTATTTATTTAGCGATATCTTTGAGATACATTAAGCCTTCTTTCATGCCTTTTTCTTCTTTCTCTGACTTTTACTGGGAAAGTAGGCTAAAAAGTGGTTAAAACTTCTCGTGAAAATTTTAAGTATACAAGATTGCTAATTAGAGATATTGAGCTGTGGCCATTAATATGTATTTTTTCATACTATATTAAAGAAATAATTTTAACTAAATGTTCAATAATTTGTTTCAGACGCGGAATGAAAATAAGTGAAAAATATTGTAATGATAAACTAACTAATGTGCTTTAAATTCTTTGTTTCTTCTTTTTTTTTTTTTTTTTTTTTTTTTTTTTTTTTTTTTTTTTTTTTTTTTTTTTTTTTTTTTTGCTAAGAAGCTAAATCGGTTATTTAATAATGTTTCGAAATAAAATCTGCATTGTTAGAAGTAGTTTAGCTCTGTTATTAGTTATTAGCTAGTTATTAGTTTTAGCGCTGGAAACATACCAGTTTGTAATTCATTTTAGTTAAATTTGGAAACGGATTACTAAGAAAGCCTTTGACAAACGAAAGAAAACTTGTATATAAGAAAACACTACATTATCTAGACATATTTTTAAAAAAAGTCTCAGATTGTCTAATTCTTTAAATTTTTTGGATTAAATTACTGAAAATTGAGTTTACAAAAGAATTATCACTCTTAAGTTTCATTAAAGTTTTGAAATTTCACTTAGCTTCAAATCAAGTTTCTTGTAGTAGAAAATGTATAATTTATGCATGGGACGATATTTTAGTTTAATGTATGCAAACAAGTGGTAAAACAGGTACGCTGCATCTCAAATAAGTTGTACCAATGAAGATCTGCTGAGATAAATAATATTTAATGTCAAAAAGCAAACAACAAATAAACAAAAAATAAATAAATAAATAAATAAATCAAATTCTTTAATTATTTTGTAAAAAATACAAAATTACTTTTTGATAAAGTCCTTCGCGCATTTGCTATTCGCAACTCCAATAAACTATAGGGGGCGCTGCAACCACTGTCTAATGGCGGATGAAAAAGTTAAAAAAAACAAATGCTGTAACTTATAACTTGCTTTGACGCTTAATGAATGACAGTAATTTTTCATCGTGTTTGTGGGAAGCTTTCTTTTCTATTCTTCTGAAATTACATTACACCATAAACTGTCTGAAGCCTGTAATTTACTCCAAAGAAAACACGTGGAATGGAATGTTTTACCCTTTTCTTTAGTATTGTTAATCACCGCAAGGTAGCGTATTCGAGCTCTGGAGAGTTGCGAATTAGTAAAAGTTGAGGCTCACAAAAAATAAATAAATAAAATAAATAAATAAATAAGAGTTTTTAAAAGTAAACAATGACGACAGAAATATATTAAAATATTTCTAGGAAATTAAAATGAGAAAGAAAAAAGAAACGAAGGATTTAAAATTGTGCAATCATGGAGACACAAAATAAAATAATTTTAAGGAGTTAAAATGAGAAAGAAGGAAAGAAACAATGGATTCAAATAGCGTAACCGTGGAAACTCAAAATAAAATGGTTAACAGCTTGAATAGAGAAGAGATTTTTGAACTTCAATTAATTCGCTTGTAACTCTTTCCAATGGTGTCAAAAACAAAACTGTGGGACAATTCCTTCACTTTTTATTGATAGATTTAATGTAGAAAGTTGTGCCTAAATTTCAGCTAAGCCAAAAAACATTTCAGTTAAAAACGTAAATAACTCCCGCCGGAATTAAGTTAGACCATTAAAAACAAATTGCATAGAACGCGGAAAATTCTACCCTTTTTCAACGATATATAATATTAAAATGAGAAAGTAATTTTTCATCCCCATATTCGGGAATTTATGTGAAAATTGGATCTAAATTGGAATAAAAAAAGAACTATTCATTGAATATTTTTCGAACCGATCTGATATACCAGGTAATTCGCGAGTTATATGCGTTCAAACACACATACACTTTTTAGAGACTTCATTTTATACTATGTAGAGATACATCTGTTTGTTTCAGAAGTTCATCTTTTATAATTAAAAACTGAGCGTAAGTATCTATGTATGTCCGAATTACTCTTCCCGAACGCCAGACCATCGAACCAGGTATCGATGGATTCGTAATTTTTCCGTCTTTATG
Source organism: Uloborus diversus (assembly GCF_026930045.1). Taxonomy (NCBI): domain Eukaryota; kingdom Metazoa; phylum Arthropoda; class Arachnida; order Araneae; family Uloboridae; genus Uloborus; species Uloborus diversus. Next base: position 105,603,859 of record NC_072734.1, read on the forward strand.
TTTGGCTATTTAATATAATCCTCCGATAATAATTAGCGGAGATATCCATTCAAAACTATTAATTATAATACTTGCATTTCGACACAAAATCCCTAATTTTCGAAGGCTTTCCTCCGTTCAAATTATTATTCCGTGCTTCAACTCAACTTTCCGTAACACTGCTTTTATTAAAATTTGTAACGTGATGAAAATCATTGAAAAGGAAGATCTGTTACTATTATTTTTCTCGAATATGATGAAATAAAATTTGGCTTTTGTTTTGAGGCTTTTCCTGTAATCGGGGGATTTAAAATGTTTCCTTTGGGAATTTTTCCGCAATCTGCCTCAAAGTTTCACTGATTTTTTAATTTTTTTTGTTCATGCCTGATTGTTGAACACGCGTCAATTGATATAACTTTTATTTTCAAGGTAGACCGTGCAATGCCGGGCGGCACAGCTAGTACTAATTTAAAACGTGGGAAGTTTAATACTAATGTCAATATGTTTTGAGATCATCAGTTTAAAAAAAAAATACTGAAGCACTAGGTTTCTCATCCCGAAAGATGCAAATGTTTTCATTTTCTTTGGTGGCGCGGAGAGGAAGATGGGGGGGGGGGGTGTACTTCTTGAAAATGAAATTGTTGGTTAAGTAGCCTTAATTCTTAGTTTTTTACAATGTTCGTGAGCTTTTTTTTATTTTTAAATCCGGATGTTTACAAGAGAGTGAAAACACTCAACCTTTTAATGAATTATCAAATTTGTAAATTTGCCTCTTAAAACATTCAATTCATAGATTTTGGTGTATGAATCCTCATATGAATAATAGCCTATGATCTAGTAACCCGCGTGCTTCAAAAATGAAACTCGCGCCACGGCATGATAATTTGATAATATGTTTTGGTAATGTTTAACATGCAGGGAAAGGGCTTTATTGTGACAAGCCTGAACTGGATCCGGTCACTTAACTGTTTTACTGGTAAGACTGTGTCATTTCAGGGGAATGAAGAAACGGAAAAGTGATCAATAATGAACGCTATCTACTATGAGTTTAGGGTTAATCCACTGGAGTTAGGGTTAAAATTTCAACCAACAAAATATCACCAAACAGGCAATAGCTTCGTTAAAATGTAGAAGAAATTTCCACCCGTCGTACGTTGACGGGGGATTTTCATCTATTTTAATAAGTTACTAATGGTAAACAGGGATTGACACATAAAAACAGCATACACAATAGCACTTATGTTTTGGGTTTCTTACGTTCTTCAACTCAGAAACTTGAAAGAATACATCTAACATACTTAAATCTTATCAGTTGAAACAAAAATTATACGGATGAAAAATTTGCAAAAGAACTTGCTTACTCATTCTGTGAAAACCTTTCGTTGGCATTAAACAACAGACGAGTCATTCTTATGACAGAATGAAATTCTGCCAATTAAAATAACTCATCTAGTTAAGAAATCCAATCTGTAAATAGTGAATTAGGCAAGTTATACGATTCTTGATGGACTTGGCGTCTATTCTGAATTGTTGTGCGATTGAAGAAGAAAGTTTTAGCTTGAATTTGCTCCTTCATGAAGTTTACAATTATCAAGAAGTTGCACTTGATGTATTCATCACGAATTCACAGCTCATCAAATCCGATTTCAAATGAAATAGAAGAAAACTACAGATTAAACATACTCAATTCATTTGCGGAAGCGTTTAATATGGCGTCGCTTCACGGGCGTCTAGCCGCAGCTCCAAAAACTTATCACAAATGCTCCGATTCACATGCGCATGCGCAGACTTGCTTAACTGTAGCCGTATTGCGGAACCGCGCTCGCTCATTCATTTTAGCGTTGTTGATTTTTCCGCACGTGCTGTTTCATCTTGTCACATATAAATTTAATAAACCGGCACAAAAATGGTGTCAATTTATACATATTACTTGTCATTATTGTACATTGAACAGAGGGAGCCACCCTTGTGGTGTCTCCTCTAATGCATAAAAAACTGTGACTCATATCCGACTGTGATGTATATAAACAGTCGGAGGGATAACGGACCGAGCGGAGCGAGGTCCTGGCGAGCCAGAGGTCTCATAGTACTTTCGTAATGAGACCGAGGCAGGGCCGGCGAGCCGAGGTCTCATTACGAAAGTACTATGAGACCGAGGGCTCGTATCCCGGAGAGAACGTGAAAAAAAATTAATGCATTAATTTCAATTTGTAATTAATACGTTAATTTATTTCATGTTATCAGATGTTGTTTACAAAAAACCCCGGCCCTGTAGGTCAATTAGAAAGCGAGAATCTACGATCTCCTGTAGGAGTTCTCTTGGAGCTTTTCATTATACGGGACAGAACCTTAAAATCTGGGACGTTTGGCAATCCTGCTAATAAGTGAAGTCAAATTGTCAATAATAGTGAAGTTTATTTTTCAGAATCGCTTTTCTACCATAATCTTCAAAAACAACTCTCTGAAAAACGCCTCAGTATTATAATCAAGAATATTCTTAATCTTAATATTTTTAGCATAAGCCTGGTCTGAAGGTAAATTTAAGCAGATATCTAAAAAACAAAAACATCACTACAAGCATTTTTATTTTGTCGTGGATCATGAATATATATAGCGCAAATGATGATAGATCATTTTTAAGTGCAATAATAATGAAATTTTTGTGTGTTAACATCAGATCGATAATCTATTTTGCGTAAGAAGAAATAATTTATATTTTTATTTATACGATCAGAATCAAGCAGTTTGAAACCAAACACTTATTTTTTGCGACAACGGGTTTGTCTTATGCAATAAATGACAACTTCTATGACAACTGTAAACAAATAACATGGATGCCGGAAGTCCGAAACTCGGACATCCGCAATGCGCAGTATGAATGCGCAGTGAAGAAAGAGCATTTGTGATAAATTTTTGGGGCTGTCGCTAGCCGCGAGTCGTCGCTTCCGGCAGAAATCTGTTCTTCATCACCTTGTTTTGCTTGTGCGCAAAACAATCGCGCAACTTCTAAAATGAATTTTTATACATTTCAGATACTTCTCCGATGGGGAAGAAAATTATTTTTATACGTTGTTTCGGGTATTTTCAGAAAAGTAACTCTTTGTTTAAAAAAGGTTTCTGAAATTTTTTACAGTGAAGGAAAAAAAGAAAAAATACTTAAATATCAACACAGAGTTGGAAGTAGCTTGCTACAAGCAGCGACGCTACTCTAGTAGCTACATTTTTTATTAGTTTGTAGCGTAGCGCACTCCTTAAAAAAAAAAATAGTGTAGTGAAAAAAAATAGTAGTTTGTAGCGATTTCTGGAAACTTCTTTTAATGAACTTAAAAAAAGAAGGTCCAAACGAATATGACTGGCGCAAATTTTACGCGAGGTATACATCAGCGGATACAATGAGAAATTAGACACATAAAAATACGAGCCGACATCATGCACAGCATTTTGACGCCATACGTTCTATCTATTGGACGTCATTAGTTTGTTTGGCATCATAATTCTCATATTTTGCCAATATTTGCATTGCAATTCAATAAATGCTTTTACAATATTCACCAAATAAGAAGCTACTGTAAATGTTATAGAAGAGGATGATATTGAACTGGACTGAGCGGCTTACAATAAATAAGAGTATTAGTTACTGTTATATCTACTGTATTGTTAGAGTATGATAACAGTAATTTTTGGAAAAAAGAAAACAGAAAGAATAGATAATTCTTAGTAGTATTCCATGGAACTAGGATGAGCGAACCTATCAATCTAAACCTTTTTTCGTTCATTCCTCAAACGGTGTGTGTGCATGTTTGCTTTTTATTTACTTATCTTTTGAAAAGCATGTAGCGAAGTAGCGACTACATGTCAAAAGTAGTTTATAGCCGGAACATTTTCAAAAAAGGAGTTGTAGTTAACGACATTTGTTTCAAATTAGTTGTATAGTTGTTGCTCGCTACAAAAAAAATGTAGTTTTCCCAATCACTGATTGTGACTAAAGTAACATTTTTGCAACCCTTAAAAGAAAAATGATGCTCATTGTGAGGCAAATTTCTCGAAGTTCAGCAGGCATTTAAAATTGGCTTATGCATTTGAAAAAAATGAACAATTTACTTTAAAAATATGCTACACATTTAGCATTTACTGAAGTTGAAATGTTTTGGTCTTGAGTGTTACTTTTACTTAAGACTGTGTGACTAACGTAACGATCAAATCCCGACATTTTACAAATTAAAAAATATTCATTGAAAACTAATTTTCAGCACTCAGTGTTTGTATACTCTTTAAAAATTTCTATACTGTACTGTCCACCTCTGGCAAGTTGAGCTCCGCTGCCCGACCGATTAAACGATTCCATTTGTTGAAATAGGGGTGAGGAAAAACGGCTTTAGAACTTGCAGATTTAGTTTGCAGTGTTATTGCCTATTCGGCGAACAATATAATTCAGGTAAGAAGTAGCAAAAGCTGTACATTATTTTCTCGTCAATAAAATTGTTGCAATGGTAGCCCAATTCTGCCAATTGCTCTTCTTACTGATTGCTCCCCCTTGAAAGAAATGGACTTGATTAAGGCCATAGCTCAACTTGTCAGAGGTAGACAGTATTATGGCTCCTTTCTTTTAATTTAATCAGTGTAAGAAATTGAATAGAAGGCTTTCCTTTAGTTAACTGAATTTGGAACTGACCAAAAATAAAAGGGATCTTTAAAGGTTCTTAGAAGTTGTTTAATAACATCAGGTTTGGATCAAGGAAAACTTTAATCTCTTTCTTTTAAAAAGTTAACTTTATGCAAGTGACAATTCTAAAATTTCATCATATTCTACTACTCTTCCAATAGACAAATTTACCGCCATTAAATGACTAGACATCTCTCATTAATTCTCTGTACTTTGCTACTTCTTCTGAAATCTCACTTGCTGATATGTGAAATATGTGATTTAAACAGACTACATTCAAAGATGAATAGACTTCATTCGAGAGTTTATTTGCAGTCTTTGACTGCAGCACCTATCCCATCAGAAGGACGTTTGCCCTCCCTTTCTCTGTGAAGCTCTCTTCTGAAGAGAAAATATCTATAGATATCAGTGCCATGTTATATCGGTTTTTGCATTGGCCTACTTCCCAATCTGAATACACATTAACTATATTTGTTCTGTGATTCGAATTCTGTTTAAAAGCTTTAACTAACTTTAGATCCAGGTAGGAATGCATTTTTTGTTGGATATCACTGCAAATGTTTTAATTTCTGAATCATCATTGTTGCATTTTCGGTTATATGCAACTGCTGTGTAAATGTAACGCGAATACAAGGGGGGGGGGTCACGGGGGTCATGACTCCTCCCCCCAAACCGCGAATGTATTTGAATGTTTGCTTGAAAAAATAAGAAAACTTAATCAAAACAATATGAAAAAGAATTTTTTTGAAAAATTCAATACTTTTTGGGCATTACATGAAGGAGTGGATACAAGGAGCGGGAGGGGGTCATGTGGATCGCTATCCCCCGGAATATGCGATTTTTTTTATAATCGTATAAGGTTTATTGCATTTGAGTAGTAAAAATTACTGCTTGAAAAAAAAAAAAAAAAACCCTGGACGGAACCATAAGAAAAAAGAAATAATTTTTGAATTCCCCCTTTTTTTGTGGCATAACTTGTCATTTGTTATTGATATATAGCTTTGCTTGAGACAGTCTTTCTGCGGCGCTGTTTTCAGGCGCCAGTAAACTGAATAAACAAAGAAGTGTCTGCCGCCCGATCACTTTTTATGCAATTAATTTAATGAACGATAGGAATATTTCCAGGGATGTAAGGCAACGCTTTAAATTATAAAACATTTGATTGTGTAATCATTTTTTTATGTAAAGACTCTGTAAATTAGTATTCCTTTCTGTTGGGATTTTTACACAGTTTCGTTTTTGTTCGTGCTGAGTTTATTTGTAAATGTGCAGTGTGTAGTAAATTAGTTTAAATAAGTGATTTGGATTTTGTGTCGTGCAAGAAATGTAAAATTTTAGTTTCGTGTTCGTGTGAAATCTCGTTCTCGTTATACGAGGGTTCCCGAAAATTAGCCCCTCGTATTGGAAGGAAACTGTACTGAAAAAGCCACGTTTTGTCAGAAAAGGACTACTTATTACAAAAACAATGAAGCTTTTGGATGACAAAACATTGTTGTCTTTTTTTGTAAAGTTAAAAAAAAACTGATGAACCCGCAAATCCGATGGAAACGTATCCCGAGTTCCTGTATCAGACTCTGAGACTGCGACGTTCTCATCCACATCTAGTTTTTCTACAACCGAAAAGAATCAGTCGTTGTCTAAATTACATTCATAAAATATTCAATTTTTAATTAGATTTTCGCCGCATTTTAAAGTGAAGTTTTAATAGTATATTTCTGCATACAAGATAAATGTGTCCAAATCAGAAATATGAATGAAATGAACATTCTTTACGGAAATATCAATACATAAAATATAAAAAAGAGCAGAGACCGTCGTAAGAAGCTATTATCTTAACGTTTATTTTATTATAATTAATGTGCAATAACTTTTTAGTTATGTCAGTCAATGTTTAATCACAACTTTTATGCTAAGCAATCCTCCATTTCAGGCCCAGATCTATAACTTTCGGTTTCCACTACAAATATCAACAAGGCCCTATACGTTTTTTCAACTCGTATCTGAGATGCCCATTTAATTCAAAGTCGCTATGTAAATTTGAACAGGATTAAAACTTTTTTTCAGCACAATATCAAAGTTCACTGTTAGAACAGGAAATATCATACTATCCCATCACGGCTTTTACAAGGTGAGAGGTCAAACCAAGTGATTAACTTTAATTATTATTATTTTAATTAAATGTAACCCAAGTTTAAGAGAATTGCCTTTCGTGAGACTACATAATCAATGCTTAAAATACACCGCCAGCTCAGTTATTCCATCCGAGGACTGCAGTTTCGTGCTTTTTAGCACTCATCAGCCCGGAATAGGAATCACATGAACTGGAGGCGAAAAATCTCTTAAGGGAGTCAAGAGAGCCAAACAAACTGGTAACTAATGCAGAATTAGCAAACCAGATGAGCGACAGCAGCAATGGTGCGGTTCAACTCAAAGTTTGATATATTGGGCCCGAAAACATTTCTTACATAAACACTTTCATGGAATTAAAAAGCACGCATGGAGAAAAAATTACTAAGAAATAGTCTATTCAAAAATTTTTAAGCAAAGAGTTGAGTTCGTAGCAGATATTTTTTTATATCTCTAGGTTTTTATAAGTTCCTTTTCATTTACTGATGTAATTTTTTTAAATTCTTTTATTAATAACTAGCTGCGTCGCCCGGCTTTGCCCGGTCTACCTTGAAAATAACCCTTGTGTCAAGTGAAGTACATTCAATAACCAGGCTTAAATGAAAGAAAAAAAAAAAAAAAGCCATCATGCAAAATTGCCCCTCCAAGCAATGATGACAGATATTAAAATACTTTCAAGAAATTAAATCGAGAAAGATGGATTTAAAAAGCGTAAACATGGAAACACAAAATAAAATAAGTTTAAGGAATTAAAATACGAAAGAAATGGTCAACAGTTTAAATGGAAATGAGATTTTTTTAACTTGATTTAAAAAGGCTTGTAACTTTTTTCCATTCCGAGATAGAAGCTCAGTTTTTTGACCATGGGTCGAGATAGATCTGAAGTAAAAAATGTCACTTTTTCCAATGGTGTTAAAAAGAATACTGTGGGATAATTCCTTCACTTTTTATTGATGTATTTAATGAAGAGAGTAGTGCCTAAATTTCAGCTAAGCCTAAAACAATTCGAGCTAAAAACGCAAGTAACTCCCGCCGCAATTAAGTTAGAACTTTGAAACAAATTGCGTAGAATGCGGAAAATTCTACCTTTTCCAACGATATGTAATTTTAACATATGCAAGTAATTTTTCATCTCCATATTCGAGAATTTATATGAAAATTGTGCCTAAATTGGAATTAAAAAAGAAGTACTCGTCGAATTTGTTTCGAACAGATCTGCAAACCTTCTCAGGACTTGAAGGAACAAACTGAAAATTTCAGCGAAATCTGCCGGGTAGTTCTCGAGTTTTGCGAGTTTAAACACACAGACACTTTTTGGAGACTTCGTTTTAAGAGATTCATCATCGTGAAGAGCTGCACTGCCGGCAACATTGTACACATTGTGAATACTAATGCCAAACAAAATTGCATCTCGGCAAAAATTTAACTCACTCAAGTAATAACTTTTTGCTGGTACGTAGAGATTGAGACCTTCTTTGGAATCTAAGTCGCGTACTTTCCCGAAATAGATGTAACGCAGCATGTCTTGGAGTGTTTCAACTTCCTTTTGCTGGAGCTCAACAGTGTTTTCAGGATTTTTCTTCATGGATAATATGCTTTCTGAAAATAGAATGAAGTCAGGAAATTACGATGTGATATGATTGAGACAGCACAACTTATAATAAATACATCCTTATGTAATACACTTAGTACTAGCGTTTTCAGTCGTAATTTAACATTCATAAACCTCTGCGCCAAATTTGGCAAGAATCTGATGAAAACAGGATTTGTAAAAGGAACATACACCCACTCAAATAAATCCATTCTTAAAAACAGCGTGTTCTCGTTTAACCTGCTAAACCTCTATTTTCGCAATCGTTTATCCTAGATGCATACTTCCAATAAATGATGCAAAAAATAGTCAAAATCAGGGCTGTGGAGTCGGAGTCGGAGTCGGACTGATTTTGGGATAAAGGAGTCGGAGTCGGAGTCGTTAGAAAACATGCCGACTCCGACTCCGGGCTTCTTTTTTTCTTTCCTTTTCACTGACTCTCCTTGCATTTTTTAAAAACTGATTACCAATTGGTTCGATTACATGCATAAAAAGATACTAATGAGAAAATAACTGCCATTATGGCAATCAGCTAGCTTGAATGCTTACCGAACTTTCTGTAGCCGTCCCCTAATTTGCTTGCTTTTTAACTTAACTAATAGCAACTGTCAGCAAATGGTTTTGTTGCCTAACATTTTCAAGTAATCACTTTCAAATAAAAATGAAATATAGTGTTTTGTTCGATCTCACTTATAAAATAGTAAAAGAAACGTAACAAATTAGTAAGTCGACACCCGTAGCTAAGGTTGAAACGTTTAAGTGTGATCGGCAAATTCAAAGAAGTTCTGGCGCGAAATCACGAATCCAAAAGATTCGATGAAATAATCTAATGTTTTTTTCTTTATTAAGACTATTTCTGTAAGCTTGGTTCTCACTAAAAAGTATGGAACAAAATAAGTAAATGATTTCTTGATTACAACACTCAAGAATTGCAGTTAATCTTAAAATCTTCATATTTAGGTTAATTCTAAAGCAGCCAATAAAATTTAAATTAAAAATTTAGCGAAGAAGAAATAGAGGTATAGTAAAAGCTATTCGTACAAATTTGTATACCGCCGCGTTTTATGTAAAATTAGCTCCTGACGTATATGTGCCCTATTTTCGTTGAAATTTTATTGATGAAATATAATTTAAAATATATTCGTGAAAATTTTCAGAATTAAAGTATTTATATTTTTTTATAAACTCTGAAATTAACTTTGGGTGTCATCTACCAGATGGGTGTCACCCGGGGCAAACCACCCCCTCTCAAGAACTTGGATTTAGAAAAAAAGGTTTTTTTCTCTCAAGTTACAGCTTTCAAAAATTGAAAGCACACGATTTGATCAATATCTATTTGTTAAACATTAAAGGGGGGAAAATTACAGATAATCCTTTTTAAAATTTTTAAAAGGGATTTTTAAGTCATCTCACTTTTTAACTCGTAACTATTGGAAAGTTTGATTTTTAAATTGAATTTCTAACGTTGTATGGCGCCTTGGGTTTACAATAAAACACAAAATGCGAAATTTTCATAAAAAGGAATTAATATTTCAATCTGTGTTAAGAGGTTTTCCCCCTTCCCTTGAATGGAGAGAGGGAATTGAAAAAATACAATTAAAAAAATTAAAAAAAAATTGGAGTCGGAGTCGGAGTTGGAGTCGGAGTCGGGCGTCTCAAAATCCAGGAGTCGGAGTCGGGGTCGGAGTCGGCCATTTTCTTTCCGACTCCGCAGCCCTGGTCAAAATAAGGTGCAGAGTTGAGGTGCCATTCATTAATTACGTAAGAATAATTATGGCAATTTTCGATCCCCCTACCCCCATGTAAGTATACATAATATTTTTAATATCCCTCCCCCATTTTCTTACTCAAGAGTCCATTTCATTTTCCAAAGGACTAACGTTAGCGAAAATAGAGGTCTTGCACCAGATTAAATGGGAAAACGCTCGACATTTCGTAAGAAAGAAAAAGGTGTAAAGAACATTATATGTACACCATTTTTTAAATTAATTTAAAACTAATATCTATAGGTCAAACGCATTCTTATAGTCCTTAGAAGAAACTCAACGTAACACAGGTGTAATGAACACTTATGTACGCCATTTTTTTTTTAAATTAAACGAATATCTATAGGTCAAACGCATTCTTCTAGTCCTGAGAGGTAATTCAACATGACACAAAAAGAACTATTTTGCGTGCTTTACGTGCAGAAAAGTACTCTATTATATTTTTCTTTTAGCCATGTTCGTCATGACGAACAAGTCATTCCAACACAAATTAACTAGAAGAAAAAACATTCTCAACTTCGTCATCTCAAATTCTTATGACATTTTAAGACATTTTACTCTTTGACTTCTTAAATGTATAACCACTTTTCAGAAAAAAAAATCTGCCATTCTTAATTGATGAGCAACTATATTATTTATTTATTTATTTTTAATTCGTTAAAAAGTAGTTTCTTTCTCTTGTTCGCAGTGCTTTAAAATGCAACTCAAGTTTCATAAGAGCTACAGATATGTTTATCTGAACAACTTAGAATTGCGTACACTTGAATTTGATGTGTAATGCCCTGTAGGGGAGTGCGTTGTCTTGAGACACTTTTTATACTTCAGTTCTTAACGTCGATTCTTTAAATCAAATTTAAAATACAATTTGAAATGCGACACACACACACACACACACACACACGTGTGTGTCATAGACTTGAAATAGTAATGCTATTCATATCTTCCGTTATATTATTTAAAACGCGTTCGAGTGGCGGAAAAAAAGAGCCTTTACTTCTCTCTCTCTCTCCGCTGACAACGGAGTATTATGTTTAATCATGTAGAAATAGTTGAGCAAAAAAAAAAAAAACGAACTAGCAGGAAAGTATCTATAAATAAATCATTAATTCGGGACAAAAAAAAAAAAAAAAAGCGAAGAAGTAGATACTTCTTACTTTAACCGGAATTCAAATGTTTTTTTTTTCAAACAAAAACCGCTAAAACTTGTCTTGGGCGGGTAAAACCAGAGTCCCACCAAATTCCGAGAGCAATGTCGCACGGACGACTAAAAAAATTCCCTCGCGACTAGTCACAATTTCTATCGGCATAACTATTTGGCGAGTTTGTAGATGGCTATTATTTTTGGGAGGAAATATTTCTCACAATACATGGACATGTGGGAAAGGACTGCATGCAAATAAAACTTGAGATGAAACTGCTCAAAGAATATTAACACCAATCAGAGTATGGGAAAATCAATGCATTTAATGGCAGCTGTAAGAGACACTCATCAAAGCAATTTCTGTAAGGGAAACAAAATAAGAGACACGATTACTGCAAAGTATTCCTAAATTTCCCGTCGCAGCACGTTTCCATTCTAATTATTTCTCATCAACCTTCATTATGTAAAACTTCACGTTCCCTTATAAGAGCATTTATTCTTATTATTTTAAACACAACCTCCGAGATTGGCTGCCGTGCAAATTACCTGAGACTTTAACTGTAATGGGAAAGAAAAAAATGGCGCCATGTCGCGTTCCAAAAAAAAGATGGAAATATGGCGGGTGCTCGTTGTTACATTCGGCTACTATTTAATTGCTAGACTGGAGGGAATAACAAGCACTCAGTATGCCTCGCGTGAACTGGGCCATTACAAAAATTTTTCGGTATTCCTTTTTTTGACGCCCATAATTTGGTGCTTTGTTTTTATTTCAGGTTTTAGAATGGCGAGTTTTTTAATATTTTACCTGCGCATGCGTAAGTTTTTGGTCACGCCTATCATCATTATGGTGAGGAAGCGATCAAAAGCGGACGAATAAATACAGAAGCATTAGGGCAGGTCTCCGAACCGGGTTGTCATAATTTGGCGATTAATCAAAGCTTTTGTTTTCATTATGCTGCATATTTTTGGGAAAATACCGAGAGATCGAAAATGCGTGATTAAAATATTATATTCTCTTACGGTTGCAGCAAAATGATGTTTGATAGATCGATCACTCATAAGTTGATAACTTCTGTTCTTTTCCCCCTCCTGTTTTGAACTTAGTTTCATTTTCAGTTGCGAACTTTTGCTTCTTTTATCATGTTGTACCAGTGACGGGTTCATTTAAATAGAGGTTCACAAATATATATATATATATATATATATATAATTTTTTTTGAATTTTTGGCATTTTGAATTCAAAATATGTTTTTCGCAATCACGAGCGTGTGTATGCGCGTGTGTGCTTGTGTAGGCGCATGTGTGTGGGTGCGTGTGTGTGTGAGTGTGTATGTATGTGTGTGGATGAGTGTTGCGTGTGTGCGTGTAGGCGTGTAGGCGTTCGTGTGTGTGTGTAGGCGTTCGTGTGTGTGTGTGTAGGCGTTCGTGTGTGTGTATGTAGGCATGTGTGTCGTCTGTGTGCAGGCATGAGTGTGTGTATGTGTGTGTAGGAGTGTGTGTACGTGTAGATGTGTGTGTGTAGGTGTGTGTGTGTGCGTCTGCAGGTGTGTGTGTGTGTGTGCGTCTGTAGGTGTGTGTATGTATGCGTGTGTGTGTAGGATATGGACTCAACCTGGACACAGTTTTCGCAAGAGGAGCAGCATCGTGAGGATCCGGTCGACGGTGATGCTGCAGAGGGTGCTGGCGGGAAAATAAAATCAGCGTAACATCAAAAACAGTCAAATGAGAACAATAAGCAATCGTGATTGCTCAAAAAAAAAATGAATATACAGATACGACGCAACGAACAAGTTGTTTTCAAAACTCAAAATTAATTATGTACCTACTGCTTTTTTAAATTTATTTTTTACGCAGACAAATCAATAACATTTTAAATTCAGTATGTTATTTTTCATGCTTTTTTCGATTAAGAAGTTGTTAGAGCGCACATTATCTCTCTACTTTGCATCATTGTGTTATTGTACTTCTTACAAATATTGTTTTAGCGGCATTTATGCATACAAATTGAATCGGAACATGAGCGGCTTCTAATGGGATACACAATCAAAGAACATGAAACGCATAATCCATTGCAGTGGAGGTTCAGAGAGGAAAACTTTCTAATACCCCCAGCAAAATTGTTAAGGTTCAACTCTTCCGCATCCATTTAATACGATGTAATCTTCTCATTTTGACGCATGAAAGCGTGATGTTTCACGTATCATGTTTTTAATGTCTAGCATTTTGCATTTACAGTAGCATTTGGATTTTAAAAGTGTGCTGCTTGCGAAACAAAACAATAACATTACTCGTTTATGGGAGTTGCAGTCTGGAACATCATAGTAATTTTGTTGCTCGATTTGCTGTGGGTTGGAATTCGAAAGGTGAAGAAAAATGTATTTCGAACTAAAACAGGATTTTGATCGCTTTTCGAGTCTAGAAAACCATTTAAGACTTCCAAACTCAATGTAAAGCTATTCCACGAGAAAGCCGCCATTTTGTCCCCCGCAAGACATCTACTATATTCTAATAAAAGTGATAATTAAAACGTAATTAAAAAATTTTTTGTTTAAGAAATCCGCATTTGTGATTTCTCAAGCAAAAAAATTTCACCAATTCAAATAAATTAGCTGTCACGTGCGGGACAAAATGGAGGCTTTTCCGTGGAATGACCCCAAAAGTCTGCTGGATTAAAAAAAAAAAAAAAATACGCACACATATATACATTTTGAAAACTGTTAAACATATTGATATACCAAATTAAAGAAAAATATGTCCATTTTTCTTTTTTTTCATTAACAATCAGGTTTGGCTTCAGACTTGATGAGACCCAAAGCTGAAGCACAAAGAAATTGATATTCTCCCAATATGCGATCAACCACTCAAGTAATCAAGTTACTCAATAGATGACGCCACTGAAATCAATTGCTGTGTTTATGAAGTGGTGCCATTTGTTGAGTTATTAGATTACTTGAACGGTAGATCTCACATTGGGAGAATATCGAGAAATCTATGTACTCAAAAATTTTCCGAAATTTTTGAAGTTTTTAAAAATTGATGGATGAGTTTAATAAACGTAAAAGAGTTGAAAGAAAAAAAGTTACATTTATTCTTGTCTTTTCGTTTTTGATGTATTGTCTATCCCTGAAAAGAAATAAAAACTTATTCTGCTTAAATGCAAACATAATGTTGACAGATTCCTTTAACTTATCAGTCATAAGAATCACTCAACGTGATACTAATAGAAAGTATACTGAAGTAGTTCTCATTCGCACTCGCCTAGTCTCGTAAATGTCATCTTGGGATAACTTAATCGGTCCAACACGATTCCATCAATTGTGAATGATTAAGGTACGCAATTTTATATAACTGAGGACTGCTTTCCGCTCCAGTAACACAATGGATGACGTTATAAATACAACGCTTAAGGATTGCTTCCAGTGGTGCCATCTATTGAGCAACCAGGAAAAAAGAGAGGTAGATTGTATGTTACACTTATGCCAGAAAATTCCTCTCGGGATGCAGGAACAAATACAGCAGACGTTTCATGAAATAAAGGGAAAATAAAAGCAAAGTTTCTTGAAATTCACGGATGTTTCCTCGCCCGCGGAGAAACGTAGACTTATGTGCAAATAGGATATTCAAATGTCGAATCATATATACGTATCAATGTTACTCTTGATTAAATTATTTTGAACCTTTATGAAATGCCTGCATTTTATGAAGCGATCTGATTTTTCCGTGAATGTATTATAATTGAATATTTTTGGCTGTGCCTGTAAATTATCCATAAAACCTACGATCTTAATTTTTGGTTTCATGCTGTAGTAAATGTCAATATCATTTAAAACTACTGAGCAATCCAAGGGTGTATATGAGAGTTAGAACTTGGATAGAGGAATTGAAGTCATGAACACTTCTAAATTATGTTGGAAAGTCTGAATTCAATGTGAAAAACGTACCAAGACTTCGTATATCATAAACCCAAACAATAAATAGCACACAATAATATTCGAAAACGCACACAATACGGGGGAGGGGGGAAGAGGATCTACAATAGATATCAGTAAGGGTGCCATTTTTCTCTCCGAAGGTTCCTTCTTTTCACCCCCCGCTGCCTATTTTTTAAAAGGTGCCTATTTTTGACCCTAATAAGAGGGGCCATTTCGACTCCGTATTGGGTGCCGCTGGTGAACAAGCGTTTCACCCCTGAAAGGTGCCAAAAGCAACCTGTAGTTTTAACATTGTAAGGCTGCAAATTATGTGAAACACATCTTTTTAACATTTAAAACAGATTTTTTTACAACAAAACATGCCCTTCTCATGGAAAAGAAAAAAAAAGATATAGGAGCAAATCAAACTTAGTTTCTCAAAATGTTACGTTTTATGTTTCAGTAGATTAAAACCGTTAATGAGTTTTCTATTATAATGAAAACTAGTTATTTTGTATAACATTTAAGCGTATAATTTTACGAGGGGCAAATTAAAGAACAGAATTATACAAAAATGTTTCTCCTAACAAATTATTTCGCATTTGAATGTAAGAAAAGCTTATTAATATGCAAATAAAGTAATAAAAATGTTACAACAGCAGCTAATATATTAGCTTTTCTATCGAAAAAAAAATTCAGTCCTTTGCAAAATAAAAAAGAAAATAAACAAAATAAAAATTTAAGGTACATCAAAATAAATAATTTTTATCAAAAAGAAGATCGTTGGCAGCTCATTCTTTAGAGTAAAAAGAAATCACCAGTTCGGATTTCTTTTTTTCTTTTTTTCCCCCCGTTTTGACAAAGTACAATTTTTTCCTAATATAATAAGAGTACAACAAATTAAACGACTTCTAAGTTCTTACTATGATTTACTTGAAAAAATATTTAAATGTAGAGGTAAACAATAACTGTCAGCACCTCTTAATCGGGTAGCGAATGAATGAATACCCCGCTTATAAGAATAAAATCTTCCGGAGCCAAAATTAAATGTACAGATACATTAAATGTACAAATGGTGCAGAATATTTTCTCAGTCTCAATGTTAAAGATCACCGTTTAATCAAATAATTCCTCCGAAAAATCCAACAAGATTGGTCTGCTTTTGGGATTGGTAAATATTTCCATGTTCTTGCTTAGAAAATTTTTTAATACACTTTTAAAAACATAAATAAATAAATAAATAAATAAAACAAAAAGACATAAAAGCAAGATTTTTGCTTTTTCATGGACAAAGTTGGAACCCCGAAATGAAGGTCTTTCTAAAGCTTTCGACTGTGAGAGCGTTACTTCACCTACCAAACACAATTGCCAAAGTACAGTCCCGTGACCCTAAAGTAGAGGGAAAAGTAAGTACTTTGAAAGTCTAGGATATATATGTGGCAGTGAAAAGCAAAGGGATTCAAGTGCCTAAACTAAAAATTTTGAGATAAGTGTTAAAAGAATCCCCTTCACTGTTATGGGACCAAGAGATGGTACTAGTAGCTCTGATAGTGCTGCGAAGCAGCAAGATTTAGAAAGGAATGTCAATGAAAGCCTAC
Source organism: Uloborus diversus (assembly GCF_026930045.1). NCBI lineage: Eukaryota > Metazoa > Arthropoda > Arachnida > Araneae > Uloboridae > Uloborus > Uloborus diversus. The sequence continues at coordinate 105,620,635 of NC_072734.1, forward strand.
CTAGGATCTGAACTTGAAATGCGTTTTACTTAAAACTTTAAAAAGTCCACTTACATCCTTTTGCTTCTCACTGCCTCATATGGTTCTTTATAGTTTGGAAAAGGAGAAATAAAAGGTATCCCAAAACACTTGACACAAGCAATCCCGTATAACGGACTGTTTCAAAAAGTAAAAAGAAAACGCTGATAACACAAAAATTTTGTTATTTCTTCCTAAGTTTTTAAAATTTTCGTACGTGTAATTTTTTAATATTATATTACTCTTTTGTTTATTGGGCTAATTTCAAAACATTTTATTTCTAACATCAATTGCTTCTTTTAAATCGCTGCTAATTCATTATTATTTTTGTTTCATTATTATTCATTATTGTATATGGGTCATTCCGACGAAAATGGTACATTTCATGTCCGGCACTTTTGGATTTTTTACAGAAAATTTGATAGTTAATATGAATTAATCATATTTTTTTCTTCATTCTTTATGCAATTTTGTATCGAGGTATTTTTTGTTTTTAATATTTTGATTTAGGAATTTAAAAAAAAAAAAATTGTGTTAGTCAAAAAGGCAAAATCTAGATGTCCCAGCTTTAAAGCAGTGACAGTTAAAAAGTGATTTAAGTAATTGCTTAATGCAATAATAAAAAAAAATTTCTAATTATATTGCAACACCTTTATTGTAACAATTTAAACAATAATTTTTTTTCAGAAAAATATTTTTTCAATGAAAATGCAGGGAATTTACAATTGTCCCTACAATTTACAATTTTTGAAATGTCCACTCTGTTACAGTCATTAAAGAATAAAAAAATATTTTTACAAAAAAAAAACTAGCAATTCTTTTGAGATGACCAGATGGTAAAAACTCCATGTTTAGCTAACCCTAGTGGATTCAACAGTCAACAAGCAAGGAAAGACTCATTCTTTGTCTCTGATAGTAAATTTGAGTAACAGAATGTGCACTATGTTACATTAGATTTTATTTTTAAATTTTAATTAGCAAAATTAAATTACGTAGTATAAAGTTGTAACTTTAGAGTTACTTTTTACTTTAGTATTAATATTTTAACTGTTACTTTATGTTTAGGTTTCGAAAAAATATTTTTAACTACTTATTTGTCCACTCTGTTACAAGTCCACTCTGTTACACTTCTTGTCTAACAGAGTGGCCAATATTTATGGAAATAGTAAACAAGTCCCATATGCTATTGATGTTTTTCAAAAAGCGCAGCTTAACAAATTTATAGAAAAATTGAATTAAATACAAAATTTTAAAAAATGAAACATTGTCTATTTTCTCTGCTCAAACAGAGATTACTTCTATCTTGAATAATAGTGTCCACTCTGTTACAGGTATGTCCACTCCGTAACAGGAATATTTTAACTGATTTGATTGTAATTTTTTTTTAAATATTTAATTTAAAGGTTAATTTGCATAAAACTACACAATTATTTGATTTTTTAAATTTTTGAATTTTTGAGTAAGATAATTAGCAATAAAACTTAAATGTGCCTTTTACAATGACATTTTAAGCATTTGTATGAAAGATATGTTCCATTTGCTTATATTAAACAAAAAAAAAAAAATCAAAAAATAATTGACATTTTTGAATTTGTTGTTGTTTTTAAATGGTGTAACAGAGTGGACAAAGTCTTTCATTTCTGATAAAAGAACTGAGAAAATTGGATATTAATACCAAGTTGATCTAATTAATTTTTATACTTCAGATAAACCTTTTTACCATTATTTGACATTAATTTTTGTTGGATTACATGACTTTGAAAAAAAAAAGTTTTGAAAACTGAAATGTACCATGTTCACCGGAATGACCCATATCAATTTGATAAGGTGTAAAGAACATCTCATTGCGTTTAAACCGTTAAATCAAATACATTGGAACTATTAGTATTCGTTAAAGTGGTGCGGATAGTATTGCAACCATACACAAGTAAATGACCTTAAAGACACATCTTACACAAAAATATAAAAAGTGATCTCAAAAAATCGGGAAATATATTAATTTTTCTTATTCAAGTTTTTTTTTAACGAGAACAGGTAAAAATTTCCTAGACCGGTCAAAATTTTTTGCCGGTTGGTTGAGAACCCCTGCAATAGACAGGATCTGATTACTGAATAGGCCAACTAGGCCATGACCTAAGGCCCTGCTTTTTAGGTGACCCCAAATATCTAAAATTGCTTTAATCAATGGATAAAATTGCAAGGTTGGACAGCGAGTCCCGAAAAAGTGTATGGCGGAGGGCCTCCCGATATTTTAATCGGACCCAGACAATAAACAATGATTACGAGATAAACAATGTCAGAACCTAGAAGCAAAATGGCACACGAACTTCGCGAAAAATACAGAGCGAAAAAACAGTTTATGTTTGTTCAGATGTGTTTTATTAGTACAATACAGAATTTCGTTATCATTCAATATCGAGATTAAACGAGCTAAAACTTATGACAAAAACTACAAAGCTGTGACATTGTTGACGCTATTTATAAAAACAGTGTTTTTGTTTTTGCCAAAAATCCCAATATTCGGTGTATTGATGCGGACTGTAAGGGAAAGTGTTGTACATTGGGATGTTTGTACCTTAGAACACTACTAATATCCAAGAATCTATTTTTAGCAGCTATGTTTTTGCAATCTCTTATGGTAACCTTCACTACTAAATGGTGCCATAGTAACATTCAGCATCAAATGAGTAAAATTGATGATTTGTGAGCGAAAGAAAATTTCGTGACTCCAAAGTAAATATTTTCTTTATTTTTATTTCATTTGTAATTGTAAATTCAATCAGCTGAATTTCATTTTGTTATGAAAGATAAGTACTTTAAATAATGATATTACATCTAGATTGACCGCCATTTTGGTTTTTCTTAAACCACGTGGTGATTGTACCTTGGGACAGCGAAACACATTGTACCTTAGGGCACGTTCCAAGTTCCAACATATGCATGGTTCTTAATAATTATGATATGTTTAGGAACATGGAAAAATGTTCTGATCTTATGTAGTTTTTTAAATACATTTAATGTTCGTAATAATTCATTAATTAATTATTCATAATTCATTTTTCATGATTTAACTCATTACCATGAAAAATAAAATTGGTTCAAGTATATGGCTGTTTCCTAAATCATGAAGAGATTCCCATGATATAACAGGATGTGTCCCAGGGTACAAGAGGATGTTGTACCCAGTGATGTTCCCATCCATTTTTCTGGGGGTATACTCCCAGTAATCCATTACGCACAATATGTGTATTCTATCATATACATATGTCATAATATGAAAATTTTTGAAGCTTGAGGGATACGCTATGTGTCTAAAAAACGTTTGAGAGTATACGGCGTATATGGAGTAGGGTCTGGTGGGGGAAAGTGGTCAATGGGGTAAAGTGGTCATAATTCAAATAAATGGCTATAGCTTGAAAATTAATAATCGAATGAATGTGAAAATTTTATTTTAGAGTAGTGCATTTAGAAACTACATTTTAAATACAAAATTTTACAAATGGCAAAATTTTATTTGTTAAAAAGAAATATTTTGTGTAAATATGAAAATTTTAAAAATCTAAACACCTTTTTTAATTTCCGTGAGAAATTTTGTTTGTTAGAATTATGAACAGATTGACTGCACAGGAAGCTTCTTACATGTCTCAAGAACTCTTACTCATTAGCAGTTAGCTGAATCTATTTTGGTTAATTTTTTAGAACAATTTAAGTAAGATGGGGTAAAGTGGTCATAATATTAGGCTTAACGAATATTGTTCTTCTTAAGTCACTTCATCTTTAAGTATAAGGCAGATATAAATTAAATATTAATTTCACTTAATATGTATTGTTTTTAAAATAAACAGAGTTAAAAATATGAGTATATGCGTATGCATACGTATATACTCGTGTAGGCACGTATATATACGCATTCACATAAATGCACCAATAAACACGTATTTGGGTATCTGCAAGTATTTTTTATCTATGCAGATATACATTCGACTATACATGTATATACCCGCTTCTGCTCGTATATATACGAACGCTTATATACTCAGGGAGACATTTACATACAAGCATATGATATACAGGGTGAGTAAAAACTCTTGGGCAAATTATTAAAAAGTACTGGACGGGAGGATAAGAGCAAGAATCATAAGAAACATATGGACACAAACTCAACGCTGACGCGCTACATGCACGCAAAGCCAGAAACTGATGGATGCAAAACAGGTCACAAATTTATTACACAAAGATAATTTTACACAACATTTTAGGTTTTAAGAAAGTTTTAAAGTGATTGAGGAAATTTGCGACCGGCAGCTTTAATACATGCATTGCAATCACTCTGTTGCAATTACGAGACTTTTGAAAAACTTTTATCAGTCGCTGCGCTTTTGTTGCGATGCGTGTATTAGAGCTACTACAGGCAGTAACTGTCAACAACTGCTCTAAATATTTCTTAAAAACTAAATTGTCGGCTAAGATCATCTTTGGGTAACAATTCTGTGACCTGTTTTGCTAACATCAGTTTCTGACCTTGTGTGCATGTAGCGTGTCAGCGAAACAAGTTCCTTATGATTCTTTGCTTCTTATCCTCCCCTTTCATACCACTTAGATTTTGCTCAAGATCTTGGATTCATTCTGTAAGCATTAATGTACATTAGCGGATATACTCGTGGATATACGTGGACACATGTACTGGTGTATACACGTAAATGCACGTATATACGTCTAACAGGTATGTAATCGTGTTTACACGTAAACATACGTATATACTCGTGCTTCCATATATATACACACGTGAGTAGACACATACAAACACGCACTGGGTATATCCACGAATTGACTCGTGTATACTCGTATAAGTATGTATGCACACTTATATATGCGTCGACTATAGACGTATATACTCAGGTATGCACGTATATACTCGAGATACGTGCAAACACGCATATGATGTTCGTTTATACGCGTATATACTCGCATATACATGTGACACGTATATACTAGTGTAGACCACGTATTCACTCCTGTAGGTAATCAAGTATACATGCTCATATACTCGTGTATACACGTATATACTTAAGTAGGCACGTGCATGCATGCATCTGATGTATACTTTTATCTATTCATATATGAACATGTTTACTTATGTCTACATGACACATATAGTATACTCGTGTATACCCGCATATACTCGTATATATACTTGCAACTATAAAAATAACCTAAATATACAAAAACTAGGGTTCTTTGTAACGGTTTTGCATCTATTTTTAACTATGACCACTTTACCCCATGTTATGACCACTTTCCCCCACCCCATGGGGTAAAGTGGTCATAAATACAAAGGGAAAAGAAAATGTTATAAAACTACTTAAATCAATATTTTTTTTCCTGAAATTCAATGCACCGTGTTCTTTAATAATGCTATGTAAAATAACAATTAAAAAAGTTCAAGTGTTTAAAGAACTATTGTATTTATTATCCACCTAAGTTGAAAACCTGCGATTTTATGACCACTTTACCCCACCAGACCCTATACCCTATGGCAGCGTTTCTTAAATTGTGTTCCTCGGAACCCCAGGGTTCCACGGAGCTCTCTCAGGGATTCCAGCAGGCTTGCTTTCTTTTTACACCTTTCAAATTTTTTCGATAAAAAATCTACAAAGCTAACGCGCTTTTTTTAAATTAAAAGTAAACTTACTTTTATTTTCGTATACTAATCTGAGTAGCATTACCCATCACACTCTAAAAAATTTCCGTAAATTTAGGCGCATTGGCCATAAAATTATACGGTAAGTGCCCTTCTTCGAGGAAACAGGGCAGTGACCGTAATTGTAAAAAAACTACAGTAAATTTAAGTTGCGTTGACCGTAAAATTACGGGGCAGTCGTCCAGTCCCTTAATCTGTGCAGAATACGGTCATTCCCCGTAATATGCTAGCTGATAAAGATCACGTGTCGTTGTCACGTGTTTCTACGCAAAGAAGCGGGAAGGAGAAAAGTCAAGATGGTGGCCTATGTTGAACGAATGTTGTCTTCCAACAACTTAACCTTTTAAATATGTAATGTATGATATAAGTCCCACAATATCTGGACCAAATATACGTATTGGAGAGTAGGGACTCTGACATACAGGCTCTCATCTAAGTATTGCGCCTAGGCATCGAAAGAAAGATGTTGTCTTCGTGCTTCGTCGCCATGTGATTCCAGTGTCTGGATTCAAAATATTAAGTAAGTGGTTTTTTTTCTATACTATTGTTTAAGTGTAATTTTAATCCGCTGTTCTTTTTTTATTAGCTATTTTGATAACAATAATTTGTGAGCATTGATTGATGGCGAGTACCGAAGCTTCGCTGTAACGTTGAAATTTAGCATTGATATTGATTGTATCAAGACGTACTTACATATACAATGCATGCAAACGTGATGCAATATAAACGCACAAATGAATATCATATTATGCTCCATGTGTTTTAATTTCCATAGTTTCATTCAAAAATTTCTGCAGTATTTTTCTAAATTAATGTAATTAATTAAAGATGTTGTGCATGAGGACAAAATGAATTATTTACTAATTCTCTGCATGCTTTATATTCCTGGTTTTAAATAACCATGATCAATGACTAATAGGAATTGGTTAGATTTTTAAGATTGTTTTGAATGAACTCAAATGTTACATTTAAACCAATGAAATAAAACATAGGTACGTAGTTGAAAATAAATTGCTTTAGGCTACCTATTAACGACAGATTAGTTTTTAGTAAAAAATATAAATAATGACATCATTGTTTCCATTAGTTTCCCAGCTATAAATGTTTAAAACATGTTTCATACATTTTTTATAGCTAAATCTTTAAACAGTTATTCATACAATTATTATAAACCAAAAATAATGTGATGTAACATGTATTTCTTATCAACTTTCAACACTTAATTAATTACTGAATTGTTTCTGGTTCAATGTGCCTAAACTTATAAATTAAATGTAAATTTCTATAATAATACTATGTTTTACTATAACTTACAACTATTCATAACTTAAAATATAATATTTTGTATAATAATTACTGTAAGAAGAATGTTCACATCATTAACTGCTGTATTGTCTGAATCGCAGCTCTCTATGAAATTAAGGCAGTTTTCAATTTGCTCAATCTGAGCGGACGAGAAGCCATGTCTTTCTAGTAGGAAATTTAGGCTGTGTTTGCATAGGTGTGTATAGGTTTTTTTGGGGGGGAGGGGGGAGGAGGTGATTAAAGTGGTGAGATTGTGCTATTGATATTTACTGTGGGTATGCCTTTTTTAGAGAGTCGTTCATGTGACTTATAAAATCAAAAAACTTTTTATTGGGGGTTGCATAGCCAGGATTTCATTTCTTTAAGGGTCTAATATACAGAATACAGAGTGGTTCAAACGGGGTGACCCCCCTCCCCCATCGTATATTCAGTGTTATGTTCGTTACGCAGTCACTTTACAGTCTTGAAAGTAGTAAAAATCGGCAGAGCACCATCTATGTCGTAACACAGCGGAATTCTGCTCCATGTTATTGCAGATGTTTTGCTGGGTTCGGAGCAGAATTTTAAACGCAATGTTCTAAACGCCCAAATTAAGTGGAATATGGTGCAGAATTCAGCTGTGTTGCAACATGGATCTTGTTCAACTGAAGTTCTTAAGACTTCAAAGTAACTGTTAAGCCCAGCTCTATAAATTTTCCCCCTTGCAAAAACTCAGTGGGTCCTCTCCTAGACCAGCAGTGTATATTGTTTACGTAAATAAGTCTCAGTACTAGTTTTTTTTCTTTTTTTTCCCTCAATTTCTTGGGCCGTGGATCTCTTAAGGATGTGTCCCCCCTCCCCCCCCCCCCGAACTGTAGGTACTCAGATCGGAGCCTGAACTTTACAGCAAACATTCAACCATAGTAAAATTAAAAAAGGGTTACTCCCGCTTTCGGACCACTCTGTGTATTATACAGTGAAGCACAGTTTATAAGTTTCTCTTGTATACGTTTTTATCATTTATACGTTTTTAAAATTAGTCACTGCTGAGTTCAATACATAATAACGAATACCTATTATACTTTTTTCATTTAATAGGCTTGTTTCATGCAGTACTTTCAAAAACGTTTAAATCGTGCTTACTTCAAGTTTTCTTATATACGACTAATGAAATTATATGCGAAACACAAAATATTTTCATTTTTGAATTTTTTGGTCATTTCAATTTGGGTCTAGATCCATGAACGCTCCCCCTGGTTGTGCTGCTGTTTTTTGAAGTGTTTCCTTCAAATAGTGTTATAATCGAATGTTTGTTGTCAAAGGCGCGTTTCATGTTATTCTTTTGAATGATTTGGTTCTGGTATGAATGTTTTTGACTGGAATGTGTTTTAATCATAATGGCAGGTTTATAGGAGTCATGGTTGCAGGCAGGGCTGCGGAGTCGGAAGGAAAATGGCCGACCCCGACTCCGACTCCTGGATTTTGAAACGCCCGACTCCAACTCCGGATTTGTTTTTAATTTTTTTAATTGTATTTTTTAAACTCCCTCTCTCCATTCAAGGGAAGGGGGAAAACCTCTTAACAGAGATTGAAATATTAATTCCTTTTTATGAAAATTTAGCATTTTGTTTTTTATTGTAAACCCAAAACGTCATACAACGTTAGAAATTCAATTTAAAAATCAAACTTTCCAATAGTTACGAGTTAAAAAGTGAGATGACTTAAAAATCCCTTTTAAAAATTTTAAAAATGATTATCTGTAATTTGCCCCCCTTTAATGTTTAACAAATATATATTGAACAAATCGTGTGCTTTCAGTTTTTGAAAGCTGTAACTTGAGAGAAAAAAAACTTTTTTTCTAAATCCAAGTTCTTGAGAGGTTTGCCCCTGGTGACATCCATCTAGTAGATGACACCCAAAGTTAATTTCAGAGTTTATAAAAAATATAAATACTTTAATTCTGAAAATTTTCACGAATATATTTTAAATTATATTTCATCAATAAAATTTCAACGAAAATAGGGCACATATGCGTCAGGAGCTAATTTTACACAAAACGCGGCGGTATACAAATTTGTACGAATAGCTTTTACTATACCTATATTTCTTCTTCGCTAAATTTTTAATTTAAATTTTATTGGCTGCTTTAGAATTAACCTAAATTTGAAGATTTTAAGATTAACTGCAATTCTTGAGTGTTGTAAACAAGAAATTTTTTACACTTATTTTGTTACATACTTTTTAGTGAGAACCAAGCTTACAGAAATAGTCTTAATAAAGAAAAAACATTAGATTATTTCATCGAATCTTTTAAATTCGTGCTTTCGAGCCAGAACTTCTTTGAATTTGCCGATCACACTTAAACGTTTCAACCTTAGCTACAGGCGTCGACTTACTAATTTGTTACGTTTCTTTTACTATTTTAAACTGAGATAGAACAAAACACTATATTTCTATTTTTATTTGAAAGTGATTACTTGAAAATGTTATTCAACAAAACCGTTTGCTGACAGTTGCTATTAGTTAAGTTAAAAAGCAAGCAAACTAGGGGACGGCTACAGAAAGTTCGGTAAGCATTCAAGCTAGCTGATTGCCATAATGGCAGTTATTTTCTCATTAGTATCTTTTTATACATGTAATCGAACCAATTGGTAATCAATTTTTAAAAAATGCAAGGAGAGTCAGTGAAAAGGAAAGAAAAAAAGAAGCCCGGAGTCGGAGTCGGCATGTTTTCCAACGACTCCTACTCCTTTATTCCAAAATCAGTCCGACTCCGACTCCACAGCCCTGGTTGCACGTCCTTGAAGTGGGGGAGGGGCAGTGGTGGATTCACAGAGCGAGCAATTGGGGTGATCCCCCCTCCCCTCCCCCCGAATTCACAAACCTAAATTTACCTTTGCAAATTTAAATTTGTAAATTCGAAAAATTTCCGGAAAAGGTCTCCAAACTCTCCCCCCCCCCCCAAACTCATTACAAAAAATCGCCAACTGTATTTTTACGACTTTAGTTCCAAAATTTTTTCAGGGGAGAGTCCTCAACCCCCTCTCTCCAATGTCATCAAAGATCGCCAAAATTTTTGAATTTTTCGATCTTCAATTTCGAAAAACTACCCGAAATCGAAAACGTTTTCGAAAATGTCGTTCATTCAAACTTTACGGGGTTCTTGAATCAGAAAGGAATGGGCCCTTACTGTTGATCTTTCTATTCTGCTTTTGAATTTATGCTTTGTCTTATGTGTGTACGGTTATAAAACTATTTCAACGGTGTAGTTATTTAGTAGTACTTAATACATTCTAAACTACTGGGCTTATACATTTTTCTTTTTAGTTTTTTTGGTTTTTACGCAGTCGGGTTTTTTGTTTTTATTTAATAATTTTTTATTTAATCTGGAGTTTTTTTATATAAATGATGCATAATCATACCTACCATTTTTTATTTTGTTCCATATACTTAGTTGAATTTTCTTTCACCCAGACAATCCTTGCTTTAAAGTTTGATCCAGTTTGCACAATTGGATGAAAAATAACTTCTGGATCAAGAAGTGTTTCATCGGAATTTATTTAGAGGTATGTATTAATATTTTATTTTAAGAAATGTTTTTCTAAACTCTATTGAGCGACGATCAGTTTCTTTGCTCTTAAACTAACAATTGTAATTTTTCTACTTGTTACTTGTATTCAGTGCTTTTATTTCTGGTCGCTGTTGTATTTAAATGTTATCGATATGAAATAATAAAATTTTATAATAAATTTAAAAGAATATAAAATGTTCAGTATAATTGTGCCACAGAGTGATGTCCGATGAACTGGACACGAAAACAGAACTCTTCATTTTGTAATCTTAGGTAGTCTATTTGTATTGTATAGGTATGAGAAAACACGTCCTATTTGTATTGTATTGTATAGGCAGGGCGCCCATATGCAAAGTTGCAGGGGGGGGGGGCTCAAATATTTTCCCTGTGGTTTAGCTATATGTTTTCCCCATGGAAACTGATTTCAGGACAGATTAGAGTCATTAAAATTTGACATTTTTAATAACTTATTCATTAATGGCTGGAGAAGAAATGTTTTTACATTTTTGCAAGGAAAAAAGTACTATAAGCAAGGAAATTCTAATTTCAAGGGGGGCTCTAGCCCCCCTTCACCCCTATATGGGCCCCCCTGCCTTATACGTATATAAACTACTGTATTTCGGATTGGCAACATGTGCTACAACCAAGGATACTTGGGCAGCTTTCAACAGTTAAAATCTCAACCCTGGCTGTCCCACTGCATACCCATCCATGCTCGTCATTGGAGGGGGGGGGATTCCCCCCCTCCCTTTCTTTCAAGAAAAAAAGATGAGCATGACTAGGGTATGCACGGGCGCTGCCAGTTAGGAGGTTTTAGGGGCTCAATTCCTCCCAGAATCCTTGGTTTTAACCCCATTGCCGATCCTAATGCCTAACGCATTCACAGTAGTTAAAATGCCGGGCCTGATCCTACTTACGACAAAAGAAGTGCATTAGCCATCTTTTGTGGTACAACTTATAAATGATGAAAAGGTTGATATCAGGGGGTTAGATACTGCTATTTTAGGGCTGGTCATGCTGAAGAATATTTTTAAGGTGCATAAAAAATTCTGAAAATACTTGGGTGTCAATTAAAGCAATAACTTAGCCAGAAATAAAGCACCTTGTGGGACATAAACAATACTAATTAATTTTAAAAGCAATGAAAGGAAGTTGTATTCCAGATTTTTACTTTAAAAAATATTAAGTGAATTAAAAAAAAAAATACTCCAATTGTTTGCAGGTTATTCATTAAGTATATTTGAACACAAAGTGATTGGATAATAATGTCGGCAGAGAATTATGATCCTCACCTTGTATCCATCGTTGCATGTAGGATGCACAGATTTCCATATTTATTTTGAAAATACAGTCAAACCTTATTAAAACTAACTCCAAGGGACCTTTATAATCTATTGGCCTTCACCTTAGTTTATCTTATCCAAATATCAATCATTAACAATCAAAAGGACAGGGATCACAAATGTAGTTTATCTTAGCAGAAATTCATTTTAAGTGTGTTCAAAATAGTATGATATGTTTGATATTTTGTTTTCCAATTCGATGTTTGCAATCTAAGAATTATATTAATCATATCAGTAACACTCATTTACTATTGAAAAGAACCAAAAGTAGACTGCTAATAAAATTTACTGTAAGGGTGTCTTTTTTAGGAATGTCCTTCTTTGAGGCACCGTCTTTTAGGGGATGAGCCTCCACTATTGTGGAACAGATACCTTTGTGTTTTTTAAATGATTGTTTCTTTAGTGTTTTAATTAAATAGTGTTATAAAAGAATGTTTGTTGTCGAGAGTTTGGTTATTGATTTCTTTTGGATGATTTGATAGTTCAATTATGTTTTTGAGCGAATATTTTATTAGAATTCTAGTCAAATATTTGACTGAAGACTGAATATTTGGCTAAAAAATGTAATTTTTGTATTTTTATTTTATGGCAATTCAGAATTGAGGATGCTTATCTATTTTCTGTAGATTAATTATTTTGTTTTAAGCATTACATAATATTTTGAATGGTAAAACTTCCGAAATCAAAATGCTGCAAAATTTAATTTCTGAGTGTTTTCTTTGCACGTTATAAATTGCCTTTTTTAAACATTTGTGAGACGAGGAACGTTTCACAAATTGATTTTTTCTGCTTAGTGTTTCATACCTAAGAAGTCCAGTGGCACTTTGTGCCTCCTCATTGCAGATTTGAGTTTAATTCCCCGTTGGGCACAGTTGATTCGACCTTTCATCCCATAAGTGGGTCAATAAAATGAGTACCAAGCATACTTGGAAACTAAACACTGGAGGTTCCACGTTCGGCTGACCACCTTACTAGAACACCTGCCTTTGCACCCCACTGCCCTCTGTCATGAAGATTGATATGGGCACGGTGGGATTGCCTCCAATTTTGCGCCACTGAGTTTAGTTTCATACTTATGACTTATAAGCGGTAAAAAAAAAATGTTTATGTGGCGTAAGATATAAAAGAAAGTGAAAAGCTACGAAACTTAAATGTAACATCTGAATGTTTTCTCTTGCACTAAAATCACCTTAAATGAGTCATTCTTCAAAAAGTAACTTTTCTGTCACACGCCTTTTACAGTAAAAAATTTTAGGAACAATTCATTTAGCAATGATTTTTAATTTCATCAAAAATATATCGATTTAAACCTGCCACCAATTTTTGAATAATAAGTTTTATTTTAGTTTATTTTTGGTTCACAACGTGTGAATTTCATTTCCGTGCCATGTCACACACCTTGTGTGGCTGTTTATGTTGCTTAATAACTTAATTAAAAGTATATACTTATTTATTAATTGTTCCTTTCACAAGTGCCTCAAATGATAATTGTTTAAGTATATTTAACTTTTTAATATTGTGGTTTACTTCATTTTAGTAGTATTTTACATGTATTTGAAACTACTAATTAAACCATACTTTAATTAAGAGAACTTAATATTATATTCCCACTAATCATTAAAATAGCTGATTGATTGCAGAATTAACAAAACTACTACTTTGATATTAAATTGGCCTCAATTTTTAAATACTAGAAGTTTTTTTTCTTTTTTAAAAAAAATTTCTACGAACAAGGGATTATTTTATTTTTTATTTATGCGTAAAATAATTAAAACTTAGCTGGGCCATTGTTTATGGTTACTTCTAGTAGGTAACACTTTCATGTAAGAACGGGGAAAAAAAGGAAACAAAAGGTTTCGAGATTGAAAAATATTTGCATTCAAAAGTTACGTTTTCTGAAGAATTACCCAAATGTGATAATATTAGTAAATAACAGGTTGGAAGTTTGTACTAGAGTACTATAGATTCTAGTTCTAGAGTACTAAAGTTTCTACTAGAGTACTATTAGCATTGTATAAAAAATTGTTTGCCTACTAATTGTCAACTATTTATGTTATTTACTATTCAATTGCTGACTAAATATTAAGGTATTCAGCCAAACCAAGTATTCGGTTTTGTGTGCCAAATAGCCATCAGTATACCAAAAATCAACTGCATACTCAATGTATCCCTAATTTAAACGATGAGCTTTTTCAAAGTTGGTGGGTATGCATGTTAAAACCCAGTGTGCCTGTGTGGTTGAAAACATTGTCCTACTATTGATTGCAGTAATTTAGTGTGGTTGAGTAGTACTTAGGATGATTACTGAGTACTCGACCCAAGTTCTTGCTACTGGGTCAAGTACCGAATATAGATCTTTTTTTAACGATCAACTGACATACACAAGGGAAAATTTTCACTTATTGGAACATCTATATGGATCTTGAGCATGAAATAAGTTTTCAGTTAAAAAGGAAATCCAAAAAGATTTAAAGTTTAAAACTAGTTTTTTCTGAATGTATGGAGGAAAAAATTGAAATTGATTTAAAAAACTTAATTTTTCCATGACAGTTCTTTCCATTAAAAATTGGTTAGTCATACATTGGTTAGCTTCTTTGTACTTAAAAAATTTTTGACCAATAAATTTGCTGTCTCTTATTTTGGGGTAAAGGAGTTGAAGATTCCCGGAGTTTCTTTTTCCTTCCAACAATGCAACATGTTTTCTGTCTTTACTTTTCTTTTCGAACTTGGAAAAAAAATACAAATATTAAACCAGTACAAATGCAACCTTTAGGACTAGACTCGGACTCCGATATTATTCCCATAGCGAACAAAAGTGGTTTTATTCAAATATGTTTTATGTTTTTATTTATAAAATTTGTTTAAAAGTTTTATTTATGTATGGGAAAATGAATGAAAATTTATCTAATAAAATAGTTTATTTTTATTTATCCCTTGTGGCCCCCCTTAGCCCCTCTATTAGAAAATCTGCTACCATGCTTATGTATGGGGTCCAAAAGCTTAGATGCTTATGCTCTGAAAAAAGGTGTTTTCAATATCTGTTTATCATACTGTAGATGCCCGTCAGGAAATAGCCCAGTATTGGCACTAAAAATGCCAAAATGTTTTTTCCCTGAAATTTCCCCTTATACTTGTACTACAGTTGCAGGTTTCCCCCGAGATCTTTGCAAGACTCCAAAGTGCTTTATGTTTAATTATATCTCTTAATGATCGTTATTATTGTTTATGTTTTCAATTGATTTTCTTTCTTTTTTTGAAATTGATGTTCACTAAATATTCATAACCTCATTTTGTTTTCTTTTCAAAACAGACCACATATTTTGAATTGATGTCGGAAAAATGCTTTTCTTTGTCATTCGTTTGATTTGATGAAACAAATTTTTCGATATTTACATGTTTACCAGCTTTTATGCATTAAGCTTAAGATTTATACATTTTAGCAGTTACGATGTCTTTTGATCTAGCCATAATTTTTTGTTTAATTTTATTATAGCTTATATTTCTATGTATGCATGTGCTTTTTCCTAGGATTCCTGGAAATTATGTAAAAATCCTTTGAACATCATATTAGGGAGGAAAACCTTATGAAACCAGGGAAAGGGGTGAAAAAAAATAGGGTGCTTTAAAATGCTTTATTTTGATTTTCACTATTTAGTGAGAATGCTGCTCTGCTTTAAATGTGTGAAAAATAAATCATTCTTAATTTTCCTTATGGTGATTTCTTTTTAGGGCAATATTTTGGATAAGTTACTGAACTAAAGGATCCAAAAGGAATAAAGATTTGGAAAAAGTGATTCAACCAAGTTTTGAAAAATTTGACCATAATTTCTCTTCTGGAAAAGTTTATTTGTAATTATGTTGTTATTTAACTTGTAATTAGTGTAAAATAAACCTTTTTGATGTTTTAAACTCTTTGTTTTCATTGTTGACACTTCTGGATATTGTCTCTTCTTATTTCTTATGTAGACATGCTCACATATTTTTTTGGTAATAATTTTTGAGCTAAAATTCTTTCTCTCGATAAAATTGTTTTCGAGATGCTTACCTTTAATGGATACTTATGGTGTTTAAAAATTAATTTATCCACAAGTTTATGCTAGCTAGTAAAAAATGCAGTCTATTTTTGAAGTCGACTGCACAAGTTTTTAATTTATGTATAATTTAATTAATTTATAACTTTTTAAATATGAAGTATAAATATGTTTTTTAATAATTTATATTACTTTTTTGAATGTTCTATGTTCTTTGAATGAACGAGGTTAGCAAACAAGTAAAGGCAATGGACGAACCATTAAAAAAACACTAGTTGCCAATGTTGGTAACATGTGTTTTAGCGATGAAACAAATTATTGTGTATGTAAGCATTTTACATAAAATATTAAGTGTTGTATTTTACTATAATCCATACAGTAAAAAAGCTTTACTGAATTTGTTTTTTGTTTTTCTTTTCAGTTAAGTTTCCCTTATTTCACGGGATTTTTTCTATATTTCTTTTTATACTTCTCTCTTATTTATGCATTCTCACTTTTGAGATCATTTAATAGAATATTTATAATTCTGGCAACTGGGGTCCTCAAACTGCTTTACTAACAGTGTTAGCCTATTTTACGCATTAATTGAATTGTAAAAATGACTTGCATTTTATTGTGTTCTTAAAACTTTTATTTATAACTTGGTTCTTATATGACAATAAACTAAGTTTTAAAGCACCTAATAATTTGTAAGCAGTGACGATAAAGAATGACATTTTTTTATGAACATCATGTTAATTTACAGGAGGCAGTGACCATAGAAAAGTTTTATGAGCATAACGCCAATTTACGGGCAGTGATCCTAGAAAACGAATTATAGCTTTAACGGAAGTAATATCAATTTACGGGCAATAGGCGTAGAGAATAAATTCTAGCTTTTACGGGAGCAATATCAATTTACGGGCAATAGGACTAGAAAATAAATTTTAGCTTTTACGGGAACAATATCAATTTACGGTCAATGGGCGTAGAAAACAAATTCTAGCTTTTACGGGCGCATAGTCAATGTACGGGCAGTGGCCGTAGAAAAAGGAATATAATTTTCACGGGCACATTGTCAATTTACGGTCACTCCCCTTTTATTTTACGGGGAGGAAATTACGGGCAAACCTATTATTTTTACGGTCATGAAAGATTACGGGCAGAATATTATTTTTACGGGCAGTGACCGGACCATTTTAGACAGTCGGAAATAGCCTGAAATTGTGCCTTCAAGATTTCAACTTCATAATTTTCCTTATGGATCCCAAAACACCTCCTTCTCACCTAATGTCTCCGAAGATGGCCTAAAATTGCGTTTTACAAACTTCCATTTCGAAAATTTCCGGAAGTAACCTTCAATCCCACAATATCACAAAAGATATTTTAAAAGTGATTTCAATACTGAAAACATTTCGGGAGCGCACTCCAAGCCCCTTTTCCTACAACAATACCAAATATTGTCTAAAATTACGATTTTTGACGTGAATTTCATATATTCTGCTCTTGATACAAACTACTCTCCTTGTATCCATGGCAGCAGTTGGAAGGACAATTTCAACATTTAACGAGTGAGGACCAATTTAAGGAGTAGTACTGGTCAAGGGTCTCTAAATATTCCAACACTATTTGAAGTCATCACCATAGTAACATTAAAAAGTAACTAAAAAATTTTTTGAAAAACTAAAAGACATTTTTATTTTTAAGATTTAAAAACTTTTTCTGTGTAAATTTGGGTGAATTATTAAAACCATTGTACGTAAATATTTGTTTTCCTAAGTGAAAAAAATATTTTAATCATATAACTCATTCAGAAATTCT
Source organism: Uloborus diversus (assembly GCF_026930045.1). Classification (NCBI taxonomy): domain Eukaryota; kingdom Metazoa; phylum Arthropoda; class Arachnida; order Araneae; family Uloboridae; genus Uloborus; species Uloborus diversus. The sequence goes on from NC_072734.1 coordinate 105,638,383, forward strand.
TAGGTTATTTGTTCCCTTTAAAAATACTCAAAGTTAAATAAGAGTACGTTGGTATCCTACAATAAAAGATAATAACTAGCAGGTATCAATAATTAGCATGATAGTTGATGAAATCTATTTAATTAGCAATTTAATAACAAATAGTTAATGTGCTAGTTTGTTTGAGGTAAGAACCTGGACCCCTCTGAAACAGAATCCTGGCTACGTCACTACGCACTGGGGATGAAAAACCATGGGGTTCCACGAAAAAAATTGAGCATTAAAAAGGGTTCCACTAATAAAAGAAATTAAGAAACGCGGCCCTATGGGAACACCAGTGGTTGTACTTTGGGACAGTTAGGAACTCTTACTTTAAATAGCTGGCAATATTTTATTTTCAAACTGTCTGAATTTAAAAAAAATAAAAAAATAATTGAATTTTGACATCTTGAATTCAAATTATGTTTCTCGCAATCACGAGTGTGTGTATGTAGGCGTGTGTGTTTGTGTGTGGGGGTATGTGTTTGTGTGTGGGGGTATGTGTTTGTGTGTGTAGGCATATGTGTTTGTGTCTGTGTGCAGGCATGAATGTGTGGGTAGTTGTATGTATGCGTGTGTGTATGTGTTTGTATGTGTGTATGTGTTTGTGTGTGTAAGTGTATGTGTGTGTAGATGTATGTGTGTGTGTGTAGTTGTGTATGGGGGGGGGGGGTATGCGCGTGTGTGTAGGACATGGATGCAACCTGGAGACGGCTTTCGCTAGAGATGCAGCATCGTGAGGAGAACGTCGACGGTGATGGTGCGGAGGGTGGCGGTGGGAAAAATCAAAGGAACGTCAAAAATAGTCAAGTGAGAACAATAAGCAATCGTGATTGCTCAAAAAATATATATTGCAGAGAAATATGTTGGGGTATTTTAATGTGACTTTTAGATTTTAAATTTGATTTAAATAATTGACGTTAAAAATTAAAAGATGAAAAGTGTCACAAGGTACAACACTCTCCCCTACTGCCTATTCGTAATATATTGTCGTTTGTGAAAGTACATTTGACCTGTCGAAAACATAGTTTTAATACCTCGTTTTAAAAAGGAAATTAACTGCTTTTTCTCTAATGATCGACTGGTCAGCTTTGCCCTAGGGTTTAGAAAAAAGCAAAAAGAAAAGTGTTTCAGCGTTTCAGTCCCACCTGAACTATAAAAGCGAAAGTGAGTTCAGCTTTGGCATCCAACACGCACATGTATATACAAATTCATCCTATACTTCTTAAAAGTACTGTTTATTTTTCATAATTATACAACTTGATTCATTATTTAAGTAAAAACTCACCTGTCAAAAAAAAAAAAAAAAAAAATCAACGTCAGTTTCCACTAGAAAACATATACAACTAAAATTTAGTAAATAATTGATTTCTTTCAAAAAAAAAAAAAAATTGAATAACATTGGTAGAATAACTGTAAACACAAAATGAAGTCTACATAAAAGCGCTTCATAACTGTCAACCCATTTCAGAATAAGTAATCATTTTGACACTTTGTGATCACTTTCACTCAATAGGGGAAAGTTACCGAACAAATTCATCAGCAACATGAAGATCGACAACTCGGTTGCACAACAAATAATTCATCTCCATGGATTTATAACGCGTAACGAAGTAGTAAACACACCTGTTTGCGTGATATAGGAATATTTCGTTCCGCCTGCAGTTTTAGCTCGCGAAAAGAAGTATAGTACAAAGCGCAATTTTCCCCACAGAAAATGGTATGAACTCGGTTTGATTAGGGTACTTTGAAAACTTTATTAAGTGTTTGCCGGTTGTTGTGATGCATGATTTTCTCGGATTTTTTGGTATTGCATGTGAGATACAACATCCAGCCACGCGGTTTTGTTTTTGAAATGATAATTTTGTCGTTTTTTTTATGGAAAAATGGAAATTTTGATTTGTTGAAACGGATGAGCTAAGGAAAAAATCTCTTGAAAATATTCGGAAAAAAATAAATGAATAAAAAATAAAAACTTGAATTCGCTTCTGACTGGTTAAAGTTTTAGCAATCAAGAATTTGAGCCAGGGGATTACCCCGCATTTCTAAAAGTTGTAAATTTGTTTAGATTTTAGTTTACCTTTTATTGATACTTTTTATTCATTATCAGATGAAACTGTAACCAGTTCTTGGATTGGCAATTGACATAAAAAAGTTGTATATTTTTCGCAGCTGTTTCTTACGTCGCTCTGACACGAGTTCTTTTTTATTTTGCTCGCTCAGGAAGCTATAATAATTACTGCTGGTCCACTGGTCCCAAATCAGTGAAACCTGCCTCGGACCACCATAAGAAAATAATCAGTGGTCCACGGGACCACCAACTGCTGGCTATTTTTGATCACACTGCTAGAAAAAATCCAAAAGCATTAACTTAGCCAATGTTTAGCTATTTATTAGTCAAACCGTTAGTTGACTTCTTTTACAGTTAATTTTATTTTCAAAAATTTAATCTAATTTTAAAGTTTTATATAATTTTAAATCACACATTTACATTTTACTCACACTTGGAGGGAAAAATAACGTCCTGAAACAAAGTAAAAATGGTCAAATTAAGTTCACACATTTTTGGTAGCCCATTTTAAGTGTTGTTTAATGAAATTGGTTTTCAGACTGTATACTTGGCAGTTTAAGATTGCAGATTTAAAAGTTTATAGTCAATTAATTACCTATTAAAAATTTTAAATTTTGAAACATTAAAGTATAATAAAAAATCCTCATCAGAAGAAAAATGTTTTATACTTTGTTGCTCATCTGTTTTGCATTGTTATTAAATATTTAGTGTTCACATTCACACGTTGTTATTTAATATTATGTTCATCACTTTGAACTTTATTTACAGTACAGTAATTTTGCAGTTAAGTGTTTATCAATGAGCTAAAACGTAATAAGTGTAATCATTATAAAGCGTAAGTAATTTTTTGGTACAAAAAAAAAAAAAAATAGTGTTTAATTTAAAGAGGATTAGTGGTGTTGTTTGAGGACTTGTACATATTCATTTTGACTGGTCCGCGCAACCAGTAAGATTTTTTACCGATTTCTAACGCTGCTTTCAGCTACAAGTAGTGCCAAATTAAACTCAAATCTGGTAAAAAGGGTGTTGCAATCAAACAGATTTTATCAAATAAAATGAATAGTCGTTGCTAAGTGGATTTTATTGACATGCTGACTAATCCTGATAGCAGTTATAAATTTATTCTTGTATATACCAAGATCATCTGACGAAGTTTATGCAGCTTAGACCATTGAATAGTAAAACTGCGAAAGAGGTCGCTCGAGTGTTGTTGGACATTTTTTGCGTATAGTTGTATGAGTTTTGAGCATAGTATTGCCCGTCCATTTTGGACTCCGATAATAAGAGGAAGTTTTCTTACAAAGTGTTTGAAAATTTAAGATTTCTGTGGACAGGACTGAAAATAATACATGGTACAATGATATCTTTGTCCAGTACTAAGTATCCACCTTGCAATATTGGTGATAATTTAAGATTTAAAATTCCTGACGTATGGAGGTAAGGGTGACTTTAGAAATATTATTTTAAGTTTTTAAATGGTAATGAGAACGGATTGTATAAATTGGGTAATGAGAAAGGAACAATTCCTGAAATCAATTTACAACATTTACATCATAATTTGTAACATTGGATATGTTTCAGATGAGAACAAGTCCTTCTCATCTTGGTTGTAGATTTGCAAGGAGGCTTGCAAATCTACAATCAACTTCTGGTTGTCAAAGGTTCAAAAAATGCCACTGAAAAAAAAATGTCTTTGCAAAGCTGCAAATATTTTATGTAACTCTAAATTCTATTCAAGTTTACCTTGCAATAACAAATATAAATTAAAAATATTTTTAATTAATTTTATTTTTATTACTAACTTAATGTACTTATTCATTTCTTATTTTATTTTTTGTTTTTATTGAAAACTTAATGTCTTTATTTGCGGTTTACTTTTATTTGTGTACTAACTTATAATATATTGCTTTATAAAAATGTACATCGTAATTTCGTACTTCAACCGACTGGAGTTGTTTCGACCCAGTTTTAGCCGGTTAAACTGGGAAACATTAGGAGCTCTTCGCGCTTTAGCCGCAAGGCGCTGCTAATCCTCGCTTTAACCGCATAAAACTAGGTTTACCCGTTATCCTTACTTTATTCGTAACATATATACAACTGAGATAGGAAATTCAAACTCTTCAAAGGGTGGCGCGAGTCTGAAAAGTTTAAGAACCCCTGATTTAGGGGATCATTTTACTTTTAATTAATTTCATTTAATTATTTTAATTTTAAATGAAAAATAATCCGCTATTTTTAGTCCTGTTTTGTCTAAGTCCTTTAAAAAGACAAAATAATGTATATGGTATCACCAAATAAGTATTTTTCATGCAGCTTTGACCAAACATGGTGGCATTAAATGAAATAAAAAATAATCGCCAAGATTAAAATCCATTAAGATGGCGCACCTATAACGGAAAAGTACGAAACATTTTCGGTACAAGCGATAGCTGTTCAAGTTAACATCATAACTTCTTCAGATGTTAGGAGAACAAACGGATTTAAGGTAAACTAATTATTTAAATCTTTTCAACGACGAAATGCGCTTTTTATAATCATTAGCATCGATATTCAAAAACTAAAACAGGGGGCAATTTTTCAACGTTTTTGAATAGAAAGAAAACCCTCAAGAATCCCTTGAAGCATATGAAATGTAAGCTCATTTGGGTAACTATTGTTTCTTAAGTAGAAAAAAAAGGGGGAAAAGATTTTTTTTTTTTTTGACATTGAATATAAAAATCGCAATGCATAAAGGAAGATTTACTGAGACGTCTGTAATTGTGTTATGAAAATTTTTGAAATTTTTGTTTTAACTTGTATTTTATTTTGTTTTAAACATTGTATACAAGATACCTACTATGTTTGAAATTTTTAAATTAGGTTGTTCATTTTTCATGCCTCTAATATTTTATTTAGGTTGAACCCTATTGCAGAAAATTGATTAGCTGATCAAATATGACTTCTCTCACAATATCTTTTTCTTTAGTTAAATCAAAAGTTTATCAAAAGTTACAAGTCCTAAAAACGTACATAGGTTAAAGTAAGTTTTCGAAGCTTTTTCAGCCCTCCGGCCACAATTCACACCTCACATCTTCGGCACATGCAACGCCGAACAGTCTGGAATACCTCTGGCATGTCTCAAATTTTTCGAGTCGGGAAAGCAAATCCGACCCCACATTGATTGCCTATTTGATTTCGAATCGTCAGACTGCATTCTACTCCTCTTAGGAGTTCTGAAATATTTAACTAGGACACCCTGTATGTTAGTCCATCACTAGAATGAACAATATTTTTATCTATGGAACCTAACATATATTTTATCCCAAACTATTAAGTCTTAATTTATGCCATTTTAAAACGTGGCAGTTTCGTGGAACAAGGGTCTACTGTATATCGCCATTCAAAATTTTTTCCTGTTGCCACGCCATTGCCTCAGAACTTTTGGTTTCAGTTGTATTGCCAATCCTAGTATGGTACATTACTTTCATGACAGGATTGTTAAATAATCAGCAAACCCACCACCCTCGTCCCCTCTCACGAAGGAAACTTCTGGCAGCGCTAGTGAAAGAGAGAAGAGGGGGGGGGGGATGAAATTAACGTGAAAAATTAACACCTGAAGAGGTTAATTAAGTGTGGGAAACCGAAGAATCCTGAACGAGGAGGCGCAATATAAGCGCACCCATTTAACTATAATAGTGCCTTGGAGTAAGCAAAGAAACACTTTAAATATTTTCACCCCTAGTTTGTTGCGAACCGATACAAAAAAAGCGTTTTAGAGAGATTTATTTTACCAATATCGACAATTTTAACGTGATGCTATGGTTAACACTCTAACCACTAGTGCCAAATTAAAACCAAATTCGGAAAAGAATTTTTTTTCGCCAAATTTGTCGATATATTGCCAAGTTGGCGACCAAGAGTTTGGAGATATAAGTCAAGTGTTTGCCATCACTTCAGTTTGCATTGACATTAACGCTGATTTTCCCCGAAAAAGGTGCAAAAGATCCGTTTTTGGAACATCCGAACACAACCTAAAGGGAAGATGCACAACTAAACTTCACATACCAAATCTACACACCAAATTTCAACTTTCTACGACATATCGTTTTTGAGTTGTGCGAGATACGTACTACATACGTCCATACATATACGTACATACAGACGTCACGAGAAAACTCGTGTTAATTCACTCGGGGATTGTCAAAATGGATATTTCTTGCGTCCATACGTTCTTAGGCATGTATGCACGTGTGATACGGTCAAAAAAAAAAAAAAAAAAAAAAAAAAAAAAAAAAAAAAAACACTTAACATTCGTTCGGGTAGTAAAATGGAAAATTAGGCCGAAAATTAGAGGGAAATTTTTTTCGCTAATACAATACTCCCCTTATTATGTATAAGGAAGTAAAAACAGATTAAATAGCAAAACCAAAACGGAATAAAAACAGAAAATGAAATTGAGAAATGAGGTATAGTACAAAATAACAGAAAATAAATCTCTATTTCTTCTGCAGTTTCGCTGAAAGAGAGAGAGAAGAAATGGTAGGGTAAGATGAGAGGGGGGGGGGGGAGGTAATGAAATTAACGTAAAAAATAAGGACGTGAATAGGTCAATTAAGTGTGGGAGACCGAAGAATGTTGAACGAGGAGTCGCAATATAAAAACAGATGAAATACCAAAACCAAAACGGAATAAAAACAGAAAAGGAAATTGTGAAACGAGCGATAGAATAAAGCAACAGAAAATAAATTTTAATGATAAAGTGAGGAAAGAATAAGTTAGTGAGATAATTACGAAACTGGAAAAGGAGAGGTATTATTATGGAAATGAAAGGGAAAGAAAACTTTCAAAAGGGTGTTGAAAATAAATAAGAAAAATGTTACAGACGAGATAAAAAATGTTTAAATGAGAGATAAGGAATGGAAGAAAAAAGACGATTAAATACAAAAATAAAATTAAGCACATCAAAGGAAAAAAAAAGTTTTTTCAGGTAAAAAGAAAAATTAAAGTATTAAAATAAATAAAATAAAAATAAACAAATAAAACAAAAATAAATAAATGAAAAAAAAAAAAAAACAATGAATGAATAAATAAATAAAATAAAATAAATAAATTTAGCTAAAGACAAATTTTTTGAAATACGTAACAGACGAAATAAAGGGTAACTCCGAATAAAGAACGTACTGTCCACTAACAGATAAATAAACAATAAAAAAGATGAAGTTTTGAAGTTTTTTCCGAAAGTTTTAGGGAGAAGAAAAAATTGTTTCGAAGATAAAAGAAATTTATCAATCCTTCAGAACTCATATTATTAGCAAAGTGGCGGATTAGAGTAGTTGTTATATGATAGCCTCTTGTACAAAAAGACGCAGATTTAAACCAGGTTCCAGTCTGCAGATTTTCAAGATGTGGAAAATACTCAACGTACATGTCGTTTGTGATCATGCGGCATGTAAAAGGACACTTGAGTATTCGTTTGGATTTGAATACTCTTGACAAAATCAAATTTTTAGTGCAGTTTCGCATCGAAGAGATCCCACGTGCCTCCACCTGGTGTGAATTGGTCAGAATTCTGTGGCAATGACTGGCCACCAGTAGAACTGCCACATAAAAAGAATGGATGTCAGCTCTTAGGGAATGCACTACTTCTGCAAATGGTAAACCAATACGCAGCCCCATGATAAAACAAACAAACATCACTCTCAATCTTTTTTCAAGGCGTATATTATTTTACAATTTAGCAGTAGTTGAATAATAAAATAATTTAGGGCTGATGTTGAAAAAGGGAGAATAAAATTTGAGAGAAGCAGATGATATCTGACTTGCCTGAGCGACATTTGGGGCAAACCTAACCTGGCAGCATTGTAAAGGCTACGCAGATCCAAATATCAACACTACAACGTTGCCAGGTTTGGTTTGCCTCAAATATAGTAAATTCAAGCTGGTAAATTCGATCATGTGCAACTTAAAAAACATTGATGATCCATAAAGCAATTCACAAGAAATTGGTTTAAGATTACTTAATTACTACATGTTTTACGTGAACATCAAAAAACAAAGGACAATCCTTACACCCCCTAAGGGGGTCAGGGGTCATCCCTAAACATTAAGGGGTGAGAGGACACGAGCTACGCCAACACCCTTGGAGTCGAACTTTCTGCCTTGCATGAGTAATTTGTGTAAGGGCACCAGAAATTCTACTGTATTATTCTATGCAGACATTTTAATTTAGATAGGAAATTCGCAGGGCCCAATCAAGATTTTGGTCACCCTTAAGCTAATCACTCCCCCTTTATCAAACCTAAAAACAAAACTTCACCGAACGACCTCGGGAGTGCCGATGCTCACCACTAGCTCAAAATTTTTCTTAGTGTGCAGAGCACACCTGAAGCGCAAAAGGGAAATTGATAAAGGAAGAAATCTTAATTTCCTTTCGTTTTCTTAAGTAATGTACTTGAACTTCAACAAGTTTAGTCATTTGGGGACCTTAGGTCTTGCCACTTTTGCAGGCCCTGGAAATACTAACCACCTTTATACCTCCACCTATATTTAGATCACATAGCTCACCTAATTTTTTTTATCCAAGTTTATGAGTGAGAGTCAAATATGTGTCAAAAAGTAAATTTTATTTAAATGATTTATCACATAATTTTCTTGCACGAAAGTTATTTTCATGTAACGCATATAATATATATGCCCTCCCCCCTTTTTTAGGTTTTCAAAATGTATTATTTTAGTGAAATTATCTCTTAAAATATGTTTTACAATATTTGCTAAAAAATACATGCAATTAATTAAAAAACTGCGTTCTGCAATCAGCGCTGAAAATATTAGAAATCAATTGAGGTAAAAAAATTTGACCTTCACCTCACTGAGTAGAACACAGAATTCTGTGACTTGTAATGTAGCGACATCTATCGGCTGGTATTAATCGTCACGCTGTTGACATTTCTTGACAAGTACTTTACTACATCGTAAATGTGATATTCATTCTTATCTTATCAATTACAATAGCAGGTGCGATTTCTTTAGTTCGACGAGGACGAAAGACGCATTGGGAAAAACAGATTGTGTCCTAAAATTTCAGAAACACTTTAGGCCATCTTGATGGAATCTACTGAAGAAGATCGATATTAAAAGAAAAGAATCAAATGAGACTCACCTTACGACAACCACTTCTACTTCAACTGCTATTAAATCCACGCCCCTGTGAGTTAGCGAATAGCAACTCGTTTTAGCCCCACCTACCTTGATTGTAGAGGTAACACCAGTAGCCAATTGCCAGCAGAGAAAGAGGCGTCTGTGCGACGCCAAGATCAATTGTTCCGATGGCTGGCCATTTTCCACGAATAAGAGTCCCATTCAGTCACATTGCCTATTCCGCACACGGAATAACTATTAAGTTTTTTCGCAAGAGGAGCTGATTTATATGCAGTACAGCGGTGATAATTAGAACGAAGACGCAGGTAGATTTTTACGGAGCGGCTGGGAAAAATTTAATGGCAGCTTGCGGCATTTTGATGCATTGCTTCTGCCGGCGAAGACGTTCTATTATTTATGAGAGGGGCTCAATTTCTGCAGTAGCCTTGGGTTTCGTTCGGTAGCCATGCATGCATGTATAAAAATACCATTTTCAGTGAACGCTTAACATAAAAGGGATGTTATTAAGTTAAAATCAGTTGCTTTTAGCGATATGAATTCAATGCTTAAATAAATGGAAAGAAGAGAGTTATTTTTTATGCGATTTCCTTTTTAGTATATATTGCACTTCAAATATGGACATCCTATTTAAAATGGCATAGTTTCACCATTTTCTCTTTACTTTCTCTTCTCTTGTTTCCGTTACTTTTTCTCTTCTGAACTGTGGGGGAGGAGTAAGAGCTGCCAGTCCTCCCTGAACGCTTGGCTGTTAGCCATATTGCCAAACCTAGTATGATACAGTGAAACATGTGTAAGTTGACCACTTGCGGTGCACTTCTTTAGTGGTCAACTTAAACAGGTGGTCAACTTATAGAGGTTGATTTATATGATAAGGGCTAATTCCGTGCCTGAAAAAAGCGGTCAACTTAGACAGGTGGTCAACTTACAAGGGTGGTCAACTTCACAGGTTTTACTGTATTTCATTTGCATGGAATGGCTCACATGTATCTAAGCTACCGTCTACAGGAAACAGGATTAGCAACCTGTATTACAACAGAGGGCTCCCCCCCCCCCCCGTTTAACTGTGGTTGTTTGAACTTGTACAAAATATAAAGCCTTAATATTTATTATTTATTTGTTGGAAGAATTCATATATACCACCTTAGATATCCAGTCCTATAAATAAGCATAAGGCCCTAGCATAGGTATCCAAAGAGGGAATCACGAGAGGTTTTGCTGCAACATTATCAAAATTTATTAGAATGTGAAATAACAATTTCTTAAACTGAAGTCAAATATATATTTTTTTTCTTCTTCAAAAGATATTATAGCGTATATTTTGTTCTACCAAAAGAAATGCTAATAACAACAATTTGTTGCAATTTTTAGAAAGCACAATCTGTTGTTTTTCATGTCTTTGGATGACTAACTAAGAGCCGCTGGTTGAAATAAGCAATCTCCTAAAGTTTCAAAAAAAAAAAAAAAAAAAAAGCAAATAGAAATATAAAACAATGTCAATAATTGGAAAATTTCGGAAAAACATTTTATACCTCATTTTGACCTAAACGGGCTTTAAAACCATATAATTGAAATTCTGAATCCAGTTAGGGATCATCCAGAAATAATGTCGTGTTTTGAGGGGGTCGTAAAATTGTGACAGTTTGTGACGAGACGAGGAAGTGCGTAACAAGAAATATGGCATCACGCATCTTTTATGACACTTTTTCAATGGAAAACATCGTGACATGTGTCAAAGGACAAAGGTGAAGTGTGACACAGAGGGAGGAGGCATTTTATTTTCAAGAGTGTGACATCATTTATGAACGGTCCCTTTTTGAAAATTTGGAAGATTTAAAAATTTTATGTAATGTATTGATAATATCAAATCTGAGATGGCCACAGTACGCCTTGACCCACATGGGCTGTCGCGCCACTGGGTTTGGTTTTCGCATTGATAAAGTCTATTTGTGTAAAGATGAATAATAACATCTTTTATTGAACGTAAAAAAATAAAACAGTTGACGCTCGATTTTACGAACTGTTATGGTACCACGGAAGGTATTCGTAAAATCGAATAGCTTTGTATTTAGGGACTTGTAAGTTATTCGTCCCTGATCGTGAATCTTTGTTTCTTAGAGACTCGTGAAATCGAGCGTCAACTGTGTAAGGATTTTTTTTTAACGACCAACAATTAAAGTTTCTCATGATGATACTAGCTGAGAAACTTACGATATTTTAGTGTTACTAGATGTCGCGAAAACCTCAATAGAAAGATAACCTACCGACCAGTATTTTTTTCTGTAAAATTACCATGATTTTTTCGCCGTGCCCTTTCTGGCGAACCACCGACGGTATACATTATAACTGTTAAACGTATTGTTGACTGAAGCATTCTCATTGATGATCTTTTAACAACACTGGAAAAAGAAGCAAAACTGTCGCTAATAGAGGATGTGTCGTCATCGCTGTTACTTTGCGGTGTCTTCATTGTTATGCAGACATAACCCACACGCATGTGTCATTGTAAAATGTCGGGCGGCCAGTGTTTAATGCGAACAATGCACTCGGCGGCTTCGACCTTGATTGTTACGTTAAACTTGTCAACCGCAGAGGCTTTTTTTTTTTTTTTGTAGCCCTCCCCCTCTTGTTGCGTCTCCGTATCGACAGAAAAATGAAAGGTCACAGGTGACTAGAATCATGCAATAGTATAAGCAACAAGGGTGCAGCAGAGGGAGAAGGGGGGGGGGGACTTTCAGAGAGTACACACGAAACAACAACGCTAATCAGAAAGGACAATAATTGATACTAAAAGATCTGTTTCATACGAAACGTGTCATTAATTAAAAATCACTTATAAAATCTGTAACTCCGAACCAGAACAACGAGCAAACTTTTGTCTGGCACATGCAAAAGATTGGATACGCAATCTTTTAACATTTTTTTTTTTTTTTTTTTTTTTTATAATTGCGTTTCACATGGCTCGATGAGGATTAGGATTTTGCATTAATGCACTAATAAAGAGAAAATCACAATTTTTTGACTTACGTCAGTCTGGCTCTGGAGGCACAGAAATTAGCGTAACCTAAATTTTCTACTAGTGTGTGTGGGGGGGGGGAGGAGGAACTCAACAAGCAAGAATTCTTTCCTGGGAATTTACATGTTATGTGTAGCATACTAGGGTGGCTACATGGATTGAAATCCAGGCCTTGGAGGGGATTTAAACCCTTTCCCCCTCTGTGGTCCCTTGGAGTCTCATTATTCACGGAAGAATGAATAAATAAAGCGCAAGATTTTACTTTAGTTTAAAAAAAATGCCAGCTTTAACTATCCTCAATTAGTCAAGATTCAACAACCAATAAAAAAGTGCATACTTTAAGCATGAACGAGGAGGGGGAGGGGGGCTAACATTCCATGCATGAAAATAACTACCTTTTCCGTAAATATAACTTGCTAGCAATTTAACATTCAATCACCAATAAAAAAAAATGACGAGCTTCAACTATCTTCTCTGTAAATGTAGCTTGTTAGCAGCAACAATATTGCTGCAGGAAATACAACGTTCATCGCGAACTTTGATATAGGACTAACTGGGACGAAGACAATACGGATTAACGAAAATCCGGGTAATAAGTAAAAGACATTTCGTAAATAAGCAGACTTATCTTTTATAACAGCAAAAAAACGATGATAAAATGGAGTATACACGTGTATTAATATGTAATACAGCATAAAAGAAGCAGAAAACATTTGACTGGGAACTTTGTCTCTAGAACAATGAAGCGAACATGAAAGTATGCCTCTCCAACATCGTCTACTACAGTTTGCCCGGATTCCAGTCCCCGATAAAACGTCAAGTCATGGAATCCGGTAAATTAAGGTGTCGTGGCATTTTCCAATCAAAAAACAATGAACGGTCGAAAAACAATTTTACCGCTCAGACAGTGAAAAAATGAGCTTCTGTTAAATCACGATTTCTGCACCAGTATCCTTTTGCTGCTTTTCAGCAACAGAAACGTTGACTTACTTCCGAAGTTTAAGTTTTATTCTCATATTTCCTGAAAACATGGAGGCTTTATTGGAAATTAGTTTCCGGAATGATGTTTTCCTCAATTTTGTTAGTCACGTGCTCTATTAATTTTTTTTTGAGCAGGTACGCTCTGTTGTTTGTTATATTACTATAATTTATTACACAACTTAATGGGAGTTGTGTATTTAATCAAAATGAAGAGCGAATGTTTAGCATATTGAGAGTTTAGTTTTTGCTATTATAATTCAGAAACATTATTTAAGTGAATGTATTTTTTTTAGATTTTACAAATTTGATCCAGATAAACCAGAGATCCGGATAAACGAACCAAAATGTATTTAAGGGATACACATTTCCTGGTAAATTCCAAATTAATAGAAAGTCTTCCTGGAAATCTACAAATTAGTCGGAAAGTCATTTAAATCAAGGATTAATTACTTAAAAAATCGATATCGCCATCAGGATCAGCAGGGGGGAGGATCCCAATAGTCCTTATATGGTTACATGTATATAAACTACCGTATTAGGATTGGTAATGCATGATAAATAGGCGAGTGACCCTCTCTCCCCTCGCTACGCTACTTCTTGATAGTAGTGTTCATTATCATTACCTTTTGACCTGACAATATTCATTGTCAGGTCAAAAGGAGCTAAGGCAAAATTTGAGTTTTCACAAACTTGTGATGACTTTTTGTTTTTCTTAAAAAGATATTCATAAAGACAAAGAAAGAAGTAATGATAAAAATAGTTTGCATTTACACATTATTATTATTTTATCGTGAATATTTAGGAGAAAAATTTAACAACGATATCAAGGTGGTGAAAATTTTAATTTCGTATTTAATCTCTTTGCCCTAACATGGAAGATACATTCTCGCAATGTAATGTTTATTTTTAATAAATAGTCACTATCAAAACCAGTTTCAAATCTTCTCTATAAATATAGCTTGTGAGTAGGGATTGAAATATCGGTAAACCGAATACCGGTATGTGTTGAGGTAACACACCAGTATTTTCGGTATTAGCTGAAAATAATAAATAGTTTCAATTAAAGTGTGTTCAATCTAACTTATAAAATATCTACTTATGTTTTAAATGTACATTCATTTTTCCATGATATAAAACCAAAATCAATCTATTGATACAAAAATTTGTATTCAAAAGCACGAATTAATAGAATATTACTAAACAAAAGTAGTGGAAACATTGCAAATGATATTTTCATTATTAGATGGTGAGATGAATCGCGTTTTTGTGCACCAAGTTTTTATTTTTTTCTATTTCCCTGATCATGCACTTTCCCCTTTGTAAAAGTTAATTTCGAGTGTAATCTCGAAGGTATTTGCTCCATGAACAATTTATTCCAACCATCAATTACAATAATACTTTGTTATGTTCTTTAAATATTAGACTCAACTGTACTGAAATTTAGCAAAAACTTTTTCTTGTTAATAAAATAAATGGTAATTTGTTGTCACGGGTATTGGTTGGTTGTCATGTCTCGCTTTATGCTTGGCAAGATAATATTTAGAAATTATATAGTGTCTGGAAAATATGCATAATGGCTAAGCACAATCATTTGAAACATATTTTCAGATCTTTACATAATTATAATTTGAAAGAATTTTGAAAAGAACGCGATAAGGAATAAGAGACACTAATAACATCAAATTTAGTTAAGTTTATCGTAAATTTCAAATCGAAGGGCTAATAATAAAAAGAAAATACCAACCTTTCCTAGAGAAAATGATGTGAATATTAGAAAACACATAAAATGATTTTTCCAAATATAATACGCAAGAGACCGAATAATTTGAAAATAAAGGATGACTTCTAGATAATTAGATGAGATGTATCGCGCATTGTTAACAGCACCACCGATCTGCGAAAATTCAGAAAGGGTATTTTCGACTGTAGGAAAGTTGAGCACAAAATGAGTTCCAGGCTTAGCGACAATTCAATTGATGCATTATGTTTTTAACTATTACTAATTTTTATTATGACATTAGTAGTGGGAAGTAAAGGGATGTAAGTATTCT
Source organism: Uloborus diversus (assembly GCF_026930045.1). Classification (NCBI taxonomy): domain Eukaryota; kingdom Metazoa; phylum Arthropoda; class Arachnida; order Araneae; family Uloboridae; genus Uloborus; species Uloborus diversus. The sequence goes on from NC_072734.1 coordinate 105,653,654, forward strand.
AAAGTTTTGAGAAAATCACATTTGAAGTTCTGATCTTAGGCAGTGGCGTAGCGAGAAAAAATCCTTAGGGGGGGGGGGTAATTTTTTCTGAAGTTTAAAGTATATATATATATATATATATATATATTATATATATATATATATATATATATATATATATATATATATATTACTCTTTATCAATTAAACAACTAAGGACATTATAAACCAATCTCTTTGAAAATACCTTGATCAATACTGCCGTCATAAGAAGGAAAGCCCTGTCTCCAAGAGAAAAAATGTTGCGCAAAACAGAAAGACATAAGTTTTTTACCGTCATAAAAGCTATTATATTAAATAAAAATCTTTTAGCTCATAAACAGAACTCTTCAAGTTCGACTGAGAAGGGATTTTTTGAAGCTCATGGGGGGGGGGGGGTCTAACCCCCCAATCCCCCCATGGCTACGCCACTGATCTTAGGTGCATTGAATTATTTTTCTAATTCATGCTGTATATCAGCACCCACCAGGACTACTAGTTCCATCTCTTGCCCCAAAACAGGAGAGGCTCTCCTACCATTTGTACTGGTTACCTCCAAGTTTTTCATTTTTGCACTTATATCCCTTTTCTTCTCACTGCCTCATTTGTCCCTTCACTTTGTATTTGTTCACAATACGTTTTCATCAATAATACAACTTTTGTACAAAATTATGAAATGTGGCAACGAAACAATATGTTTTCAAGCATTATTTGAGAAATTTCAAATATCGGTATTAATACCGGAATCCCGGTATCATGTTTTTAAAATACCGAGTACCGGTATTGAATTTTCGGTTCGGTATTGCAATCCCTACTTGTGAGCACTAATAACATTAAATCACCATTTCAAAAATAGCTTGCGTAAGCTATCTTCTCTGTAAATGTAGCTTGTTAGCAACTATAATTTTGCTGCAGGAAATACAACGTTCATCAAGGTAATTTCCAAATTAATAAAAAGGCTTCTCGAAATCCTAAAATTAGTCAACGCTAATTTTAAAATACAGTGACCGCCGCTTAAATGAATCACATTTGTTCGAAGCAATTTTAATTCCATAAAACGGCTGATTCAATAAAGGGGCTAATTCAATAAAGCTGGATTTTATTTTGTTTTTGACAATTTGATTCATTAAAGCTTCTGATTCAATTAACCACTGATTCAATTAACCGGCGTCCACTGCAACAATTTAGGAGGGGGAAGTAAAACCAGGAATAATAATTAAGAAAAGGGGGGGGGGGGATAAAACGAAGAATAATAAATTAGAAAGAGAGGGAAAATGTCCAATAAATGTCATAATTATTCCATAGCGCAGCCGGGGGGGGGGATCCTAACAGTACCATATAATAGTACCATTAACCATATAAATAAACTACCATACTAGGATTGGTTAAAACACCTACATATACTTAGGCTGAACAATCCGAAATTTTGAATCGAAAGAGAGAGTGAAAGATTGCCGCACTAGGTGTGGCGTGTTTTCGCTGTCTAACGTCAGTGCAATGCAGTATTTTTTCTTCCAAATATAAAATGGAATTTCAAAAATAATAATTATACATCTTTAGGCTGTGACCACCAGTTTAATTTATTCAGGACTTTTAAATGTGCCGTTAGTGTCTTTCACAATGGTTGCTGCTGATGCGAAAGCCTTTTTATTAATTTGGAATTTCCAGGAAAATGTTTCTTCTTAAATACCATCAAAGTTCGATGAACGTTGTATTTCCTGCAGCAATATTATAGCTGCTAACAAGCTACATTTACAGAGAAGATAGTCGAACAACATATATGAAGAAAATCACAATTTAAAAGGGTGAAGGAATGAATGTTCAGTTTCTTTTATATTTATAAACTTTTGTTTTCAAGTGAGTAAATCTATTTGCATATCATGCGGTTTTTATTTTTGAAAAAATTTTATTTTGAAAAATTCTGTGATCCTTTATTTGTAAGCTTCGTAGCATTCAAAACGTGAATGCAAATTCGGCCAATTCGTTGATAACCTAAGAACGACTGACTACATATTAGACTGAAAACTTAAATGTGGGCATTTACGTTTTTGAAGAATGCTACAAAATTTATTCATAATACAAAAATAAATAAATAAATAAATACATAAATAAAAAAGCCTCCAGCTACAACAAATTAAGCAAAAGGACAACCATAAATTAAGGAATATTAATAAAATATACAAAACAAGCAGATTATCAAATCGAAAACATTTCAAGTGATAAGGTATGCCTGTTTCGCGATTAATATTGTAAGTAAAAATCACTTTTAAATTGGATTTTTATCGTCTGCGTGAGCTCAGTTTTATAATTAGCATGAAGGAATCATTGAGAAGAAATGTTTCCATTTTATGCTTGAGTGTGAACAAATAAAACTCTTGCTTTCGCTTTGAGGCTTTTCCTGTGGAAATTAAAATTTTTCTTCGTCTGATTATTTTTCTGCTATTTACCTTTTTCCTTTTTACTGTCAACCAAAGATAATGAAAGATTTTAGCTGTATGAAGGGAAACTTATACTGTTAAATTCAATCTTATTGGGACTTTTAGATTTGCGTTATTTCAGAATAGTTGATTCTGATATAGATTTCGAGAGGAGTTGACGTTGATACTTAAAAATGAGGACTTTTTGGGAAATTATTCAAAAGAGATTTTGAAGCTAATCTTACAATTCTGATGGAGTTAAAAACAAAAATATGTTGTTGATGTTATTTTGAAATTTTTTTTCGTTCCGAAGGGGTTTTTCGGAACTATTTTCCTTATATTCAGTAAGTTACCACCCTATAGCCAGGGCTAAGGCAGAAATACATGAAATACACCGCCAGCTCAGTCAATTCCAGCCGAGGACTGCAGTTTCCTGCTTATTAGCACTCATCAGCCCGGCATAGGAGTGACTGAGCTGGAGGTGGAAGGTACAGTCCTTTACAAGCAAGTTCGACTGTACTAAGAAACTTATCAGCAATCCTTGGAAGTGGGTTTTTTTTCCGGTTAAAATTTCAGTGGAGTACATTGATAATTACTTATCCTGCACGCAGGCCCGAATCTACGTACCTGCAGACCTAGAGATACGGTGGGAGGAGGGGGACATACCACCGAGGAGGGTCCATGGCCCAAGAAACCAAAAAGCTTTAAAAAAAAACTGAACAAAACGTCAATCTTTCGAATTTAAAAACTGAAAATGTTTCTTGTAATCTTTCAGTAAAAATTTGAGAAACTATAAAAACTCAACACATGGAGTGATTCTCAAAAATTCTAACAATATTATGTCTCAGAAGCCTAACACAAAAATTGTTTAATTCAGAAATTGCTTTCATTTTTTTAATAGTTAGAAATAACTTATCTGATGTTATTCTACTCTTATTAAAACAATAACTCATTTCGATTTTTCTACAAATTTTTTTTAATAACCAGAAAAGCACATTTGGCGTGTCCCCAGCCGTTTTTCAAATGGACTAAAATTATTTAAAAATTTTATATCAACATTCCACAAATTCAATTTGTAGTACAAAATTAAGCATACTTAAAGGTGTAAAATAGCAGTCTTTAAATAAATTAAATGATTTAAATCATCAACGTACATCGTTTTAAACTTTGTCCCCAGGTTTCATGTCATTCTCCTGTCCTAGGAATGAGTTCAATTATTATAGATTAAAAAAGGAATTTTTGATTTACTGTGCTACAACACTATTTATTATCACCATTTTGTAACATTCCTTGAGCATTAAGTTCATATGATTTGTCTGCTGTTTTTACTAAGACTTTGAAGTTCAAAAATGGGTATGAAACATTTTTGCTGTCATTCTCCTGGGCAAAACTGCTGTATTAAATAAAAGAAAAATAATAATTCTACTCCTATAGTGTATAGTTGAATTAAGAGGTAAGAATCAAAAAATAACATTAGTTACCTTAATTATAATCCTAGGGTTACGTCAGGCAACAGGCAAATTGTATGGAAAATGTCCTAAAAAAAGTCATTACTCCTGTCCTGAAAAATTCACTCTCCTAGCATTATTTCTTAAGCATTGGTAATGCACCCCGTAGAACAGAAGGATTTATTTCCAATACATTAGTTAGAAAATAAGACTGATTGAAAAAATGAAAGTTTAATTTGGCAAACGATAAATAAAAAATGTATCAGTGGAATAATTTTATTTTTTTAATATTTTTTGTTGTTGTTCAGACGAATTGTTCCAAAAGAGATTTATTAATTAGACATTTGTTTATCCAAATGTTGCTCGAATAGGTTAGTGAAGTTGCTATACAATTCGTAGTTGCTTTAAAATTAAAAGTAAAATATATTATTAATATTGCTGATTCTCTTTTTGTTTTATGTTTGTGTATTTCCTGAAGTATAAAACAATTCGCAGGTAATGAGAAGATGACTTTCTTTTTGTAAATTGTATCATCCTGTGTATGGTTAACTTAAAAAAAGTTTTAATGTAGCAATCGATTTTTTTTCGTTGAAATGAATGTCCGAAACGAATGTCATTCGAAGTGTAAGTTATTCAGAGTGAATACTGTGGAAAAACCTATGTGGGACTTGTACACGAAGAAATTGTGGGTTTCCGATAAGGAAGGTTTTAAATAAATTTTGTTTTGTTCATTTAATAACCATACTTTTTGATTTAGGCTTCAGTAATTTCTTTATTACTATAGTTACATTTTAGATATGCCATGGAGAAATTCATTTTGTGACTCTCCAGGTGCTGCTTGTCAGTCTCTTGTTGTATGAAAATTTGACCCCTCTTTTGAGGGTGTAACATAGTTAAAGTGACTATTTTTCTCTTAACAACTTCCTAGAAAAGAATAAGTATCTTTTTTTTTTCAGATTTTTTTCAGCATTTTAATTTTTTTTAATGTAATTGGAAAATGTCTGGTTTTTGGAGAATCACCCACATGTAACATAAGAACTTTAACGAATCTTTTAATTAACAGAAACAGCTTAAAAGGAATCCCTAAACTGTGAATTTCAAACTAATTCGTTTTAATAAAAAAATACATAGATTATGCAAAAAAATAAACATTAGGAATCCTCAAAGTTTGAAAATATGGAAATGAAAGCGCACACTGTTCTCAAAATTTGAAGGATGCAAACAGAAAGAAAAAATTTGATCAAAAGATTGCAGTTTATACATTTTGCTGCTCTGTACGTCTGTTTTTGGGTCTCTCTGTGAATCCGATGTCCGAATGAATGAATGTTGAATGAATAGAAAAAGGGTAGAGGGTCATTCCATAGAAATGTCAACCTCTTAACCACAGAAATTTTTTTTCCACTAAGCCCTAATTGTGACCTATCATTTCATTCAGCATACTTTCTAGTACATAAATCCAGTAACAGTTTGCAAAGATTTCATTCGATGTTTTTCTTTTGGCTCTAAACGTGCGAGGTTGTATAAGGCTTAGCATACGCAAAAAACATGCAAAATGTTTTACATTGCACAAGAAAACTTAGACGCAAGTTTTTAAAAGAGTTATATTTATTCTTATCTAGTGGTACCCGCACGGCTTTGTCCGTGGTGGAAAATTAAAAGATCATTCGGTTCGCCTACATATTTACGAATAATGGATGACGAATTTCTCGCCAATTGGTATGTTCATTCACTCTCTCTCCCATTCCACGTCATGATAATTTCGTAATTTACTCGTCCATCTTATGATAATTTTGCTCCGGAAAAAGTTCTTAGAATTGAAATAGAAAAAGAACAAAATCGAATTTTCGAAAAATCGCTTCGCGGTGCACACCCCCATGATACAAACTAACTTTGTGCCAAATTTCATAAGAATCGGCCGAACGGTCTAGACACTATGCGCGTCACAGAGATCCAGACATCCTACAGACAGAAAGACTTTGAGCTTTATTAGTAGTAAAGAAGATTAGATGTTGACCCAATAAAATTGACTGTTCTTTTTGCATACGCTATAAGATAAGTATTTTAATTGGTTTGGTTATTTCACTGAAAATATTTACGTTACGTTAGTCACGAAAATGTACTATTTTCTGCTTAAAAACTAAACTAGATGATTGAACCAAACAACATTTTTTATTTTCTCACAACTGTGTCGTATCTACTTAAAAAGTGCAAAATATTTATTTTAGTTTCAGTAGATATAAAATAATTAGTGTGACTAACGTAGCATTTGAGCTGTGACTAACGTAACAGTTTGCATGTGACTAACGTGCAAAAAAATAACGTGTTTTAAAAATGATTGCTAGTATTTAAATCTTATTTAATTTAAACTACATTTTTATGAACAATTTTGAATAAGTAGGCATTCTATATTGATTAAAAATATTTAGAGTGGAAAAATACCAGTAATATTACATTGTAGGCCTTCTGTCTACTTAGAAAAATACTTTTTTAAAGGTCTTTAAAAAGATACTTCCAATTTAAAGAATTATTATTAAAAAAATGAGTAAAGCAAAGTGAGTACTCTGTTGAATGTTGCATTCAACACAAGAATCCAATTCTGCTAAAGAATTAAGAAAATAGAAAGACAGTCTTAACAAAGGAGAACGTCTTTATTTTATAGAAAATGCATCTCCACCTATTATTAAAATGAAGTAATGGCAATTCGTTGGAAAACATTTGAAGATGTTACATGATACAGTGACAATAAGCGCTGCTGCAGCATATTTCAGAAAATGCATGAATGATCATTTAGAAATTTAAACATTTGCAGTAATATCTGGAATTGAAATGCATTCTGCAAAAATGTTCGAATATTTTTTTTCAATATTACATTTTAATTCAGGATGCATAACACTATTCCTTCGATGAATCAGTAAACCTTAAAAAACAATATGCCGTTGAAAAGTACTGCGGAGTTTCTTATGACGATAACTAGTATATCGGCAGAATACTAAAATTTGGTGAAACTATCAACTTTCATAAAGTTAACTTTTTAAAAGAGAGATATTTAGGATTTAATTAGCTCAAAAATGACGTTATTCAGTAAGAAAAAGCAGTTTATTTTTTTTTCGCACATTCAAATTGAGTTAATTGAACTGAATCCTTCCATTCAATTTCTTACACTAATATGGAAAAAAAAGTAAAGAAAGAACCATAACGCAACATTAAAAAGGTTCCTAAAAAGTGTAAAAGTAATATAAGAGCAAGAGATTATTTACAAAAAGCTTTTTATATGCATTCATTGCTTGTTATTCGATCGTTACGTTAGTCACGTTACGTTAGTGACACACAGTTTTTCGTAAAAGTACCATTAAGGGCCAAAAAAGATTAATCTGTAATAAATCTGTTGTACATTATTTTAAAAATAGACTGTTTACCTCTTACAAATATATCGGCCAATTTTAAATGCATGCGTAACTTGCAGAAAAATTTGCCTCGCAACTTAAGCATTGTTTCTCAGGGTTGCAAAAATGTTACGTTAGTCACGATGCCTTTTTGGTGAAAAAATACCTGCCAGCGCTTATTTTCTTCAAATTCTTGGTGGAAATGAAAAATAGTCACCTTGTACATTTTAAATCTGCATGTTAAACAAAAAAAAATATTTTTACTCCCGTTGTAAGTAAAAAGAGTAAGAAAGTCAGTTGCGAATGTTACGTTAGTCAGTATGGAATAACCCTAGAGCCCCTCAGAATTTTCAGGAAGCCAAAAAATTACTGGGAAACTGCTTAAAAATTCCTGATTCAGATTTTAAAGGTACTGCAAACATTAGAACTGGTTCAATCAAATTTGGCCTAACTATTACAATGCACTTTCATAACAGCTAATTTTATGACATGATAGCGCTGTTTCATGTTTCAGTAGGGGAAACTGCTGTACCCACGGACGGTTGTACCTACGGACGTTGGTCTGGAAATTCCAAGTATAGTCTAGAGAGATCCTAATTGGGGTTCAACGTGTGTATCACAACCCTCTCTAATACCCCAGAAAGTTTCAACGCCGTCAAACGAACATTTAAGATTCTATGCATTTTTTTGGTTTTAGTAGGATTTAAGTAAAAAGAAACATGAACAATTTCTTTTTTTTACTCCGTCGTGGATTGTATTATTTATTTTTGTTGTAGGTATCATGATTCCCTATATTTTGAAGGTTTTGTTTCTGATTTTTAATGTTGTAAAACTGTGGTCTTGTCGATGTGACTGCCTTGCAAAACCAAAATGGCACACCTTTGTACCCAAGGACACACAACCATGTTTACCCACGGACAGCAATTTTTAGTCTCCTTGGGTCACACCTGAGTCTTCTTACAATGTGAAGTACCTCAAAATGGTGCCTTGTCGTCAACGTCCAAAATTTGCTTTTCACAATGATGATGAATTTGAAGTACGACTTGAAAATATAGTGTTGAAGTAACCCCCACACCTGCTGTAGGATCTACAGACCGTCAACCCACCTATTTTTATTTGAAGTTGACTTTTCTAGATTTTTGTTGGTTTAATCTAAACTGAGTTTTTTTGTAATGGGTTAATTTTGGTTAAAGGTTTCAATTTGCATATAAATTTAAGTTATTATGTAAGTACATAGACAGTCATACTATCATGAATCTAGTTATTTTTTTGTTTAAAAACATATTAATTATTCATAACATCATTAACTCTCTAAGGACTTGTAACTTTTTTAAAGAGTTAACTGACGTTAAAAATTAAAAAAAAATAAAAAATTGAAAAAAAAAAAAAAAAAAAAAAAACCCTTCGATTTATTTTCAAAGTTAATTTCTGTTGAATATGTTATTTAATGTTATTTTCGAGAATGGATGTTTGAAGTATTTCAATATAAAATGGCTTATGAAAATGCATTGTGTATAAATTAGTTCCTCAGACCTATTTATATATTATTGTTTTATATGTCTATGTGTACAAAGGCAACTGTCTGCGGGGTGAACGGGTTGCTGTACCCACGAACAAAAAAGATGGTTTTTAAGATTTTTTTTTTTTTTTTTTTGAGGTTGAAAGCTTTGAGATTTTCACCTGACGAAAATTGCCAAATTAGATGATAAGTTGTAGTATCTGCCAGAAAAGTTCTCCGATCGATTATCCATTCCCAGAGACCAGCAAAAATTGAAAAGTAAATTTTGTCTGTGGGTACAGCAGCTTCCCCTAACATTAGCACCCTATATTGTTTAGAGTTACAGTGAAAACGTAAGTAAAGTACAAAAATTCTATGTGTCGGGTAGAAGGAAGGGATAAACATTGATCTGAATAATGCAGGGTCACTTATAAAAATAACACCTGTAGTATAAATGAATTTTATTTAAATGTGCGTTGAATTTTTAGAAAAATTTCCCTAAACGAAATTTGTGGGGCCCTGAAATGAGAAGGAGCTTTCCCGCTTCAGAGGTTAATTGTGCCCTGCTTAAAGGTCGTCTATAAAACTATTTTGTGTTTTCTCTTCGTTTTGCGGGTTTCCAGCTATAACCTCTGCTGAGTGCAGTAAAAAGGGCAATGCACCGTCAGAAAGAACTCATTTAAACATTGTTTGTTTTGATTTTCAAGCGTTATTTTTGGCATTTTTCAAGTTTGAATTACTTTTTTCCTTGGAACATTTTCGAAAGTAAAAACTAAGATTTTTGCTTCCAAGTTTATAATATGTTATGTTTCTGAAGGTATAAGTAAAAAATACAAACATTTTACCCTCATTTGAAAAAGGAAATAACAAAGAATATCTCAATTGTGTGTGATGAAGCGAATGGAATGCACTCAAAAATGTCATTTTAAAAATAATAAAATACTTGCAATGAAATTTTTGTGTTTGTATAATGAATATTTCAAAATCCAGGGGCGAGAGCGACCCCCTCTCCCATGACGGAACTGTGAAAAAATATTACTTGCAATATTAGTAATATTTTCCATCTTCAACGTTTATTCAATGACACTTTTATGAAAAAGAATAGTGTTGAAGATACAGCTGAAATAATGCATTTATAAATCTGCATTTTGACTCCCATCTTTGCCCCCCCCCCCTTTAACTCCCAAACCAGAAGCTCAAACTCTTGGGACTTTTGGTATATTATCTCCTCATAATACTGAACAGCTTGGTATAATAGGTGCACATTCTTTTTTTTTTTTTTTTTGAATGTCGGGGTCATGACCTAATTTGACTGGACTATTATGCCGATAGATATTTTTAGAGGACTATTGACGTTATATGAAAACTGTAACCCTTATTCTTAAAGAGATTTTCAGAAACTTATGTCCTTGTCCTAATAGGGTATTTTAGGGTTTTTTTTTTCTTTTTTCATATTGAGAGTTTGGGTACTATTGCCCTCCTTCTAAGGGGAAAATTTAGGGACTGTTGTCCTTACTCTGATGGCAATTCTATAGACTGTTTTCCTCACTCAAATAAGGAATTTTAGGGACTAATGTAAATAATCTACTGGGTATTTTTGAGAACTGTTCTTCTAATTCGAATGAGGATTTATAAGATCTGCTGACAGTATTGAGGGACTGTTACTGTTGCCTTTAATTAAATGAACCTTTTAGCAAAATTTCACCTTATTCATTCGGGTATTGGGATAGGGAAGTTTTAACTTTACTTATGAAGTTTTGTCGTTTGAATGGGCATTTTTAGAAACTGTCAAAATTTAAATAAAATTTTTTATTGATCATTATTACTCTGACGGGAAATTTTACAGTATTTTTTCTTTTAGTTAAGCCGCATTATTGGACATATGTCACTTGACTTAACGTATATATTTTCAAGGTAGACCAGGCAAGCTCGGGTGATGCAGCTAGTAAATTAAGAAAAAATTAAAATAAAAAAGATAAAAAATACACAGGCGACTTTTATGGCTTATTAAAATGTAAGCAAAACAAAACAAAAAAGTAAGCGAAGCAAAAAAGTAAACTTTCGGAGAAATTCCAAAGAATTATGGATATTAAGTGTATTTTCAAGTTACTTATCATTTTCTGAACGAGGCAGCAGATGAGAAGAGTGGAACAGAAAACTTGTAATTTGCGTCAACTGTATAAAAAGGGAACGCAGCTTTCCGCATCTGATAAGACTTGAAGAAAAGGTTCAAAAACTACCCGAAAGTTAAACCGATAATTTCCAACTACTATTCTTCCAACTTGACAGTTGCGTGCGAATGACGATAGCTTTTCAAAATAAATAAGTTTCTTGAAATTAAAAGATTAATTGTGCGTGTATGGTGTCACTGAACATAATAAATAGTTGATGTCAAAAATGTTTTCAATAATTATCCCCTCAGATATTCTTTTCGGACCTTTTGATGTATAAAATGCATTATATATAAATTTTTCCTGTATATTCGAAATTTCATATTGATAAAACGTTGCCCTTATAGCCCTAACATGTACCACAAAAACATTTTTCCAAATTAAAAGATATTAAGGTATAATGCTTTGTTTTTTCAAAATTTTTTTACATATATTTTTTAAAAAGTGTAAAATCAATTTTAAGAAATTATCTAGATGAAAAATATGAACAATAACGTAGGTAATTTGCGTTAAATAAAAGTTTTTGCTCTTATGCAATATTTAAGTTTTTTCCGCCTGGTACTCAAAAATAAAAGTTTAAGTTAAATTTTTCATTTTAAATACAGTATTTCTTTATTATTCACTTGCAAATGATGGTTTGGAAATGTGTCCATTAAAAAGTTTTGAACTTGATATTTTTAAAAATTAATAAATAACTTTTAAAAAAATGAATAGAAAAATAACCTTTTAGAAGAAAAGGATATATTTTAGATCTCTTGCTGTATACCTTAATATTTTAAAAATACGGTTAAATGTTTTTTGTGGTACCTGAGGCGTAGAGTGTATTAAAAAAAAACGATTTTTTTATTGCATACCCTCGTATATTCTTCCTGTAAATGAAAGCAATTCTAAAGAAAAAAAATCCTGTAATTTAAACAGTGTCAACCCATGCCAAATTGAGTCTGTAATAGTAAACCAGTGCTGCTTGTATACTGAACCGAATTGAAAAACTTTTTTTTTTGCTAATTAAGAAATTTCGAATTGATAAAAACTGTCCTTTACATTCCCACAACCCCATATGAACCGAAAAAAAAATTACACAAATAAATAAAAAAAAAGGGATATGGAGGTATCTAGCAGTATTCCCAAGATACAATTTTCTTCAAAAAATTGAGTTTTTCTGTTTATCATTTTAAAAGTTGCATATAAATTTATATAAAATATCAAGTTAAAAAAATTTTAGTGAACACATTTTCAAATCAATATTTGCAAATGAATAATAATAAGGTTCTAAAATGAAAACAATTAACCTAAATTTGATAAATTCTTATTAGATTATTATGTGGAAGATGGAAATATCGGGAGAGCAAAACTTCTATTTAACGCTATTCACCTGCTTGATCATTTCATTTTTCAGCTTGATTTTTTCTAAAAATTAATATTGCACTTAAAAATATATATATATATATGTAGAAAAAAAATTTTTTTGAAGCTAATTATAAATTTTAGGCCTGCTGAGGCGCTGAGGGATACCTAACTATTTTTTTATTTGGATTAAAAAGTTTTTGTGGTGCTTGTGGGGCTATAGGAGCAACGTTTTATCAATATGAAATTTCGAGTTTCCAAAAAAAAAAAAAAAAAAGGGTTTTCCTAGTATACAAGTGCTGTCTTAAACTTACAAATGCAAGTCGGCTCGGGTTACCACTGTTCAAATAATGTAAACCATTTTTTACAATTGTTTTGACACAAAAGGAAAAATGTAAAAAAGTGTGCAATTTGAAAAATCGAACTTTTTTTAGGGGGGGTATATAGGGGAAAGGGACACATGTGAACATGGGGCACATGTGATAGTACGAGGTGGGCACATGCGACATCACTACGAGTCTTAACGCTTGGTCAAACTTTTGGAGCAATGAGTCATTTTAAGTTTCTGTGGTGTTAACATATGTGGTGTCAACTTCTTTTATTTTGAAGTTGTTTTCTGTAATTTTACCCTTTTAGTTTTTTCGTGAAAACATATTTAAAATTAACTATGACGCCAAAATTAATTACTGCAAACCATTCTATGAACATTCAGATAAATTTAAGGCAATGTTGATTTTTTAAAAAAAAGCTAAATTAAGAGTTATACTTTTCTGCAATTCTGGATCTGCGTACCCGTAGACCCAGCAGTGCGGAAGGGGGGGGGCATCTTTAAGGGTCCCAACTACCTAAGAAATTGGAAAAGGGAATCTATAAAAACTACCAGTAAGAAATATTAACGTTGTAAATATGCACTGCTGATGGTTGCTGGCCCGACAGATTTTGTTGCAGGGAATTGCCAAAATTTATAGATCCGGGGCTGACTTTTCTGCGTGTTAGTTTTCTTGTGAACATAAGATCAAGGGGCACATATGAACAGTCCCCATATCCCCTCCGTAATATTAAATATTAGTTTAAGAAGTGTTAAAATATAAGTTACATTTCGAGCTTGTATAAATGTTAAAATATGTGTAAATATTTAAAATTACTACTTTTCTGTAATCAGTTTGTAACTTTATTGCGAACATTAACGTTTATCATAATAGCTTGAAAACTCCTTTTTAATGACATCGCTTAAAATGGAACCCCTCTAATGAAATTACAATGGCTCTGATCACTACCGCAGTCAGAAAAACCTTTTGGAGGGGCCTTTTTTTAAAATCAAAAATACCTTCTTAAAGGGGTTTTTTGATGAAAATTGATCAAAAATACATACTGAAACGGGGTTTTAATCAAAAATACCTTCTAGGGCTGGTTTTTTGATCAAAAACACCTTCTGGAAGGAGGTTTTTTGAACAAAACAGTCCTTTCGTAACTTTAAACTACTGTATTAGAATACGTATGTTAAAACCAATGCCTCTGGGGAGGGGGGTGTTCCCCCCCCCCAAATAAAACCCCTCCTTCGCTTCGCTACTGGCTCTGATCCCATCAGTCCCTCTGAATGTTTGCCGCTAATAAAGGGAGAGCGCGCAAGGGACATTCAAATGGGGAAATTGGCAAAAAGTAATACGTATAAGTAGGGGAATAATGAGAGTTCTGCAACAGGAGGCGGTGGCGGTAGTATGCATCTGCAATCCGCCTCCCCCTCCCACTCTTCCTCCCACCGCCTCCTCCACTTCCTCCCCACCCCCTCCCGACCTTGGGGTTGACCCTCCCCACGACCGGGGCCGCCGCGAGAACCCGTAGAAGGTGACGAGGGTTTTTCCCGCGTTTTAGATATTTTTCCCGCGTTTTCGGACTTAGAATATTTTGAACTTGTTGTCATGACAACCAGAGTTTTTAGTTTTCGGTCGGCAACACCTGTTGCTATGCTTTAACTTATGCGGTGTTTAACGTTCATGGCGCCATCTATTGAGAGGTTTATTTTTATTTTTTTATTTCTACGAATTTAATTATTTTTATTTTTACAGAGTGTTGAAGTTGGGAATCGAACACCCAAACTTTGAGTTAGCAAAAACGTATGCTAACCACTATGCTATATTTTTCATTACTCTTTCAGTCTTAATGTGAATCTGTACCATGACAACGAATATTACAATTAAATTAATTTTAAAACCATCAGTTAATTTACTCTTTAGTACTAATCATGGCATATCATTAACTGAATTTCAGCTCATAATTGAAACTATCATCATTATTATTATTATTTTTCATAATAACAAAGTTTTCACTTAAGTAAAGATTTATTTAAATACAACCCATTCGAGATTTTAGATTTATTTCAATGCTTTGTGGACTTGAAATATATTTTAAACTTTGATTTTCTTTTTCATGCATTTCAAACTTTATCCTTTTTATTTTTTCTAACTTGTTAAATTTTCTTTTTTCTTTGTCAAATTTACAAATAATTTTTCTAACTTGTAAAAATTTCGAAGAAATAATTTTCTTAACTAATTTTTTTTTTTTTTTTGACTTTCATACAACAAAATATTTTTTCTTATTTGTTAAATTTTCTAAGAAATAATTAACTTAAATATTCTTTCATACATTTTGAACTTTAACGTTTTTTCCTGTCATTTAGCACTTTTGATTTTTTTTTTCACTATTTTAGCGTTTTTCAATTATTTTCAGTCTTTAACTATTTTCTTAACTTTTTAGTCTTTAACTAATTTCAAGCATTTCAGACTTAGATTATTTTTTCGTGATTTCGATTTTTTTTTAGTATATTTTAGAGTTTGATCATTTTCTCGCTTGTTTTTACTTTATCGTTTTTTTTTTTTTTTTTTCCCGATATTTTTAAACTTAGAAATTTTTCACAAGTAGTGACAGGAATCGAACCTTCAAATTTTTCAAAACGTTATCATGTCTTCAATTTTTGCAATCATGTCAAACTTGCAATCAATTTACTCGTAGTAGTAATTAACACTTATCATTAACAAATTTTCTCAGATTTTAAAAAATCAACTTAATTAATTTTTTCCAGTAAGCAAATTGCGCACTCAAGTTACATTCCAACACTGCATATATGTTTCAAGAGTTTCATTGAATTTATCACATTCCATTTAATTAACTCTAATAATTACTTTTTCATTAATACTTAACTTAATCATTTTATCATACATTTATTCCAGTTACAAAATTATGCTTAAAAGTTATTTATTTTTCTTAGCACAAGAGATTTTAACATGTTCCTACTAAAATGCTTTTCACTCTAGTTTGAGTTTACTAAAATAGCAACTCATTTACGATTTAGATTCATTTAATCGTCTTTGATTCTTTTTTCATTGTTAATATTTTACATTATCACATACGTTATTATTTTTATACATTTATCCATTTAATTTTCCAAAATCTACAATCAATTTACTCTTCGTATTAATTAACACTTATCACTATCAAATATTTTCATGAATTTTAAAAATTATTTTCTTAAATAATTTTTTACTGTAACCAAATTTCCCACTCAAGTTATATTTCATCACTACATATGCTTTTCATGAGTTTCATTTAATTTATCGCATTTCATTTAATTAACTCTAATAATTATTTTTTATCATCGATATTTAAGTTAATCATATTTTCCTTTATTTATTTTTCATGCAAACACTCTTGATGGAATAAAACAAATTTTTAAACTTTCATGAATTAAATCCCCTCTGACTATTTTATTTTACTTTACCATACTTTACTATTTTACTTACTGCGTTTTACTATTTATCATTCATTACAGCTTTTCCAAAATATTACTTTACAACCAACTAATTTCATTAACAGAATTTTCATTACAATTTATAAATTTCACTTTTATTTAATTATTTTTACCTACGCTAAAATAAAACACATCACATAAAAAAGTTAAACATCAATGAAGAACCCGAGAAATGTTAAAATTATAAGTCAAGTATCAAAACTTCATGTCAGCAAATTTTAAAAATAGACTTACCGAAAAATAACTTCTACTGAAATTCATTTCAAAACTTGGAATCAATTTACTCTTAGCATTAATAAACACTTATCATTAAGAAATTTTCATGGATTTTAAAAATCAACTTATTTAATTTTTTCCAGTAAGAAAATTTCGCACTCAAGTTACATTTCATCACTTTATATGCTTTTCAAGAGTTTCATTTAATTTATCACATTTTATTTAATCAACTCTATTAATTATTTTTGATTAGTATTTAACTTAGTCATTTTATTGCATAGTGTTTTACTTTATTATTATTATTTTTTTTTTCATACAAGCACTCTTGTTAGAATAAAACAAAATTTTCAACCTTCATGAATTAGAATCACTTTGGCTATTTCATTTTCCCAATAATATTTTACTTTAACAACTAATTTCTTTAACAAAATCGATATCATTTATTTTAGTCTTTATCCTTTTCGAACGATACATTCAAATGGACAGCTATACGTTAAATTAAGAAACTTAATCTAAATTTTGACAAATTAAGTTATAGCTAAATACTGACTAAAATTAAGTACAAAAGACTAACCTTTTTGGGGTGAAATCCCTCAAGTACCAGCTATCGCGAAGTTATTTAAAAACAGTGAATGAAATTGTAATAAGTGGATTGTTAATTATAACTCAATCTCACAAAATTACAATTACACGCATGTTTTATTTGAAATCACTGCATACGGCTGGCTGCCCATCGTCGATTTGCAGAACGCATGCCGTGATATCGCAAATCAACTCGGCTGTTGAAAAAAACTACCGTAATGCTACAGCACTTCGGATCGTCCACACTCACCGAGACGAATTGAGAAAATGACTTTATCAATATTGCTATCTACCCCTTTACCGATAACAGATAACAAACCCCACGTGCGAGTATTATTCACCACCTGGCCTACGTCTTTCAAGTGATGTCACTGTTTCTGACCAATTAAAATTAGTTCACGTTTCTCAAATATCAAGCACATAGATCGGCAATAGCCTGATGTCTGGTTTTCCAAACAAAATTTTAGATTTTAATTCGTAGTTTCGAATTAATTTCTTTTTCATTTCAAACTTATAAAAAAAAATTTCCAGCTTGTAAGAATATTTCTTTCAAAAACAGATTTTTGATTCAAAACAGTATTTTTTCAAACTTGTAATATTTTTCTACTTAGAAAATGAAATCAAAAATTTTTGTTTTCTTTAATCATATAAAATGTTTTTTAAGAAATAATTTCTCAAACTTGTAATATTTTTCCACTAATTAAAAAAAAAAATCAATTTTTTTTTTTTCAATCATATAAAAATAAATTTTTATTCTTACAACAATAAATTTTTCCGCAAAAATATTTTTTTCAAATCAAAATAATAATAATAATAATATGTTTGTAACATATTGTTTTTTTTTTTCCTTTCAATCTTTTTTTTTTTTTTCAAAAATTTTCAAACTTACAAAATAAAATTTTTTCAACTGAATCTTCAAACGAAATGATTTAATTAAATTTAAAACTCAATATCACTTTACTCTTAGTATTAATAACCAATAGCACTTAACCATTTACTCTTTGCACTCTAAGTATTAATTAACACACACGCATTACAAATAATAATAATAATGTTTAAGATACTTACAAATCATCCACTCAAGCTTTCAAATATCCATCTAGCATGTTATTGTTCATTCGTGTGAGGGAACTTGTAATAAAACTTTACTTATCAACCGAAATTATAAGCGAAAATATCGCATTTTTTTAGCACTTAATATAATCCTACAATTAACAAATTGGTTTTAACTTTGAATTTAAGAAAAATAAAAACTATTACACACTTAGTAACATATCTATCGATGTATATTATTTCATGACAAATCACAAATAGGTGAGGATCTTTTATCGATCATGTGACCAACTAAGTTAAGAAAGAGCGTTCTTATCTCATATGAGAATTTATAAGTCTTTAATATTTCTCTTTAATGTAAGTGTATTGATACGTACGAGTTTGTGTATGTGAATATAACTGTGTATTGTTTTCAAACCATTGTCATGTTTAAGCTTTACGGTTCTAATTTTGACTTTCCACTTAGCATTATTTGAAGTCCTTCGCATGCATTAAACTATAGAAATATTACAAAAATTATATTTTCATTCAGTCTTAATTACAAAACCATACAATAAGATGAAGACAACACCGATAGTATAAAGATTACTTACAATAAAGTGCATATAAAAAATATATGTAAGAGTGATTTCAAAGTATAATCCATCAACCATATTCAACAACTCAATCAAAACACAAGTCTCTTTTAAAATGATAAACACAATTTATTCACACACACAGTAAAAGACAATTAAAAAAACTTTCATCCTTAAGTAAAACTCTTCAAAACTTTCAAGCGTATTTTTAACATCGATTGCATCAAATAAATCAGACACATGACATTTTAAACATGGACTATCAACATTCAAAGTAACGAAGTCACGAGTCAAGTTTTCCCAATTAACATTAAAAAGAACCCGTTCGAAAAAAGTGTCGAACTTTCGACCCCTTGTTAATGATTCACATTCATGCACTCTCATGTAAAAAATGAATCCATTTTTACAATCCACACATTCTTTTTTAGAAAGGTAGTTTATGTTGCATATGAGCTCATCAAATAGTCACTTACGTAGAGAATCAGCCAGTTTACGAACTTCTTGTGATGTATATGTGCTGATTTTATCACATCGACAATCACAGGGATATTTTTTCTCAATTTCCGAAAGGATGTACTCTTTTAGAGTATAAGTCATAAGTTTGTCTTTGACACTACGTGAGATACAAGGGGACGCATAGTACATAAGTACGCATGACATGATCAATCACGTGTAATTGATCATGTCAATTTGCATGAGATGCGAAACCGTCATCGACATTCGGTGTGATGTGAAAACCTGCTACCATCTTAAAATTACTCGTAGTAGGTCAGGATGAATTTGGAAGTCAAAGTGTTGGCATTTTCTAAAAATCTGAATACTGTGTAAAACAACACAATTCTGCTCAAAAGTTCATGTGATATTCTATGACGTCAGTAGCAAGAGATTTATGTACACTTCTCATTGGTTAAAGTGAATATTCATTGGTTTATAGTGGATGTTTGGAGAATCATTTTCAGGGTGATTCTGAGCTTTGAAAGAGATCGTGAAATTTTATTCTATGTACTTAGGATTTTTCTTCACCAGCTAGTGTTAAAACCTAGTTTGATTTATTTTTTAAGTTCACAGGAAGTTGTTTTAGTATTGTGACTCCTAATCCTATGAGAGTTAAGAATGACTAACGCTGGTGAAAATCATTCTGAAACTTTGAAGCCTGAAGATGAACAGATGGGATGCAACGAACATGAAAATGAACATTGAGGCTTCTCCACAGCCTGATGATATGATACACTTGGGTGATTGTATTTTCACTTTAGGTGAATGCTTTTCGGAAACGTACACGCGTGCATATTAGAAGATATACGTGTGGGAAAGATGGTATTTTTCGACCAACTATGGATGGTATTTCCTTAGAACCAGATGTGTGGAGATCAGTTATTTCAAGCCTACGTAAAAATATAAATCAAAAATTAATCGAAGACCGTGATTTCGTTTTTGTTATAAAAAAGGAGAGTCGAGTGCGAATGGTAACATCTGTGTTAGTGTGCAAAGATTGTTCAAACTGAAACGAGAAGTGTTCCAGTTGATGCCTGATAGAGTTCTACTTTTGGAAAGCCAGATTGACAAATTGTGCTACGCGTCCCCTTGTATCTCACGTAGTGTCAAAGACAAACTTATGACTTATACTCTAAAAGAGTACATCCTTTCGGAAATTGAGAAAAAATATCCCTGTGATTGTCGATGTGATAAAATCAGCACATATACATCACAAGAAGTTCGTAAACTGGCTGATTCTCTACGTAAGTGACTATTTGATGAGCTCATATGCAACATAAACTACCTTTCTAAAAAAGAATGTGTGGATTGTAAAAATGGATTCATTTTTTACATGAGAGTGCATGAATGTGAATCATTAACAAGGGGTCGAAAGTTCGACACTTTTTTCGAACGGGTTCTTTTTAATGTTAATTGGGAAAACTTGACTCGTGACTTCGTTACTTTGAATGTTGATAGTCCATGTTTAAAATGTCATGTGTCTGATTTATTTGATGCAATCGATGTTAAAAATACGCTTGAAAGTTTTGAAGAGTTTTACTTAAGGATGAAAGTTTTTTTAATTGTCTTTTACTGTGTGTGTGAATAAATTGTGTTTATCATTTTAAAAGAGACTTGTGTTTTGATTGAGTTGTTGAATATGGTTGATGGATTATACTTTGAAATCACTCTTACATATATTTTTTATATGCACTTTATTGTAAGTAATCTTTATACTATCGGTGTTGTCTTCATCTTATTGTATGGTTTTGTAATTAAGACTGAATGAAAATATAATTTTTGTAATATTTCTATAGTTTAATGCATGCGAAGGACTTCAAATAATGCTAAGTGGAAAGTCAAAATTAGAACCGTAAAGCTTAAACATGACAATGGTTTGAAAACAATACACAGTTATATTCACATACACAAACTCGTACGTATCAATACACTTACATTAAAGAGAAATATTAAAGACTTATAAATTCTCATATGAGATAAGAACGCTCTTTCTTAACTTAGTTGGTCACATGATCGATAAAAGATCCTCACCTATTTGTGATTTGTCATGAAATAATATACATCGATAGATATGTTACTAAGTGTGTAATAGTTTTTATTTTTCTTAAATTCAAAGTTAAAACCAATTTGTTAATTGTAGGATTATATTAAGTGCTAAAAAAATGCGATATTTTCGCTTATAATTTCGGTTGATAAGTAAAGTTTTATTACAAGTTCCCTCACACGAATGAACAATAACATGCTAGATGGATATTTGAAAGCTTGAGTGGATGATTTGTAAGTATCTTAAACATTATTATTATTATTTGTAATGCGTGTGTGTTAATTAATACTTAGAGTGCAAAGAGTAAATGGTTAAGTGCTATTGGTTATTAATACTAAGAGTAAAGTGATATTGAGTTTTAAATTTAATTAAATCATTTCGTTTGAAGATTCAGTTGAAAAAATTTTATTTTGTAAGTTTGAAAATTTTTGAAAAAAAAAAAAAAAGATTGAAAGGAAAAAAAAAACAATATGTTACAAAAATATTATTATTATTATTATTTTGATTTGAAAAAAATATTTTTGCGGAAAAATTTATTGTTGTAAGAATAAAAATTTATTTTTATATGATTGAAAAAAAAAATTGATTTTTTTTTTTTAATTAGTGGAAAAATATTACAAGTTTGAGAAATTATTTCTTAAAAAACATTTTATATGATTAAAGAAAACAAAAATTTTTGATTTCATTTTCTAAGTAGAAAAATATTACAAGTTTGAAAAAATACTGTTTTGAATCAAAAATCTGTTTTTGAAAGAAATATTCTTACAAGCTGGAAATTTTTTTTTATAAGTTTGAAATGAAAAAGAAATTAATTCGAAACTACGAATTAAAATCTAAAATTTTGTTTGGAAAACCAGACATCAGGCTATTGCCGATCTATGTGCTTGATATTTGAGAAACGTGAACTAATTTTAATTGGTCAGAAACAGTGACATCACTTGAAAGACGTAGGCCAGGTGGTGAATAATACTCGCACGTGGGGTTTGTTATCTGTTATCGGTAAAGGGGTAGATAGCAATATTGATAAAGTCATTTTCTCAATTCGTCTCGGTGAGTGTGGACGATCCGAAGTGCTGTAGCATTACGGTAGTTTTTTTCAACAGCCGAGTTGATTTGCGATATCACGGCATGCGTTCTGCAAATCGACGATGGGCAGCCAGCCGTATGCAGTGATTTCAAATAAAACATGCGTGTAATTGTAATTTTGTGAGATTGAGTTATAATTAACAATCCACTTATTACAATTTCATTCACTGTTTTTAAATAACTTCGCGATAGCTGGTACTTGAGGGATTTCACCCCAAAAAGGTTAGTCTTTTGTACTTAATTTTAGTCAGTATTTAGCTATAACTTAATTTGTCAAAATTTAGATTAAGTTTCTTAATTTAACGTATAGCTGTCCATTTGAATGTATCGTTCGAAAAGGATAAAGACTAAAATAAATGATATCGATTTTGTTAAAGAAATTAGTTGTTAAAGTAAAATATTATTGGGAAAATGAAATAGCCAAAGTGATTCTAATTCATGAAGGTTGAAAATTTTGTTTTATTCTAACAAGAGTGCTTGTATGAAAAAAAAATAATAATAATAAAGTAAAACACTATGCAATAAAATGACTAAGTTAAATACTAATCAAAAATAATTAATAGAGTTGATTAAATAAAATGTGATAAATTAAATGAAACTCTTGAAAAGCATATAAAGTGATGAAATGTAACTTGAGTGCGAAATTTTCTTACTGGAAAAAATTAAATAAGTTGATTTTTAAAATCCATGAAAATTTCTTAATGATAAGTGTTTATTAATGCTAAGAGTAAATTGATTCCAAGTTTTGAAATGAATTTCAGTAGAAGTTATTTTTCGGTAAGTCTATTTTTAAAATTTGCTGACATGAAGTTTTGATACTTGACTTATAATTTTAACATTTCTCGGGTTCTTCATTGATGTTTAACTTTTTTATGTGATGTGTTTTATTTTAGCGTAGGTAAAAATAATTAAATAAAAGTGAAATTTATAAATTGTAATGAAAATTCTGTTAATGAAATTAGTTGGTTGTAAAGTAATATTTTGGAAAAGCTGTAATGAATGATAAATAGTAAAACGCAGTAAGTAAAATAGTAAAGTATGGTAAAGTAAAATAAAATAGTCAGAGGGGATTTAATTCATGAAAGTTTAAAAATTTGTTTTATTCCATCAAGAGTGTTTGCATGAAAAATAAATAAAGGAAAATATGATTAACTTAAATATCGATGATAAAAAATAATTATTAGAGTTAATTAAATGAAATGCGATAAATTAAATGAAACTCATGAAAAGCATATGTAGTGATGAAATATAACTTGAGTGGGAAATTTGGTTACAGTAAAAAATTATTTAAGAAGATAATTTTTAAAATTCATGAAAATATTTGATAGTGATAAGTGTTAATTAATACGAAGAGTAAATTGATTGTAGATTTTGGAAAATTAAATGGATAAATGTATAAAAATAATAACGTATGTGATAATGTAAAATATTAACAATGAAAAAAGAATCAAAGACGATTAAATGAATCTAAATCGTAAATGAGTTGCTATTTTAGTAAACTCAAACTAGAGTGAAAAGCATTTTAGTAGGAACATGTTAAAATCTCTTGTGCTAAGAAAAATAAATAACTTTTAAGCATAATTTTGTAACTGGAATAAATGTATGATAAAATGATTAAGTTAAGTATTAATGAAAAAGTAATTATTAGAGTTAATTAAATGGAATGTGATAAATTCAATGAAACTCTTGAAACATATATGCAGTGTTGGAATGTAACTTGAGTGCGCAATTTGCTTACTGGAAAAAATTAATTAAGTTGATTTTTTAAAATCTGAGAAAATTTGTTAATGATAAGTGTTAATTACTACTACGAGTAAATTGATTGCAAGTTTGACATGATTGCAAAAATTGAAGACATGATAACGTTTTGAAAAATTTGAAGGTTCGATTCCTGTCACTACTTGTGAAAAATTTCTAAGTTTAAAAATATCGGGAAAAAAAAAAAAAAAACGATAAAGTAAAAACAAGCGAGAAAATGATCAAACTCTAAAATATACTAAAAAAAAATCGAAATCACGAAAAAATAATCTAAGTCTGAAATGCTTGAAATTAGTTAAAGACTAAAAAGTTAAGAAAATAGTTAAAGACTGAAAATAATTGAAAAACGCTAAAATAGTGAAAAAAAAAATCAAAAGTGCTAAATGACAGGAAAAAACGTTAAAGTTCAAAATGTATGAAAGAATATTTAAGTTAATTATTTCTTAGAAAATTTAACAAATAAGAAAAAATATTTTGTTGTATGAAAGTCAAAAAAAAAAAAAAAAAAAATTAGTTAAGAAAATTATTTCTTCGAAATTTTTACAAGTTAGAAAAATTATTTGTAAATTTGACAAAGAAAAAAGAAAATTTAACAAGTTAGAAAAAATAAAAAGGATAAAGTTTGAAATGCATGAAAAAGAAAATCAAAGTTTAAAATATATTTCAAGTCCACAAAGCATTGAAATAAATCTAAAATCTCGAATGGGTTGTATTTAAATAAATCTTTACTTAAGTGAAAACTTTGTTATTATGAAAAATAATAATAATAATGATGATAGTTTCAATTATGAGCTGAAATTCAGTTAATGATATGCCATGATTAGTACTAAAGAGTAAATTAACTGATGGTTTTAAAATTAATTTAATTGTAATATTCGTTGTCATGGTACAGATTCACATTAAGACTGAAAGAGTAATGAAAAATATAGCATAGTGGTTAGCATACGTTTTTGCTAACTCAAAGTTTGGGTGTTCGATTCCCAACTTCAACACTCTGTAAAAATAAAAATAATTAAATTCGTAGAAATAAAAAAATAAAAATAAACCTCTCAATAGATGGCGCCATGAACGTTAAACACCGCATAAGTTAAAGCATAGCAACAGGTGTTGCCGACCGAAAACTAAAAACTCTGGTTGTCATGACAACAAGTTCAAAATATTCTAAGTCCGAAAACGCGGGAAAAATATCTAAAACGCGGGAAAAACCCTCGTCACCTTCTACGGGTTCTCGCGGCGGCCCCGGTCGTGGGGAGGGTCAACCCCAAGGTCGGGAGGGGGTGGGGAGGAAGTGGAGGAGGCGGTGGGAGGAAGAGTGGGAGGGGGAGGCGGATTGCAGATGCATACTACCGCCACCGCCTCCTGTTGCAGAACTCTCATTATTCCCCTACTACTCGTATAAGACATATTGAATTTATTGAAATCCAAGAGATTCACTTGATCATTTGTTATCCAAAAATTAATTGGTGAAGGATGTTATGAGTCGTGTGAGAACTACGAGGAGGGGATTTGTATGTATTTAAGCTCCGATTTTAGGGACAGATTTGTTTCAAAGAAAATTTAACGGTGAGAATTTTTGACGCAGACGTGTCTTTAATATTGGCAAGGTATTGTTTCATCAGTTTAAAATTCTTTAACATCAAGAGAAATTTAAATTTTTTTATCTATAAGCGCTAAAAACTATGTTTAGCATGGGGGGGAAACAGAAAGAAGATGGAATGAAAATGGCAAGTATCCTAAATGTAGTTTTAGTTCTTTTTTTTTTCTCTAGAAACAAAGGAAATATTAATAATGAAAAACAGAGTAAATTTCTTGGTTCTTTCATCAAAAGCGAAGATGAGGATTGATTGATTGGTTCAGCAGATTCAAAGCGCTTTATTTTCCAAACAAATGAATAGCTGCAAATAATTTTATTGTTTATTTAAATTACTAAAACTGTGTTTCTTTAAGTTTCATTCTAAATTAATCTTATTTTTTGACAACGGTCAAAAATTTAAATAGTTTTCCTTGAGAAAAAATAAAACTATACCTTTGAAAAAGAAGCAAAAATGATAAAATTAAACAAAAAATAGCAAAATTGTTGATACGTGTTTTGAGATTTCAAGAAATCCCTTTTTCAATGCAGAAAAGGTTTTTAGTTTCTATGCAGAAGTGGCCAAATTGGTCCCTTTTCTCTGCGTGTTTCACAATAGATTGCTTGATTTTTGTTTTTAAAGGAACAAGAAGATTCTTGTTTGTGTGGGAGCGAATTATGTTAGGATGTAAGTTATCGAGGAAATCCTAGTCAAAAGAAAAGAAAAAGTTATTTCCATTCCTAATTGAAGTTAACTATCTAAACTCATTGTTTAAAGTTTGGAAGAATATTATAGTGGTGGACGCTATTTATAAGCTACGCTCAGAATTTCCCGATCTGCCTCGGAAATAAAATTTATGTAATGAGACGCATGTTCAGTGATCCGGAAAAATAGAATAAAAAGGAGGTGTAAAATTTCCCGTCAGAGTATAGAAAACAGTCCATAAAAATCTCTATTTTAATTCGGACCTTAGTCTCTAAAGGTGTCTATTTGAATGGAAAAACTTTGTAAATACAGTAGAGTCTCGAAAATTCGAGTCTCAAAAGTCCGAGGTTCCGCTTAATTCGAGGTGCTTTGTTAATATGTTTAAGATATACTTTTCATAGGCAAAAAATGTTTTGATCTGAAAATTGAAATATTTTGCTATGTAAAACTTCCCGAACTACATAATAAGCTAATAAATATATATTGAAAGGTTTATGTCAATAACACTTGTCAATTGGCATAAAATATTCACTGAATGTTAGATATGGATTTAGATATGTCTTGGAGAAAGCAAGAATTATGTTGACACAAAAAATAACTTGAAATTAAAACATATAGTTTTGCCTCAAAAAACGAACAAACAGTTCTTTTTATGGAATATCCGACTGCAATTTAAAAAGTAAGTGCAAAACTTGACACTGTACGAAGCGTACATACAAAACGTTATCCTTCTATTACTAACGTTTTTGTATTATGTGAGGTACATACGTACGCTCACACATAGACACAAATGTCACGACAAAACTCGTCAAAACTTATTCGAGGACCATCAAACGGCATTTTTTCGTTGCCTGCAAGTTTACACACAAGTACGTGACGTGCGGACATCAAGAAAAAAAACTAATCAAAACTCATTTAGGGTTAATTAAAATATAAATTTATGTTGATATTTCAGTGATAAATTTTTCCGGGAGACAATATTTCCTTTTCAAGGTGTAAGGAAGTAAACAGCGCATGTCTTTAATTATATAGTCCAAAAAAAAAAAAAAAATCCGGATAATCCGAATTTTCGGTAATCCGAGGTGGCGCGAGCCCCGCAATTACCTCGGATTTTTGAGACTCTACTGTAAAGTCAAGTCCCTTAAATATCTCAATACACGAATGACTAAGGATAAATTTTGTTTAAAAGATCATTAAAATGGGCAAAACTCCCACAATAGTGTCAGCAAACTTTATAAGTCTGCATCCGAAATAGGAGAACAGTTCTCGGAAATTAGAAGAAATTAGAAGAGTGAGGAGATTAGAAAGTGATGGGTAATTTCTTCATTGGAGACGGTGAGTGTGAAGTAGTGCACAAAAAACTCAAGTTATTTTACGAGGCAAAGATATTTTTGAAGATAGAGTGACGAGAAAGCACTGTGGGACAGTAGAGCAGCCAGAATTGGCTTTCTCGGTGGTGAGAGGTCATAATCGATCTTACAAAAATTTAAGCAAATGCATTATGATTAGTAATAATCTTTACTAACAATAATGCTCAAAGTCTCTCTGTCTGGATGTCTGGATATCTGTAGGATGTCTGTGACGCGCATAGCGCCTAGACCGCTCAGCCGATTTTCATGAAATTGGGTACAAAGTTAGTTTGTAGCATGGGGGTGTGCACCTCGAAGCGATTTTTCGAAAATTCGATTTTGTTATTTTTCTATTTTACATTTAAGAACGCTTTCCGGAGCAAAATTATCATAAGATGGACAAGTAAATTACGAAATTATCATGACGTGGAATGGGAGAGCGAATGAACATAGCCAATTGGGGAGAAATTCGTCATCCATTATTTGTAAATATACAGGCGAACCGAATGACTTTTTAATTTTCAGCTACGGGCAAAGCCGTGCGAGTACCACTAGTGTTAAAATAAAGAAATATTGGGGTAGGGTTGCGCCCTCCCCCCCCCCTACTGCGCGCTCAGGTTGGTTCAGCGAAGAAAAACCGTTCTGCGAAGTAAATTAGCCAAGCAAGAATTTTATGTAAATCGCACAATGCGTAACCGAGACCAATCAAACATGATCTATCAGCGAAATCAAACAATCCGTAAAAAGGACTGTCAGTGAAATCGTGCAATCCGTAACAGGGACTGAACTACAGGAACTCTTGCATAAGAACAAGAATACTGACCGAAAAAATCACAACAGTTCTGCATTGAAGCAAGCCAAAGTATTTGTTTTATTTTCATTTAATTTTGCAGCACAAGAAGACTAAAAAACAAAGCATTATTCCCCCCCCCCCCAAAAAAATAATGTTTAATAATCTACATAATGATTAAAATTGTTGAAAAGGGGAGTTTTCTGTCGTATTTCTGAGAGAAATGTTTCAATAAAAGCTATTTTTATATCTACGAAACTATAAATGAATAAATAATCAATGTGCAATATAAATTGCACACAGGTGTTTTGTAGTGACAAGAAAACCCTTTGTCAGAGAAAGGGATGTGAGCTCCTTGCAGAAAAACGTTCGAGAAAAGGCATTTTTTTTTTTTTTTAATGTTACCAAGTTTTCTAATTTTGGAAGACTTGGTTTCACCAAGTTTTCAAGACCAAGTTTTCCAGTTTATTTTCCATTTATTGTAAAATGACGCAGAAACAATGGTGTCAGAAACCATTTCTAAAGCTATGTCCATCTAAGACAATCTCATTTGGGGTAACTTTGAACCATGTACGTTGAAACGTTGACTTCATATGCGTAACTTCATATTTCTGGTACAGAAACTAAAAAGTCAAATATTGCACACAGATGTCAATGGTGATTGGGGCACGTTTTTTGTGTCGTGGTGAAGCAAAGCCCACCAAGTTTTCATTTCAAATCAATACCTCTGGATTTGCTGGATCAGAGATTGTTTGACTCTTGGTATGGAACCACATAGAGTGGTAGATGCGGGGGACCATGGTGTGTAGTGTTATGCGGTCTGCCGTCAATGTTGTAATCTAATTTTTAACTTTTTATTTTGTTAAAAAAAAAAGTTGGCACTGCTTTGCAGTTTTCCAATCATTCTGAAGTCACAGTTTGGAAGCTACACTGTTAAAAATTCAGGAAGATTTTCTGGTAATTGTTACTGTAAAATGGTGGACTTACAGCATCGCTGATTTTTACGGTAATTTATACCGGAGAAAAAAGCGATCCCAGCTCCAATAGGTTGCTGTGGCCTACCGAGGAAACCGTAAAATTTTACTGTAACATTTGATTTTTACGGTAATAGTTACTGGCAACATGGATGTCAGTAACAATTATCGTAAATTTTCCGTAAAATTTTTAACAGTGTATTCATAAGTGCATACCTAGAGCAATGGAAATGCCTTACACTATATTGTAATATTCTATGTATCAAATTATATAAATCTTGTTTTACGGTGATGTAACTATGGAGAGTTTTTGAGCATTTAGAAGTTTCATTTTTCATGCTCAAATTGAAGCTCTTATGTTAAAATAATTTAGCTTTGGTTGCGACACATCTTGGTTGCTCACAAGCCTTCGTTTTAATAGTTACCAATCCTAATACGGTAGTTTATATGCATGTAATATCGGTTATGATCCCTCCCTGATGGTCAATTCAGACTCGCTAGAGAAACAGGCAATCACTGAATTTGATTGATTTCCATAACTATTATTGCTCAATGGGGTTGTTTCCTTCAGTCAAAAGTAGTACTTTTAGCCACTGAAATTGATAGAATTACAAAAAATATAAAATGGACCCAGAAAATTCTTTCATTTTCCCAACAGTTATTTTTTAATTATTTTTTTAAAATGTCCGATTTTGCAAACAAGGCGTGGTCCTGATGACGTCACAAATGATGCTCTTTGGCGCATTTTGTACCGCGTTTCCAGTTATGATAATCAAGCAGCGAATTAAAATTGCGCTCTACGCTTGCTATTAACCATATCGTTGTCAATACACATGAGTAAAGATGCGAATTAAATATTTTGCTCTGTGAATGGCAACACAGAATGGCATTTCAGCATTTGTGATGTCATCGGCAAGAAATGTAAACAATGAAAGCGCACGGGTTTAAGTAATTTTTTTAAATATTAAACTTAAACAAATTATTTAAAAAAATGTTTAGATCCTATGTTTTTAAGCATGTTCTGTAAAGTTGACCACCATTGTAAGTTGACGACATGTCTAAGTTGACCGCTATTTTCATGCACAGAATTAGATCTTATCATATAATTCAACTTTTATAAGTTGGCCACCTGTTTAAATTGACCACTTAAGTAGTGCACCGCAAGTGGTCAACTTACACAGGTTTCACTGTAATACTAAAAGTTTCAGTTAACATTAGGGAAAGGATGGATCAAAATTTTCCTTGATGACTATGTTCAATTCCAACTTTTTCTTTAGGAAGAAATGATCAGGAAACTCTTTCTCGGTGTTCGTGCGTATGAGTTCGCGAGTTTCTTTGAATAAAATTACAGACAAAATGGGCAATACTTACCGCTCTCGCTTTATACAATGTTGACTCCGTCGGGTCGTGCTTTTACAGACCAGTTGCCAGACGCCTGGTCATAAAGAAGGGATGATTAAGGTTATCCAAGGGTTAACCTTAACTACAGGGTAATCGACTAACATCCGGTCAAGCTGCCCGCCATTAATGCCGGATCCCGTCTTTGCGGGGCTGCAACCACAAAGAACTCCGCTAGAAAGAATAAAACAAACAGAATCGTGATACAAGAATGGAAAAAGGAAGATGATTGTTTTGGAAAAAAACACAAAGGACGACTTTTTGGCGCCCCCCCCCCCCTTCTATGCAGATATTACGCTTTTTGTTTGTCAGAGAGACGGTCCAGGCATTAAGGGGGACCCAATTATGGTGAGGGACAATTGCAGGTTTGGCGCAAAGTTTCAAACATCTGCCAAACTTTCTGCGGGGATTATTAGGGGTTGATTTCTATTTTCTTTTTTTCCCTTCGGTTCGGTCTCTTTTTCTGGCCTTCTTTCCTTTTTTCGGATCGGTAGCTGTTGTCATTAGAGGGGTGGTTCTGTGGCCTTAGAACGGGCCGGAGAGGGGGTGAGGCGTTGGGAGGTGTGCAAACTTTTTCCGGTTCGCTTTTTCCTGTAAGTAATAAGATTGGGCGAGAGGATTTGAGTAGTTGTTGAACAATTTAGCTGTAATAAGAAGACTGGCGTAAGAAGTTTTTGTAGAGCCAGTGTTTCCTGACGAAAGCTAATGACTTGTGCACTCAGGCAAACAGAAAGAAAGAGAGAGAGTTTGTTTATCAATTTGAATCGCAATAATTTCTATGCATCGAAAAGATGACAGTGAAAATTCATTTTTATGCCTTTCTTGATCTTTTTGATGTCGTAACATATTATTTTTCTGTCAAAGCAAAATGAAGTTGTTTTGCTATCCAAGTATTTTTTTGTGTTTGCTTTGATGTCACGTGACAGAGGTGGGGATCTTTTTACCATTGGTGGTCATATTTAAATTAATCAAGTCTTAAGGAGTCCGCATAAGCTGAAAGCCCTTTATATATCACTTTTATATAATTATAATAGCTTTTGTATAGTTTTATTAATTTTTCATGAGATATAGAAAAAATAAAAATAACAACTAGGTCGTTTATTTATTATTCAACGTAAAAAGTTGCAAATACAATTGTTTGATATTTAGGATTAGGACACAAGGATAACCTATTTGTACAGTACTTATCTTTAGCTTATTTTTTTATAACCGACTACACATTTAAATAATGCTAAAGTAGAAGTATTTGCAAATATTTCTTGTTAAGTTTTCACAACTACATTACATTTCATTTCAAAGAAATTCATTGGTAAAATAATAATAAATTAAACATGTAGCAATCTTACATAAAGTAATTTTTAAATTTAATGAAAACTTTACGGGGATATTAAGTTTTTTTTTGCTTAAGAGTAATTGAATATACGGAGCAAGCTTCTTCCCACAAAGTATGACATCGATATCATACTTGTCTAGTGCGGTCATGCACAACGTTTTTAATGATCCACTAAAAGGGCATCTGTAACTTTTAAAAACTATTTTTAATCTTTACCAAAAACGAAAATATTGCTCATAGCAGTAAGTATACTTACAAAGTAGGAAAGAAACCGGCATACATGCTCTTCTATTATAATTTTATATTAAAACATCCAGGACGAAGTCTCATTTAATGCGCATCCCAGTTCCACTGTACTCGCCAACTCTTGTTGCGTATAACAGACTTTTAAAGCCCACAACTGACGATACTTTGATCCGGATTGGGGGGGGGGGTGACAATGGGGTGAATTGCTTTCAATAAAAATGGAGCACATATTCGTGTAGCTCAAGTTTTATACAAAATGTGTTCCTAATTTCGATGTTTTGTACATCATTTGCTAACTTAAAAAATTTTGTTATAAAACATAAATAACAAATGGATTCTGAAAATTGTATGAACTTAAAGTCTATATAGACTATTTTTTTTTTTTGGTGGTTGCGAGGGGGAGGAGAAACACCACAAATTCTCCTCTCCCCGGGTGACACCCGTACGTATCTGCACAATTTTTTAACAAAATTGAATAATTGTCACCAAGTACTCCTTTTTAGCATATTTTACTTATATGCAACGTTTTATAGTCCTTTGTTAATGGGAAATGTTTAGATTTTTTTTTTTTTTTGAAATAGTGGAATCTGAATTAAGTATATGGATGCGTAAAACTAAAAAGTTAATTTCACATTTTGAGCTCATCTACAGTTACGACTTGTATGCTTAGAGCGACAATATTTGAATTAAATATTATTTTGACTGTCACTTTATTAAAATTTAGAAAAAGAAAAAGTGTGTAAAGTTACTTTAACCCTTACCAACAACGTTAAGAAAGTAGCCTAGATTTTATCATGAAAAATCAAATAACAGTTAAACTGTTAAAATTAAACTAAAGTAAATAAATGCAAACAGAAGAGACAGAGTTGAAAAGTAATTAATACTACAATGAAAATGTTCTTTATTAACTGAACAGATGTTTCGGAGAACATCTGTTTCCGTTAACCGCCCAAAAGCGGCATTTAATGCCTCTAAATAGAAAAGAAGTTGAAAAATAAAATTAATTGATATTTCAATTGATAAAAAAAGGAAATTGCGTGGGGGAAAAAAAAGACCAAGCGTATTTTTACGCTTATTGTTCCCTCAAAATTTTACCAAAAAACATCTTATTCAACATTATAAGGACTTGAGCCTTGAAACATGGCATATGCTAGATTTTTTGTTTTTGTCTTTCCATTCAGTTTTTACTTTTTATTCGTAGTGGGGAGGAGGAGGGGGGAATGGCGAGAGCCTTTTCTCTTTTTGCTTTAAATTTTCTCTGTTCTGCTCTGTTCCTCCGCCCCCCCCCCCTCGTTTAATTAGCGAAGGAGTGATGGCGTGCTTACCATGTTTATGAAACAAAAAGTGATCCTGGGTCCTTTCTTTCCTTCTAGTCCAAAATCTTATTTGAGTTGACCAAAGTGTTCTAGTGTTACCACCCTACATCTCTGTACACCTATTTTTAGATAAATAATATTCAAGATTATTAAGTAAATAATATTTTAATTAAATAAAATATCATTAATAAAAATATTTAAGAATAATAATTAAATAGGATTGTAAATTAAATAATATTTAAAATAATTAATGAAATATTATTTAATTTAATACATTTTTTTAAGATTATTAAAAAATAATATTTTAAGATAAATAATATTTAAGATTAAGTATTAAATAATATTTTAAAACAAATATCATTCAAGATTATTAATTAAATAATACTTAAGATTTTTAATTAAATAATATTTTTAATTAAATAATAAGATTTTCGATGATTACCCCCAGGGATTTCATAAAAACTTTTATCACAAATGAAGGGCGAAAGGTGTACGTACTTAAAACGCTAAAATAAGGTTGTCTACCTTTTTCAGGGTAATCATAAAGGCAATAAGGTGTTAAAAGGTGCATGTGTAATTTACTCTCGTCCAATTTCTGAAAAAGGTAGATACGAATATTACAAATAGGATAGTATAGGGTTGTCTAAGCAAGAATGTGCAAATTATAGGGTTGACACGAATTAAGGTTTCAATGATTGAGCAATTCTGTAGAAATTCTGCAGGTGTTTTCAAATTAGGAAAGTAACTTTTCAGGTTTATAAAATTTCTGCAGAATTTCTTAAAGTGTCAAATACATCGAAATTTCACACAAATCACACTACCTTGGAGCCGAATAAGCGTCATTTGCTAGAAATTTAGATATGAGGCTATGAGGCTGTGAGAAACAAAGGGATGTAAGTGGCAAAAATAAAAATTTGGAGATAACCAGTTAGGGTTAATAGGTTTAGAACTTCCCTTCCGTCTTGGGGCAAGAGATAGTACTAGTAACTTCGGTAGTTGCTGCTGTACAGAATGATTTAGAACAAATTTCAATGAAATTAAGCCTGCCCCAAGACCGAAACTTTAAACGCGTTCTATTCAAAACTTGAAAATGTCCATTTACAACTTTTTGCTTCTCACTGCCACATTGGTGTTTTTCGATGTAGTGGAATGTGGCAAAGTGAAGTAGTTAGGAGAACTTAACTCTTTCAAGATGAACAAATCGGAAATTTGTTTTGAAAATTACAGCACACAAAGAAACAATAACAAAACAATACATTTTGTAATAAAAATTACATTGAGTCAAAATTATTTTCTGCAGTAAATTCGTAATTTCAAAAAAAAAAAAAAAAACCTTTTTTTTTAATTGCGCAAAGTGAAAAGTATAATATTTTTCCAATTAAATAATTTTGACTTCATTATTAGAACTGTATTCAATCAAATGAAGCATTAATAAATAAACAAATTGAATTATTAATTAATCTATGAGAAAGTACGTGAATTAATGAACGAATAAGTGAATTATTAAACGAAGGAATGTAAACTAATTAATTAACAAATAGGCCCTTGTGGAGCCATCGAAGACCAGACTTCTAATGTGATGGCCAGACAGGGGCGGATCCAGAAAGCTTTGAAAGGGGGGTCAAGTTTCAATGACCAGCGTGTTATACCTCTTACGTGAAAAAGTATCAGTTAAGCATGGGTGTCAATCCTCCCCAAGGGTTGGGGGGGGGGGGGGGGGGGAGGGAGAAATTTTTTTCAGTGGCGCAACTTGTGCCATGGATTATATTCCCCCATATTTTCATCAAAAGTCATATTTCTTAAGGCAGACAAGCTGGACTAGTTACTTAAGCTTTGAATATATGATATTACAGCTATAAAATAGTTGGATACATTTATATGTACACATTTTACAGCACACACGTGTAAGGTTCGAGGTGGAAGAGTGCTCAGGAAAAATGTTAAGCTTACTAGAGATTATTGTTCTTATGAAAATAATCAAAATGGCAGTAGCTAAGTAAAAGAACCTAGTAAATCCTTTGAATTATGACACACTGAGAAGAGATACTTTACAGAACGAAGAAAAAAAAAGATTTTAACTTTGATTCCATGTATTATTTTTCTGGATCCAAAAATTTGAAGTTTGATAATAAATAATTAGGAAAAAAATTCTTGTCACAGGGGAGTCAGTTGACCCTTTGACCCTCCCCTGAATCCGCACTTGTGGCCAGACCTTAGCCTAGCCAATACAGTTTGAGCAAGTCTTGAGCGAATTTTCTTCAAACGCAGCCCAGGATACTGTGCGGCGTACTAGTCGTGTTCAGGAGGAATCCTCCAAGTTGATTTTACTTTGTCAATAAACATGAAAGAACCTGCGAGACTCTTAAAACTGATGATGGGAGAGTGGAGAGGTTACCACCTTCCATGGCGAGTCAGTCAGCGACATCATTATCATGGATACCAACTTGAGAGGGAATCCACTGTAAATACACAAAGCCTACCCGGGGCAATGTAGCCAATTTGGCAGCAATATCTTGTCTCAGTTGATCAATAATCATAAATACATGGCCAGTCTCTCAAGTATTGAGTGGAACTCCTGCTTTTAGTCAGGATACATACATCACGAATACCAGAGCCCAAGGCAAGGTTCAAGGCTTCATTTATGGCAAAGAGTTTCAAGCGAATAACATAACTAAAATCAGGATCTTTAAATCTATATTCAAAGAATTTATCTCTAATTCCCATAAAAACGCCACTAACAATTCTTCACGCATCGGATTTACTTCCATCGATATAAGTAATAACAGCGCCCGATTGGATATTGTCAACAATTTCAAGAGCCAGTTGACGCAACAGCTCTGGGTGCTCGTTTAGTCTAGTAAACACCAGGTTAAAAAATTTGTTAAAAACCACATCACTAAGTGATGTAGTGGGAGTCAAAAATTAAACGTGGTACGGTACAGGGATCTACCCCTATTCCGTTCAATCCCCACCTTTTCATAAAACCAAGAAGACTATTCCTCTTCAACCTTTTGTTGTCCGTCCAGTTTAATAAAAAGTTATGACACAAGTCTCTTGAGTTTAGCAATATACTTTGGAAAATTTGCTAACCTTCTCAGTGACAGGGACTGAAGATCAGCCTCGTAAAGAACTATAGGACAGGAATGCCAAAGTCCAGTGATGGTTCTGGCTGAACTTAGTTGGACACGCTATAGCTTTTAAAGGTTTGTAGCAGCAGCATTCAGATAAATCTGGAAGATATGCTCGAGTATACTGGACGAATAAGAGTGATAAAAGTAATTCTAAGAGTTTTGGAATCAGCACCCCAATCCCTGCCGGAGATAAATTTTAAGAGCTGTAGTCTCTTTCTTCCTTTTTCAGAGAGGCTATTTATGTGTTTACTACAGTTGATTTCCGTATCCTGAACAAAACCCAAGCAAGTACAGTCTTTGTGGATGCCAGCAGATGTCCCTTTAGATTTGACATTGGTTTAAAATTAAACAGATGTCTATTAATGGTAAAGAGACAACTATGTGATTTTTAATTTGTACTAAATAATAAAACTTGTGCTTTTCCACAAGACACCGAATCCTTCCCAAAACCCCGTTTAGTGAGTTTTCAAGTCTAGCAATTTTGGTATCATGATTTCACGTCACAACGTCATCAGTAAAGATGCCATTAGAGTAGAGGGAGCCACTATCTCTATTCCAGCTATAAAAATTGAAACGGGTGGTACTCGAAAACGATCCCTGTGGAATACCCTGATATGACCTATAAATTCCTGAAAGACTGCTCTAATAATTAACTCGAAAAGATCTTATTATTCATCAAATCAGAAATCATTTGTAATAGATAGAATCAGCCAGAAAGCGCCCAGTAGCATGAGGCGTGTTGTCACTGATCTTATTTATTATAAAACAATAACAATCTATTGCAAATAAAACTTCCGCATCAACGTCATCCGCCATCTCTCCGTGGTCAAGCTTTACCAATTATAGTTTATTAAGACTTGCTGCTTTAGCTATTTACTTACACGTGTAAAGCCGCTTAGATTCGAAAATTTTAAGTCATTTGGATATAGAAGAAAGTCAAAAGGAAATGAAAGGAAGAATAGAAAACGATAGGTAATGAAAGTTACAAGATGTCAGATTTATCATTGAGAAAAACTTTTTGATTTCTACCCGAAACACTACAGATAGGTTTCATTCAATAACTTCCCTAACGTACAACAAAAATACATCTAAATATAGTTCCATAAAGAATGGTCATTAACCCGCTACTTTCAACACTTCACAATACACCAGTAAATTGCCGATAGGAAGCGTAAGCGCATCGTTCTTCACACGCAAAAGACCTCATAAATCAACGTAATCTTAAGCCTCATCACATGATCTCGAAGACCTTTCCAAGCTGTGTGACAAAATGGGCTTCTAGTCAAAACGACCCGCTGTCAAAGATGATGGATGGAGTATCCACGCAACTGGAGTATGGAATTACCTCCTCCGTCTCCTGCCCACTCGACTATTAGTGGCGGAGGAGCCCAGCGACTGGAACTGTTGTCAGGAATCTAACCCTTTCCCCGATCCAGTGAGCAATTTGGCAACACTTTGGCAATCATCACTGGTGATGCGCGTGGTTCTATTACCGGATTAGTTTCATCTTAGGGGATCGGATGGTATGCGAGTAAAAAGCAAATTGTCGTGACTACCAGCAGGTGTTTTTTTATTTTAAAATTCTTTTACCTCAAAGAATGCAAGCTTATCTCCAAGGAAATCCGCATTGTCTAGCAAAAGAAGATATATCACTTGTGGTATATTTCCTAGGTTGTAATACATTTCGTTTTAGTACGAAAATTTCGTCGCGCCTGATTAAACTAATAGGGACTTTGCTTAAAAGCATTAAAAATATTCGTGTCCTTGTACTTTTGTATTCAGCCGTTTTGTAAGGTTTTCATAAAAGGCAGATTTCGATACAAAAGTCTATCCCTGCTGAGCGCCAAAGACCAAATCTTTAAAAAAGATTTTTTTTATTATTGACGACTAACGCTACCCTCGAGAATATACGACCTGATATACGTATGATTACTAAACTGCCGTGGGAAATGTAAAGCACAATATCTGAAAATATTTCGTTTTTCATACTTTTACTTTTTTGTCATTCTAGCTTTATTGCAGAAGCTTGCTTATTTGGATTCCCCTGGAAATAAAGCCCGAACAAAATGTCTAATTCCAACCTTTGTCTATTATATTAATATGGAATCCAAAACGAGTTTCTTCAAATATCTCAAAAACTTATTTCTGCAGATACTGCCGTTTACCTTCCTACGGTAGTAATATAAGTATATATTTGCTGATTTAGACATATTCATATGTGACCTTTGAATAGCTTTTTTAAAAAGTGCATTATAGTCTTGCAACTCAAAGATATCAGTCGCACAGATTCGCTCAACGTGTTTTGGACAAATCTGTACCTCAGGCCAGGAGGACGTAAGTCCAAAAATTGCGATTTTTCTGTTTATTAGTGCATTGTATGTAGAAGCCTATCCGACATCGAGCCATGTAAACGTAATTCTTTAAAAAAAAAAAAAAAAAAAAATCCTTTGCAATTTTTCAGCAGGGTTAAAAGAGCGCGCGTCCCGATCCTTTGCATGCGCCAAAAAAAAAAAAGTTTTTCCTCTCTACAGTAAAATTATCATAATGTGACTTACATTCCTCTGGCTCTGAGGTACAGAAATATACTTTGATATCGGGGTATCCCCGCCGTATTGCCGAAACAAAATTTTTTCACCGCCCCCCATCTTTTTCCCCCCAAACTTCTCTTTTGAAACATTAAGAGCCAGTTTTTATAAGAACCGGGCAGAAATGGAGTGTTCCGATATACACCATTTTTGATTTTGCTCAAATTGTTATGGTGGATTCTTTTAAAAATTTTAGAAGACACAGTATTTTTTCTTTTCCTCCAAAAAATTTTTTGGCGCCCTGTAAAAATTCATAAGTGGAGCCCGACGTAGAGGTTTTTCCAAATCAGAGTTTTTAAAATTCGATTATTTCTGTGTATTGAGCATCCGCCAAAAAAATCTTGCATTGGCAATATGACATTTAGCACTTAAATTGAAATATATCGTAAATTTTGTGACTGATCTTCAGGGGCAGGTCTTCTTGGCAGGGGAGGCTAAACTGGGCCAAAGAAAGTGAAAATGTGTCATGTTTGAGGCCTCCTGGTTCCATGCATGGTTTTTGTACGTAATTTGTGTAATAATATGTATTAATTATTCAATGCCCTCATTAGTTGCTTGGCTCACCCTCTGCGCCGCCGAAAATTGGCGGTTTTTCTATCGACAAATGCTAAAAAGTGCAGTTTTCGCAAGCCTTTATCTCAGTGCACTGAGGGTCAGTGTAGAACTGGATACCTGCATTTCAAACTGGAGTATGTATATTTTCACAAACAAGAGACAGAACTATAGGCAAATATTTTTCAAGAATACGATACTTATTTCAAAACACTGAAATGAACTATCCAGTTTTCAGTTCAATCAACATATCCAAGTTTAAACTTTCCCCAAAGGAATTCCAGATACTATTTAAAAAAACAGTATGATCAAAAACTTTCCATAAAAGAGTTATAGACTTGCAAGAAGACTGATCATGCTTACTCGCATATAGTGCAGTTCTGGTTAGTTGAGCTGTGACCTTGACCTATGTTTACCTGTTTTTAAAGGAGTTTAATGAAAAATTGACGTGTTTATTGGCTCGGAATTTAGTTGGAATATTTTTGAAGAATTACTATGAAAGTTTCTCAACTCAATTTTGCGCCAATTACCCCCTCCCTATTTTCCGAAAACAGAGGTAAAAATTGTCAGAGTCGGAGCTCAACTTCTCGGAGCCTCACAATACTTTATAATCTTATAACTGGAAGCAAAGTTCAAAAAAAAAAAAAAAAAAAGGTTGTTATTGCGGTAAAAAACATAAGTTATTTGTAACTCTTTTAAAGGTGTTTTAGGCATATTTTTAAGTATTTTAATTAAGATAGGTTTTTTTCGTTTGATAATTACTTATTTCCTATACCATTTTAGCCTGTACATTATAGTGACAAAAATTATTTTCTCTGCACTAAACTGCCATGATAGCAAACAATTTCAAAAGTGAAATTTTATTACTTATGATAAAAGCAATAGTATGACATTATAAAACAAGAGTACAATTGCCTAACTGACTAGTGGACAATAAAAATATGCAAGACAAAGCATATAACTTGAGTACAAACTAACTGGATGCGTCGTTATTCAATTTCCTCACCTTGAAGTGCATTTTATATCCCTGCAGAACCATTGCCCATAGTTCTGTCACTTGTTTGTGAAAATACACATACTCTAATTTGAAATGCAGGTATCCAGTTTTACACTGACCCTCAGCGCACTGAGATAAAGGCTTATAAAAACTGCACTTTTTAGCATTTTTCGATACAAAAACCGCCATTTTTGGCAGCGCAGAGGGTGAGCCATGCAACTAATGAGGGTATTGAATAATTTATATATGTTATTACACATATTGCGTACAAAAACATGGTGGAGCCTCAGTGCATAGAACCAAGAGGCCTCAAACATGTCACATTTTCACTTTCTTCGGCACATTTTAGCCACCCCTGCCAGGGTTCATTGCAGGTCAGCCATAAAATTTACGATGTATTTCATTTGAGGCACTAAATATCATGCTGTAATCACAAAGGTTACTTTTGCTGGTGCTCAATGCGCAGAGATAATTGATAATTAAAAAATGTCGATTTAAGAAAAACCCTAAGTTGGGACCAACTTTTGGAATTTTTGTTTGTCACAAAAAATATTTTTGGAAGGAAAGAAAAAAATATGTGTCTTCTAAAATCATTCGAATAATCCACTGTAACATTTTTAGCGAAATCAAAAATGGCATGTATCTGACCTGCCTGACTCTTAAGGGACGTTGGCGAAACTGAGATTTTTACATCGCTGTTTCTCCTTTCCTATGCATGATTTTCTATAAAATTGAACAAACATTTTTTTTTTGTTTCAATTTTCAACGTAGTTCAAAGATCCATTTCTAAAAATTCCCGGGGGAGGGGGATTCAGCGTCGCTACTTACCCCTCCAAAAATATTTTTAATTGCCAACTAGGCTATTTGAAGGTACTGTTTTTCATCGCCGGGGCCACCCCGGGTTTTCGTTCTTTGTGAAGAACAAAATAGTATTCGTTTTTATTTTTTCTTAAAAGTTATATTAATAAATAAAATGAATAAAAATAAGTATAAAGCGCAGTAATATGCATTTATTTTGACAGTGCCAGACCTCCCAATTTTTTCCGAGTCGGGACAAATTTTGAAACTACTGATAAACTACTCATTTTCCTTTAAGTTTTAATATCGATTTTCAACGAAGACATCGAAATAGGGAGAATTTGCTGCCCCCCAAAAGTTACCACTCGGGGTGAGGGCCCAGATCCCCCACCCCCCAAATCCAGCATTGTGCATTAACCTCAAAAAAAGAAAAATATGTAGCTGCATACACACAGATGCATTTGGATGTAATCTGGTTTGATTAATCAATATGATTAAAATAGATTTTTTTTTCTTTTTTGTAACGTATCGTTGTAAAATCTTAGCTGTGACTGGATCTGAGCAAACATTTTCGAAGTGATGCATCGTTTATACTTTTAGGCATGTTACTAAGTTAGGTTTGACACTAACTGAATGTTGCTCTTTATTATTCATGTAATCTCTCGCTTCTCAGCATTCCTAAAGCAATGTAAAATATCCATCATTAACCATGCGTAAGGTTAACAATTCATAAAAAAACAATGGCGAATACTGTTTTCTTTCCCACATCACTTTTAATTTGCGTTTCAGACGCTTACCAAGCGTTGGACAAAGAGCAGAACAAACTGGCATTAAAAAAAATCTAAATTAAACCAAAAAGAATTATAAAAGAATTTTAGCGTACATAAATACATTCTGTTTTTATGAATGAATTTTTTCCCCTTTCCATCAGTGAATATTCTTGTGTGCGAACGTTTGTTTGGTTTTCTTTTCAGTCATGTCTAGAAGAAAAGAATGTCGTGCGGTTTTTTCTTGTACTTGTTTAGTTTCTGCATGTATGGTTTTGAAGTAAACCCATTTTTCCTCAACGTTTTTTATTTTTTTTATTTTTTTATTTCTTTTTTTAATGGTTAAAAGACACCATGGAAATGATTGAGAGAGATTTTTTGTGTCTTGTGATGAATGGAAGTGGAACATGCGACTAATGACTATAACTTTGATTTACAACTTTTAGGGTACAATCTTGTGTGTTTAGATTGGAAGGAAATTCATAAAAATCAGTACAGGGGGGGGGGGATACCCTCGTATAGCA
Organism: Uloborus diversus; assembly: GCF_026930045.1. Classification (NCBI taxonomy): domain Eukaryota; kingdom Metazoa; phylum Arthropoda; class Arachnida; order Araneae; family Uloboridae; genus Uloborus; species Uloborus diversus. Next base: position 105,696,583 of record NC_072734.1, read on the forward strand.
CGGTTATTTCGCTCCGTGGGATATCGAAACCGTGTTATATACGAGACTTTTTTATGAATACTTTTTTACTTATTTTTTAACGTAATTAATCATGCACATATCATAAATTATGTCAATGTGTACCGTGTTGTATTGAAACTATGTTCCGTGTTATATCGAAACCGTGTTATACGAGACCTTTAAATAATCTAAATCAAGGAATGTGTACCGTGTTATATCGAAACCAAGTCATAAGGAGTATATTTTATAATTGCTGAAATTTTGGCTCAATAGAATATACAAACGAAAACTGACTGCCAGAACATACAAAGACTCACTGATTTAAAAATCAGAGTTGTTATAAACAATAAAACTTAATTATTTTACATACCTCAAATTAAAACTGCTATGCACAACAAGAAAAAACTTTATCAACTCTGTTTACTAAGAACAAAACGCATTTTATGAGAAAAAAAATCTGAGCTTTACTTACTATAGCAATAAAGTTCAACTGAGTAACAACAACAAAATAAAATATAAAATGAAATAAATAGCATTATTCTATTTATTTTATTTCATATTTTGTTTCGACTACATTTGGTGATCTTACTTTTGAGCACTTTTTTTTAATCGTAGTGTTATTGAAAATATCCCGCTGTTCTTAGTGCGAGCGCGCAGAACTGAATGCTATAGCGACGAACCTTTTGTTGATTCTTATCTTTAAAAAAAATGCATTAAAAATAATATTTTGGTAAAGAAGAGCTTTAAAAATCACGAGCTTCTACTATCTTATCTGTAAATGTAGTTTGTTAGCAGCAACAATATTGCGGCAGGAAATACAACGTTCGTCGACCTTCGGTAGAGCATACACTATCTCGTTTATCCGGACTTGCTAGGACCTGAGACAATCCGGATAAACGAAAATCCGGATAATCCGGGTGATATGGATAATAAGTAAAACACAGTCTAAAACAAGCAGACTTATCTTTTATAACAGTCACAAACAATGCTTTGAAACAAAATTACGTAGGGTTGCTTCTTGTAAGCACTTTATCACTCATAGTTCAACTGCAGTGGTGTCGGACTCACACTCCAAATGCGTTTATTGGATGACAAAAACTTATTGCACGACCTATGCAGAAGTTGTACATTTAATTAAAACAAAGAGCGATTATTTGGCACATTTATTGTTCCGTTCTTGCTATCACTGTTTAAAATTATTATTTGAGTGTATATATATATATATATATATATATATATATATATATATATATATATTTAAATTCTTCAAATTTAATCCGAATAAACCGGAGATCCGGATAAATGAGGTGCTATACTGTAGTTGCGTGCCCCTTGAAATTAGTTCCATGCTTTCTTGGGGAGACACGCTCCACAGATTGGAAATAGTGGCGGATCCAGACGACCCTGTTGGGAGGGGTGAATGAGTAATGCATTATAGGGGGGGGGGGGGCGGTGCGTAAGAAAAATATATTTAAAAAAAATTAAAAACTGAAACATGACGTGTTTTTTTTTTTTTTTTTCGAATAATGTATATGATTCAAAGAGTTTGAAGAATTTGCCCCAGTCGTGTTTCGATATTAGGGTTTCGAAAACGAAAAAAAAAGATATCTTTAGTCATGCTAAAAACCAGGGGGTTCGGGGGCTTTGCCCCGGAAAAAAATTCGAGTTGAAGTCTTATAAACGCAATTTAATAGGCCATCTACCACCTTTGATGACGTAACAGAAGACATGGGGTTCATAACTTTTCCTCAGAAATGTTTCGTTCTAGAAGTTCCTAAAACGCAATTTTAGATGACCTTTGAATGATGTTCAAAGATAAGGAAAGAGGAACATCGGGGTTCCTCTCCGGAATTTTTTTGAAATTGAAGTCCTGAAAACGCAGTTATAAGTCATCTATAATGACGCTGGGGGAAAATACATAGTTCGGAAATTTCCATCGAAAATATTCGAAACAGGAGGTTTGAAAATGCGTTGGTTGGCCATCTTTGATAGCGTTAAGAGAAGGGATGGGATCAGGAGCTTTCCCTCAATTTATCGATATTGAATCTTCAAAAAATGCAATGTTAGTGAATTTTCATTGATGTTAGGGGAAGGGCTCGTGCTCGGGGGCTCTCCCCTGGACTTTTTCGAAATTGAAGTCCTAAAAACGTAATTGAAAGCCTTCTTTAAAGACATTAAGGCATGAGGTTCAAAACTCTCTCGGAAACAGAGGGGTTTGGGGTTAAACCCCTCCCAGAGCTACAAAATATTTATCCCCTCCCCCCTAAAAAATCGCGGAGGGAAAAACAGTATTTAAACTTTTCTATGCAAGATAGGTTTTAACAAAATATTTTACTGCTTATTGATCGAGAAACAGTCACAAATCACTTTCCAATTCTTAAATATATGAGTAATTTTTTGTTATGAGCACCCCTATTTGAAGAAGAAGGCTAAAATGATCTTAATGCAGCACAAAAGGGGATCATGATCATCAGCACTTCCGGTGCTGCAGAATTCTTTTTTAGAGAAACTTTTTTCGTAGAGAGAGAGGAAGCCAACCACACTTTTTTTTTTCTGTGGCTCCCTCCAAATTCTCATTGAAAGATCGGAACAATTATTAGCAGCGTTTGAAATTTATAAGGACATTGATCTATAAAAAGATAATTTTTTGAATGATCTCTTGAAAAATGAATATAAAATTGAAATAAAAGTAATTAAAACTGTATTTTGCATGTTCATGCATCTCCCCCCCCCCCCCTTTCTTCGTTTCATAGCAATTGTAATATCAATATGCGAGTAAGTAATTTTAGAGCAAATGAAATAAATGTATAAATATTAAGCCACAGAAACTACTTGATTTAATAAATTGAAAAATATTTTCACATTCTGAAATGAAGGAGAAAGAAAGCAAAAAATATTTTTCTATTTCAAAAAGCCCTCTCAGTTTTTTTTTTCTTGGATGCGCCACTTCCCGGAAATATGTTGATATTCAATTTCCAAAAACATAGTTTAAAATTTTTTAGTCATGTTTGGAAGAGGTGAGGTTTTGTTGTTTTCCTGCGGAAGTTTTTGGGAAATAGTGTTAGAAACGTATGAAATTCAAAGAAATCTTCCTCGGCGATTTTTTCGGAATTAAAGCTCCAAAAATTCAAAACTTTTGACGATGTTCGATGACATTGGCAAAAGGGGGTTCAGAGACTCTTCCCTGAAATTTTTTCGAATTGAAGTCGTAGAAATGCCGTTGTAGGTGATTTTTCGTAATGTGTTGGGGGGGGGGGGGGCGGAGCGTTTTTTGACCTTTTCCTGGAATTTTTTTTAAATTTACAAACCTTTTTGGGGGGGGGGTGGAGATCTCCCCAATCGTATCCCCTGTGGATCCGCCACTGATTGGAAACCACTTCTAAGAGCACAACAGTAGAAACGATTAAAAAAAAAAAAAGATTACTCAAACAACACTTAGGTAACAGCTATGCACATTTATTGCTAAATGAAAACTATTTTGAGAACTTAGCTACAGCCGACCGCCTTATCTAGTGGAAAAGTCTGACTGCGGATGGGAAGGTTTTGGGTTCGAATCCCGTCTTGGGCATGGATGTACTTCCTCTCTTTTGTCCTTGTCCTTTCTTCGTGTGAATGTGTTGTTATGGTTGCTTATCCTATAGACTGGGGCTTTACGGCATGTGTGTACTGAGGAAGTCGGACTTCACACCGAATCGTGGTACAGTTGGAGAAGTGAAGCAGCGCACCACAAAATGCCAGCCTAGCTGGCGCAAGACAACACAACTGAACTACAGCATGATGCCGCTCTTAATTTTATAATCTTGTAAGAAAATGCAGTACCCGCCGCATATTAAAATCACGCCCAATTTGACCAAGGAGCCACACGTAATAACGAAAAGAAAAAAAAAAGGAACAGGCAGCAATAGCGTGAATAAACTTCGGTGCGCCTTCCCCCGCAAGATTTATAATTGCACCCCCATAAGTCCCCCGTACTTCTTCCGTTTCCGCCCCCGCGCCGAGATGGTTTGCGAGGGTGCTATGTGCACCACTGGGCAGCAACCAAAAGAGCAGACTGACACTTTTTTGACGTAAAAGCTATTTGCCCTCGCTCCCCATTATCGAGATGTATGTTCTTACTTAAAGTCTGCTGAAATTTTATGAAAAGTGCCAAATTTAAAGACGTGGCGAGAAATTGAAGATGCAATGTGATTGCGCTGTCTGTATGTGACAAGACTAGTGCCGTAGCAAAGAGAGGGGGGGGGGGGGTCTTTGGGGGGGAAATATCCTTAATAGGCCCTGGTTTTAACAGTATTACTAATCCTAATACAGTGGCGTAAAGATTGCTTTGATGAAAAAAAAAGAAAACTCCAGAATGTATTTCTGACCGCGCTAGTAGACAAGACATCCAATTGCTAAGTGTGTGAAAGATGTTGTCCATTATTCACCGAAACTCGTTAAATTTGGCGATTTCTCTCAGCATAAGACCTCATCATTCTCTCTCAGCATTTCGATACGGGGACAGGAGGACAAATACTTTATGCATCCAAAAACATGTTTTACTATGATCTTTAGATTGCTACTTACTTAAAAATTTTCATTAATGCACGTCGTATGGTTTCCTGATGGTGTGGACATTTGATTTTATAAAGCAGCTGATTTTATAAACCGGCATATCTGCCCTTAAATAAAAAGTTTTGAAGTTTAAACACACTGAAACAGAAATGCAGAAATCGCAATGTTTATTAATTGACAGTTGTCAAAATTTTTTTGTGCTAAGAAAGCAGTAAACGCATTACAATTCTATAGAACTGTTTTGTGAGAAATTAGCTGAAGCTTTATCGCGTGTTTTTCAAGCATAAACTGAAATGAAATGATACGGTCTGTCTCTTGTTGAACATTACACCAACACGCACTCGCTGCTGAATTAAATTAATGAAATTTCTCAAAAAGAAACGCAGTCTAAAGGAGATTTAGGATGCAATTCAGATATTCTTTTTCATCGGTGTGCAAATTGATTGTTCTGTATCGAATCTTGTTCGTGTTCAGGTAGATAAATGATTGCGTTTCGAATTCCTGAAGCGAGAAAGAAGTATGCGTGACCAAACGCACTTGTGGCGTGAAACACTTAAGTTTGAGCAGCAATAATTTTAGTACTGTCATATTACCGATTCTAAATTTAACATTATCACCGTACTTTTATTTGGCAAAAAATACTATTTAGCTTTTTAAAGTTTTAAATTCAGCCTTTAAAATGCGTAAGAATGCGAATTGTTGTTTGTAGTCACAGTAATGTTTAGGAAAATCATTACTCCTTTATTTGAATTATCATCGTCTATGCTATTGAGACCTTGTGAGCTCCTCTCTCTCTTTCTCTCTCTCTTGTGTGTGTGCTTGTGTAATCATATCTCCTCTTGATTGGCGATGTCTACCAGGTCAAGACTAGTACTGTTGAATACAGGACATCAAAGGATAGCCATTTCGTTCTTTCTCATCTCTCTACACCTTATACCATATACCGCTACCTTACAAGGTACAAGATATAACAGGTCGGACATCCAGTCTTGAGGACATCAAAGGATCACCTGACACTCCAGGATGTTCATAGGATATCAAGGGGTAAATTCATTCAAATTATCAATTGTCCCCCACAGCAGACGGCACTGAGCCACCACAGGTGAGGAACGGGGGTTAGTGAGCAGGGAGTGGAGTCCCTATTTTAGACTATTAAAACTTGTGCGCGTGAGTCTATGTGTCTTTTTCCTCCGTATTGTGTGTGTCTACCAGGTCAACACTGAAACAGTTTGATAGAGGATATCCGGAGAAAGCCATTCCAGCCTGTCTCACTCCTCTAAACCTTAAAGGACCAGACATTCAGGATGTCCAGAAGACTTCAGAAGTAAAAGCATTACAACCATCAAATGTCACTCGTCGTAGGCGGCATTGAGCAGTTGGTGAACGGGGGTTGACGAGCGAAGCGAGCAGAGCTCACAGCCCCCCACTTTTACGATCTTTTCTGAAAACATTCCAGCATGATGCACTAATCTAATGACTATCAAAAGAAGAGTGATGAACTTCTAAAATTTTACACTCGACCTTTTGTAACTAATCCAAGATTTTAAATGGTCTCGTAATTTTAATATTTAAGGGTTAAATAACCTTCTCAAGTTCTCATAAACTCTTGAATCGTTATGGTTAAAAAATTAAAACTTTTCTCAAGATTGCTACATTCAATTCTTTGAAAGTGCTTTCAAAAACAGAGAGACCCTTTGTTGGAAAATTTTTGCTTACTAGTAGCGTATCGAACATTTCTTTCGTGGAGTGGGGTCTCTTATTTTCACACGCATACACACTGGCATATATATATATATATATATATATATATATATATATATATATATATATATATATATATATATATATATATATATATATATATATATACAAAAAGATATGCTTGTTAAGCATATATAAATAAGATTGATGTAGAATGTAAGCTTAGAATGTATTTAGAAAGAGATGGATAGATATACACATAAATATAGAAAATGATAGATACATTGTAGATAGATAAAGATGTAGTTATTAACAAGCACATAGATAGTAGAAGACAAATAGTGAGATCACATACAGAAATTGTACTTTTTCGAAAATAAATCTTTGATTGGGGATATTACATATTCAATTTCTTCAGAGGAGATTTTGTGACACCCTACCCCCATCTCTACCTTCGCTATACGCCACCAGAACTTACTGACCTTCCTTTTTTTTTGAATTTCTTGCAGAAAAAGTAAGCAAACGGCAAACAAATAAACAAAAACGTGTTATTTCAGGCCGTGTATCGATTAATGCCTGCACGTGCTAAAAAGTTTTTGAAAGAACTATTGGCAACGGTTCACCGGTCCAGTGGTGACTCCTTTATGACTCTATTTGGCGTGAAAGTAGACACGAAATGATGGAAAGGCCGAGGATTTAGGCCTCTTCATTGGCCAAGGACCCCTCTGATGATCTCTTAATGGTTCCCAATGTCTGGGAATATCTCGCCATTGGCTTTTAAGTTGTGTATTCCTTTGGAATATTAGTGACCATTGGGGCATGGGTCATAAGTAGGTTTGAAATAAATGCTTCAGGCGAGATATGAGGCGCAATAAAGACATTTGTGCGATGGAATGTGAAGTTGAATGCGAAATTTGACGGGTGAAGCTTTCATTTCTTTCTTCATGAATGATGTATTTTGTCCTCTATGAGGGTTGAATGCATCAGAAACGGTTTTAACGACCGGTGCTTATGGTTTTTTCTGCATTTTTATTAGCTGTCAAAATTGCATTCTCGTGAAAAAATACCATATCGAAGAAGAAATTCTGAAGCATCTTAATAATAAAAATAATCTTTTACTAATAATAAAGCGGAAAGTCTCTCTGTCTGGATGTCGGTAGGATGTCTGTGACGCGCATAGCGCCTAGACCGTTCGGCCGATTTTCATGAAATTCGGCACAAAGTTAGTTTGTAGCAAGGGGGTGTGCACCTCGAAGCGATTTTTCGAAAATTCGATTTTATTCTTTTTCTATTTCAATTTTAATAACATTTTTCAGAGCAAAATTATCATAAGATGGACGAGTAAATTACGAAATTATCATGACGTGGAATGGGAGAGCGAATGAACATAGCCAATTGGCGAGAAATTCGTGATTCATTATTTGTAAATACACAGGCGAGCCGAATGACCTTTTAATTTTCAACTACGGGCAAAGCCGTGCAAGTACCACTAGTTATTAAATAAAAACGAAAAACCCGACTGCGTAAAAACCAATATATATATATATATATATGTGACACCACTGAAATAGTTTTGTAATAGATACACAAATAAGACAAATCATAAATTCAAAAATGAATATTAACTAAAAAGGGTAAAATAAAAATATTATTAAATAAAAACAAAAATCCCAACTGTGTAGAAACCAAAAAAAAAAAAAGAAAGAAAGAAAGGGAATATATATATATAAGCCCAGTAGTTAAAATTTTTTATTAAGTATTATTGAATAAGGAAACCATTGAAATGGTTTTGTAATCGAAACCAAAATAAGACAAATCATAAATTCAAAAGCAGAATAGAAAGATCAATAGTCGGGGCCCATTCAAATTGTACGGGGTTCCTTGATTTAAAAAGGAATGGGCCCAGACTTTTGATCCTCCTATTCTGCTTTTGAATTTATGATTTGTCTTATTTTGGTTTCGATTACATAACTATTTCAATGGTGTACTTATTCAGTAATACTTAATAAAATTCTAAACTACTGGGCTTATATATTGTTTTCTTTCTTTCTTTCTTTCTTGGTTTTTACGCAGTTGGGATTTTTGTTTTTATTTAATAATATTTTTATTTTACCCTTTTTAGTTAATATTCATTTAGTTATTATGATTATAAGACGGTAAATTTCGAAACCTTGTCATTTCATTGAGAGAGTTTATATCGTGAGGTTTATTAAGTAACTTGCATTTGCCTAAACTACTGATCATTTTAACTCGGCTTAAAGCTGTATGTGCTTGACCTTTAGCAAAAATGCACGAACTTAATAAGTCAGCAGCAGCACAGCTATAGAAACAGTCTATATAACTCATGATGACGCGAAGTCGGAAACGTCGTCAGTCAAGTCTTTCTCAAAAAAAAAAAAAAAAAAAAAAAAAAAAAATTGAAAAAGCCCATCAAGAATGTAAACGTGGCGAAACTCAGTCCCTTAAATTAAGGCAAAAACAAATGCAACAAGTTAAAGATTAAAATCGAATTCGTAGACTTAGTAAACAAAAAATTCAGGCAGTGAAAACGCTATCTGCATTTGTTGCTCGCTGTGTCGCACGCAGGTAGCATGCGACACGATCCCGAAATGACAGCATAGCGACTAATTGTTGATATGGTGAATTTTGATTACTGTCATGTGTTTAGTAACACTCCAAAGCTTAAGACAAATCGATTGACGTAAGAATTATCAAAATTGGCCAAGGCCTTTAGCCTGTTCAACGCCACATAGGAACAAACATGCATGCATACACTGTTAAAACTACAGGTTGCGATTGGCACCTTTCAAGGGTGAAAAGCTTGTTCACCAGCGACACCCTATACGGTGCCGAAATATCACCCTTAAAATGGGTGAAAAACTGGCACCCTTAACCCCAGCGTGCACCGTAGGTGAAAAGATGGCATACTGGGAGTGAGAAATGGCACCCTCACTTTTCCCTATTGCAGGTTTTAATATTCAGTTCTTGCGGAAAGGGCGCTACCCCTCCCCCAATGGAAAATAGGTAGCCCCTCATGTGGTACGGGGAGGGAGAGGGGTTTTTTTTTGGGGGAGGGGGGGGTTCAGGGGGCTGTTCCCCAATACAAGATCGTAAAAAATCGATAGTTTTTAAAAAACATCCCCTTTTTTGACTGAAGCAGTCTGCGCTATGACCCACTCCGCCCCCCCCCCCCATTTGGTACACCCCGCTGTTTTTAATCTTATTGGAATAGACTTTTTACTATCCAGATGGCCGATGGCTGTTAACTATTGCAGTTACTTGCGGAAGGAGATGTTCCTCCTACATAGTAATTCCCCCCCCCCTCATGCGGGTGGGGGGGGGCATCCCCCCCCAAAAAAACGAAACAATAAAAAAAAACTAAAATTTTTCAAAAACCAACCTTAAATATTAAGTCTGCGCCACCCGCTCAACTACCCCTCCCCCCCCCATCGCAAGCCACACTGCTTTTGTCCTTATTCGAATAAAATGCTTAAATTTTTTATCCAGATGGTCGATGCCAGTTCCCTATCGCAGAGTTACAGGGCGTAAGGGGATGCCCCCTAAATAGAAATTTACCCTACTCAGGTCATGGGGGTGGGGGGTGGGGGCTCCCCCTCCCCCCCCCAAAAAAATATGAAAATTAAAAATTTTCAAAAACCAACCGTAAAAATCTGAAGTCTGCGCCACCCGTTCAACTATCCCCCCCCCCCCGTAGGCCACACTGCTTTTGGTCTTAATGGAACAAAAATAGCTTGAACGTTCTTTTATCCAGAGGGCCGATGGCTGTTCCCTATTGCAGAGTCACTTGTAAAAGAAGATGTTCCCCTAAAATAGGATTTCACCCTCTTAGGTATTAGGGGGGGGGTCTGGGGCATCCCCCCCTCCTTCGGAAAAAAAACATAACTATCAAAAAACTTAAGTTTTTAAAGGAAAACTTTAAAATTTTGAAGCTTGCGCCATGACCCGCTCCACCCCCCCCCCCGTCGTAGGACTCACTGCTTTTGATCTTATTGCAATAAATTGCTTGAATTTCTTTTATTCAAAAGGCCGATGCTTGTTCCATATTGCGTTTACTTTCGGGAAGGGGGTGCTTCTCTGAAAGTAAAAGTTAACCCGATTAGGTAAAACGGGGGGTGGGGTGGTCACCCCCCCCCCAAAAAAAAGAAAATCACCATAAAAACTGAATTTTTTAAGAAATAAACCTTAAAAATTTGAAGTCTGCGCCATGATCCGCTCCATCATTCCCCCCCCCCCCCCGTAGGCCCTACTATTTTTTGGTCTTATTCAAATAATAAGCTTGATTTTTTTTTAATCCAGAAGGTCGATGGCTTTTCCCTATATCAGTCACTTGTAGAAGATGTTCCCCCTAAAATAGGATTTCACCCCCTCAGGTATTAGGGGGTCTAGGGCATACCCCCCCCCGTCCTTAAAAAAATTAAAACCATCAAAAAACTAGAATTTTTAAAGGAAAAACTTTAAAATTTTGAAGCTTGTGCCATGACTCGCTGCAACCCCCCCCCCCCCCCCGTAGGACCCACTGCTTTTGATCTTATTGCAATAAATTGCTTGAATTTCTTTTATCCAAAAAGCTGATGCCTGTTCCATATTGCATTTACTTTCGGGAAGGGGGTGCTTCCCTGAAAGTAAAAGTTAACCCCTTAAGTAAAACGAGGGGGGTCAATCCCCCCCCCCGAAAAAAGAAAGAAAATCGCCACAAAAACTGAAATCTTTAAAAAATAAACCTTAAAAATTTGAAGTCTGCGCCATGACCCCCACCAATAGGCCCTACTACTTTTGGTCTTATTCGAATAAATAGCTTGATTTTTTTTAAATCCAGAAGGCCGATGGTTTTTCCCTACTGCAGAGTTATAGCGGAAGGGGATGTTCCCCTTTAAATAGGAATTCCTACCCACATGTTATGAGGGTGAAAGCACCCCCCACCCCCCCCCCCCCAAAAAAATTATAAAAATTAAAATTTCTTAAAAACAAACCTTAAAAATATGAAGTCTGCGCCACTCGCTCAACTCATTAATGTGGTTTGACTGTAACAGGAAATTTCTTAATTGACTGTGATCAACCACTGGCACCACATTATACTGAATTCCACTTAATGGTGGTCTGAAACAATTTTTACTCGTCTCGGTACAACAGACCACCAATGGTTCTGAATGCTAGTCAATGCATAAAAAATTTTATTGCAAATACAAGCCAAGGAGCAAATTTGTAAAAAGTTGCTAGTACAGAATGTGCTGTAAATAAAATTATACATATAAACAAAAAACAAGCAAGTGTTACAGATTTATTCCAATAGCCCACTGGTAAAGAGTTGAGGGGGGGATGTTACACACACTCCTCCAAGTGAAACGATACCTCTGGGGGTGCTGGCCCAGGGATTGCTCATTTTCTGGTCTGAATCAGAAAATCAGAGCTATCTTCAGGGTCACATCCAACTGGTTAAACTACAAATAGTGGCAGGTACGGATTCGATTCTTTACCCTAGAGCGACGAGTGGTAAAGAATCAAATTTTTAAACAATATGCTTAGATACTGTTTAAGGCTTTCACGGCCGGCGTCAATATGAGGAGATAACATTTCCGGGCTCATGATGGCTGCAGCAAAGCAAGCCGAAACGTCTGGAATTTCTACTCCAACTAGACCACGGCCAATAGCCCGGAAATGTTATCTCCTCATAATATGCTTAGATTTTTAAGCCCTGCAGACCCTTATCTGATACAATATGTAAACTCTGAGTTCTACTGTGTTTTTTGAAAGCCATATCAATTTTTCAGATTTTAGAATATCTCTTACAGTAGAACTTCAATTATCCAAACTCCAACTTTCCGAATCACTTTCAGAATTTCTGAAACAAAAATACAGTAAAACCTGTAAAGTTGATCACCCTTGTAAGTTGACCGCCTTTTTTCAGGAACGTAATTAGCCTTTATCGTATAAATCAACCTCTATAAGTTGACCATCTGTTTAAATTGATCAATAAAGTAGTGCACCGCAAGTGGTCAACTTACACAGGTTTCACTGTATAAGATAAATTTTAAAAGATTAGACTACCAATCTAATGTAGGCGCAGCATAAACGTTAATGGGATGATAAAAGTAAGATAAATTTTTAAAAAGATTAGACTACAAACCTAGTGTAGGTGCAGCACAAACATTATTGGGATGAAGAGTCAGTGTCATAGTGCAGAAGCTTCTAATGTACAGCACAAGTAAATATACTCAGCACACACACAAGTTAATGTGTTGACTTTCCTTTCAATTAATCAAAGACTTTTTCTCTAAAAATGTTCTTTTCTCCCCTTTTCAACACAAATACTGACTAATGAAAATCCAATCATCCGAATGGGGTTCAGTTTCAATTGAATCGGAAAATTGCAGTTCCACTGTACTGCCATTTCAATTAATATTTTTATGTTATTCTATTAAATTACCAACATATGTATTCTAAAAAAATATCATTCACATAAAAAATGTTAATTTAAATTCATTAATTGCTACACTCTTCATGGTTAAAGTTAATTTTCCAAACAACATATTTCTATACTTTTTTTTATAGTCAATGTGTCGAGAAAATTTTTGTTCCATGAAAACAAGAAACAAGAAAGGCACAACAATGTGGCATTAAAATGTTGTACAACAACTTCATGTAGACACACATTAAAAATAAAACTCTTTTACAATGCAATCAAGATGTGAACTTAAGGTGAGCAGGATTGTAAACAGCAAGTTTCCCCCTTTTTTTTATGCGTGCTTGTACCCCAAAAAAATTTTCCAGTCAAATTTGAACTTAAGTTTTTCCTGGCAATATTTCAATAGAATTTCTTTATATTTTCTTCAGTTAGGCCTGAAAAGTCAATCATCACTTAAGCTTACAGTTTCTATAAAAGTGAGGTTCAACAATAATAACACTAAGTAAGGAAAAAAGATTTTAAATTTATTTTATAGAAACATTTTCCCACTATACCTTCTCTTACGTAATGCTAAAGACTTTGTAACTAATGAAAAAAATATTTTTCACCACAGGGGGGGGGGGTCACCTTTTGACCCTCCCCTGAATTCGCCCTTGGCCACTGGCAGTGTGGCGAGATCATGCGTAGGTGGTTGAACCGTTATTTGCTTTGAGAAAACCCTGTAGTCTGTCGTCATGTGAATATGAATGCTTGATAGACATAACTTCAAACTGCACCTTTAAATCTACCTTACAGATACTTCACTTGAAGGTCTGACTAAAAAAGAAATACCTTGGCAATTAGTTATTTCAGAACAATATTATTCTACAAACCATGTTATTATGAATTTCCTCACAAATTCTAAAAACAATTTGTCAGGAGCCCACCAATTTTCCTTGCCTCCAAAGATTTTACAATTTTTGTCAGTCTGTGCTTACCCATTTTTGGTTTTGGCTGGACACCAGAAAACCCCAGCTGTTGAAAACACAAAGCCTGTCCTTCCAACTGTCATAACTTATATATGCAAATCTGAATTTAACTTATGCAGTAACCAAAACTATACACTGAAGCTGCCTAAATGCTGATCCTAACATTCTACTCTAGATATCAACCATTAAACCCAATACATTAAAATTGCATCAGTTAAAACAACTTCACATTTCAATTTTGAATTTTAATCGTTTTGTTGTAACAATTGTTTTCTGTCTGTTCAACTTGATTTTTGTATTCCAGAATTTGTAAATAAAGTTAAGCATTATAAGCTACCTTTTATTAAAAGTACTGTAGGATGGGATAACTTTGGAACATTTTTCAAAGTTTAACTGCTCCTATCTCTATTTTCAAAGAAAAAAGCTAAATAATCACAAATATGTCAATTGAGTATTCCTCTTACAAGATATGGCAAAAGAATAACTCTAGTTATAGTGATATTTTATTTAAAAAAATCTAAATTTGTCCTAATCTTACCCCATTGATTGGGATAACATTGGAACAGTGCTTTATCCCAATTCAAAACAGTAGGAAACATGACTTCGAACCATTGTACCATAGGTGCCTGATCTACACTAGGAACAACAAAGGAAATGAGTTTATATCAATCCTAGAATATTATATATTAAATAGATAATTAAGAACAATGCATTCTAACTAACAAGTAAAAGATTACGATATTATTTTAAACTGCTATGAAATTTAAAAAAAAAAAGATAGTGTAACTAATACTATTTAAACACTTTATAAAGTTTAGTTTTTGTCAACCAAAGCCAAAATAAGGCTGTAAACTTACAGCCCTTTAACTTTGAAAATTTCTCAGTCCCATAGTAACCTCGTGAAAAGATGAAAATTTACAATGTAGAGGCTGTAAAACATAAACATAGTTATTATACCTTACAACATAACCAGTTATCATGATTGTCAGTTATGAAACCCTATATCCCCAGAAAAGAAACTAATCAGTTTCTGCAGAATTTCTGATCAATAGAGACGTACCGAGCAGCACTTTGGCCGAGTAGTCGAGTACTCGGCCTTTCGCTACTCAGCCGAGTACCAAGTTCCAATTATATAAGAAAAACCACGGACACACACGTGACAAATTGTGAACTCATTGGAATAGTAGTATAGACCTCCATATAAAAAAAATAGTTTTTAAAACAAAATTCCAGCTGAAATTTAATTATGTATTATTTAAAAGATTTTGTTTGTGTCAATAATTTTACAAATAAGTTATTTTTTAAAGTAAAAATAAACAAATACACAAAAGGTAGGATTATCAAGTTGGAATTAAAACAAATTATATCAATCTATACTTCTAGTCAGACAAATGTAAATAATTTTTTAAAGCAAATGAAACAATGTTAAAAGTACAAATGTGCAGGAGCACTGCAGACACATTCTTCTGCATTACAAGGAACATCTTTTTCAGTGCATAAAATGTGAGCAAATGAACGTAAAAAAATCCGACTTTTGTCGGATGTCTTTAAATCCATAAGCTCACATTTTGTGCATTATAAAAAGCATTCCTTGAAATGCCAAAACACGTGTCTACAGTGTTCCTGCACATTTGTGATTTTAACATTGTTTTATTTTTTAAGAAAGGGTATTTTTATGCTTCTTATAAATAATTTTGTTAGTGGCAAAAATCCATTTAATAGTATAAAAATTTCATATTTTCTGTACTTGCCTTTTTGCCCCATTTTTAATATATAAGTTTCATTAATTTTGGGGCATTAAAATATAAGATTTACACCATTGAGGCATAACAAACTTCATTATTCTCAGAATTTGAATTTGACTTGTAAATTTGAATTGTAAATGATTGCAGTATATTATTTATATGCTTGCACTTTTTTTATTAATTGTAACATCTGCTTTGAACATTATTCAATTTTTTACAACTACTCAGTATTGGCCAAGTACCTGATCAAAATTTGCTCGAGTACTGAGTACTCGGCAAATTGTGCGAGCAAGCCGAGTACCCGGTAGTTACCGAATACTTGGTACGTCTCTACTGATAAACATAGCCAAGATTAGTTGTACTACATTAAGTTATTTTTGGAATAATTTATTTTATTTTTTATTTATTTTAAGTTAATAACTATGCTTTTAAGGAAAATAAATTTAGGATTTTTGATGGAAGTGCATTTAAATTTCACATAAGACACAAATTAGATAAACTACTTCAAATTGAATGCAATATACCCCGACAGCCCGGTCATCACATACTGAGTCTGTAGTTTCGTTCTTACTAGAACTCCTCAGTCAGGAATAGTGAATAACAGAGCTGGTTTCGGATGTCATCTCAATTCAGTTCCGACTTAGCCCTGGCTTAGGGGTAGTAACTTACTGCTAAATACCCATACTTTGTCTTCAACTCACAAGTGGCACCATACCATGTTGCGAACACTCGCTGGTGAATTCACTTTATCTACCAGTTTGTAGGCACTCTCAGCTTCAATTGAGATATCATCTGCCATCTGCTCAGTTATTCACTAATTCTGACTGAGGAGTTCTAAAAAGATCCAAACTGCAGTCTCAGGATGTGATCAGGCTGTTTGGTACATTACATCTTGTTCTGGGGCCTTAGCCTTGGCTTAGAGGCGGTATCTTACGCCAAAATATTTCAAATTGGCATAAAATAAAAATTAAATTTTTCAGATAAAAAAAAATTAACCAGGTATTCAACTGAATATTTTTTTACTTAGTGCATCTCAATTAACATCAATAGAATATTACTGGATATTAGGGTTGGGCAATGAATCGCAAAAAACTGTTGTACATCCTACATCTTTAAATCAAATTAGAATTTTTCTCTAAACCAATTCATCAATATAGCACTGGCTACAAATCCTACCACCAATATTCAGACACCATTCCACAATCGTTACCGTTTCAATATCTTAATTGTTTCAAAATTCAGTAGAAGCAGGGGCACCCAGATGGGAGGTTACTGTGACCTACAAAAATGCCCTTATTCCACAATTTTTTTTCAGATGATTCATAAAATTTAACGATTACTTTTTGAACTTACCTTTTAAAAAAATAATGAAGTTTAATGTCTCTTCTCATAAGATGAATTCATACTTATAGCTTATGCAGTACAATTCAGCAAATTAAAAAAATTTCCCAACTAAAAATTTAAGTTCTGTTATCTCTGCGTGGAAGTATCATAAGCGAACAAAGACCTTCACTTTTCCCAAAACTTGCAGGAAATGCAGTTTTTTAAGCTCTTGACAGAAAAAATATTGAGGAACAAAGTTTATATATATCTTATAATCATTCAACAACAAAGGAAAAAAAACGCTTAAAGTGTAAAATAGCTACTAAGATTGCATATACATATTTTGGTGTTTTGATGAACCCCTTTTTAAATGCTAAAAGACTGCTCACATCTTTTTGCATTAGGAAAATAGATTCATTGTAATACCAGAACACCTGTAATATTTATTGCTATCTTGTCCCTATAAAACAGTTTTTTTTTTTTTTTTTGGCAACTTCCTGCTAGCGTTAGAATCTGTTTGTAGTATCTGGGATAATTTATATTTTTTCATCTGGAATATATTTTGTAAAATTTAAACAAGCAGTTTACAGTGAAATCTCGTTACAACGAACTTCAAGGGACCGTAAATTTTGCTCACTGTAACGGAATTTTCGCTGCAATTGAATTAGAGCAAAGTAATGGAAATGAAATATACAGAAAATTTCCTTTGTTGAAACCGATATTTAGTTGTATTGGTATTTGTTGTGACAAGATTTTACTGTATCTTTAAAAAAAAAACTTACATTGTGATGTATTGTGACATTGCCATGTAAGGTTGGCGATGCATCACGATGTAGAAATTTCTACATTGCTTAGTCCAACTGAATATAACAAAGTTATTGTACATCATTGCGGTAATTTTTAAGAAAATAATGTATGCAGAATTATAGAATAAATGAAAACTTACCTACAAATGTCAGGGCCCGCGCTAAAGATTCGCCACTGCGCCAAAAGTGATAAAATTGTAAATTCAACAAAAGAAGCCGTTTTGCTAAAATTCTTGGCAAACGGAAAATTTTCGGCAATTTTCATAAAAAATATAAAAAAGATTTTTCCCTCCGCCCTCAAAATTATAATTAGAAAATCTGCAAGGAAAAAAAACAACAAATTGGGATTTCCATGTCGTATGCATTGTTATTAAGTGCTTAGTAAAATGTTAGTGTATACTGCATATTTAAAATATTAGCACTTGCATTGTCTATTTTATAAAATTACTCCTTTGTTTTCCAATTGAAATTTTCTAGAAATTTTTTAAATTCACAATTAAAATTAACTAAAGTTAGGTCTTTGGCTAATGCAATTGAAATTTGACTAATTTGTTGGCTAACAATTTGAAATCCCTAGCAAGGGCCCTGTATATGATGCACGCTAGACAATGTTTTTTTTTTTTTCAACATCTTTCTTGGGCACTTTATAAAGTTATTTTTTAATCTTGTTATGGTGTTTTTTACTTGCACCAAATCAGTGCACTATCAAGCCTGGTACTATTATCTGACAGCACATTGCACCCAGGTAAAAAAAAAAGTGACAGAATACAAAAATGTTCAATTCCTACAAAGCAACAACTAAAAACCTAATGAATATACTGCATTATTAGTACCCACAATTACTAGATAATATTCCTAATGTTTCAGCTCTGAGCCTAATGCTTTTGCTTTTAAAAACCAGAATTTTCACCTTCAAGTTATGGAGTTGTTCTTTGAGCACTATTTCGTGACATCTTGGGATACAATGCTGTAAGATCATGCCTATGTGATTGAGCCACTTTCTGCTTCGACAAAGCCCTGCAGTCTGTCATCATGTTAATATGACCGTTTGATAGTAACAGTAAAACTCCGATATAACTCCACTGTCAAATCCCATCTTTTAGTAACGTTATATCGATTTTGGTAATATATCGAAATATAAAGTGTAAGATTACAAATAATGTTAAGAAATGTGATAAAATTAAAGCACGATTTTACCTCTTTAAGTTAAAAAAATTAATAGATTTCAGGCTCCAACATTAATTAGTTTATCTAAACTACCTGTTTTCTGGTCCAAAATATTAATATTTTTTAGTTTCAGTTTGACTTTTTTTTTTTTTTTTTTGCTCAAAATAGATAGCTCTGTTCTTTTCTAATGCAAGAAGGCTGTTCAACATTTTTCTATCAGTCGCATATTCCTTTAAGAATTTTGTTAGTTTCTAAATGCGACGTTCGTTTTACAGTTTCTGACTTAAAATTCCCTTCTACATTCTCAAGTTCTCCTTCAGATGATCGGAATCGCTAACTTAATAATTTCCTCGAGAGCCATATTTTCAAAAGTTGAAACTGATTTTTCGGCATCAATGTGTTTATTTACTGTGGAAGATTTTGCAAAACAATCTATATGTTGATGTTATTCTGATTCTCTCATTTCAACATTACTCTGCACTGTTTTTTTCACCTTCAACTAAATCTACATATCTCCAGCTATTGACAAGTTTCTGGTGTAATTTCATCCCATAAACCCAGTTAGCTAAAAGCGTCGTAAAGGTTGTGTAAAATTTAAGCCCTGGTGTAAAAAATGCAGGCACATGTTAACGAAGCCCCACTTTCCTGTTTAACCACTGATAGTGTTTTTCGGTAGAGAGTAGACCACAAGTTTATTGCAAACGAGCTCTCCACAAAGCGTTTTTGCCTGGAAACATTTTGGTGTACTCTACTTTTGAATAACCGCGGTGGGAGTGCTTATTACACTATAGATACAGAAGGGAATAAACAGTATTTGTAATTAAATAATTATCAATTTACTGTAAACATCAGAAATTTTTTTGAAAAAGCATTTTTTTGGAGCATGGTATTGGTCTGCGTCATAACAAGTGACACAATTATGATGGTATAATAGGATTGGTGCTTTAAAGGGTGGGCCTTAAGTCAGGGTTTGACTGTAAATTCAAGACTGCTTCCTCAATCAGGATCCTTCCACAATTTTGGTCAGTGGGGATACAAAAAATATCAATTGCTCCGTTGCCAGAGCAAAGCATGTTTTTCTATTTGCCACAACCTACCAATTTGAATTTAAAACCTATGCAGCAGCTAAGAGGTGTTTCACATCATTATTTATAGTGAAGCATGTTAGTCAAGATTAATTTACTACACAAGCCTTAAATTTTAGTCTTAAAACTTTTTTGATGAGAAGTAAACAAATCTTCAGAAATTTCAACTTCATTCGTTCAAGGAGAAGCAGCGTTTCAAACCAATAGGATCGTTCGCAAGGCAGAAAATTTTCTTAAAACATCTCTGACTGTACAACGACCCAAATAGTTTGAAACAAAATAAAAATGAAATCACGTGGGTAAATATCTCAAAGTCAAAAAATGTTTCACCTTAAATTCAGCACATATGTATATCAGCACACGCGATGTAGATTCATTAAAACGAAAAAAAGTCAAAGATATTTACAGAATTGTGAGCGAAACTATATAATTTTCTCATCGTTTAAAAGAATAGCGAGCGAAACAAAATAATCATACGTGAAATAAATATAAGAACAAAAAAAACTTAACGAAGTAACGGTGCAGTTTCACTTCATTGACTTGTAAACAAGCATGGAACAGCGGTTACAGGGTTACAAGCTCCTTTTAGTAAAATCGAGTCGTCAGAAGAAGGCATCTACTACTGTAATCACGAAGAATAAATTTGAAAAATAAACGTAATAATACAAAATGCGTGAAAATGACTTTTATCATTTCATGAACGCCGCCATTAAAATCATAAATATCATGTGACAGATCACGTGACAGTTGGGCACCCTTTTTAAAGGAGCCAAAAGAACCGCAAGGACATCTCCAAGCCTCCGTTTTCACCCGTATGCACCTTGCTTTCACCCCAGGGTGCCAAAGGACCTTTCAACGGCTCCTGTAGTTCTAACAGTGTAGTATTTCAAGCGATCAAAAATTGACTCTTGCAATGCGTTTAAAAAGTTAGAATACTTGTGATTCCATTTTTTTGGATAAGATTCTGCACGATAAAGAGACGTTTGTAACAATTATTGTGACAAATTTGAAAAGCAAATAGAGGCATTTTTTATCCAAATCGGCTTAATTCAGTATCCTATGCGAATTTTCAAAACTTGTGTTTATTTTTCTTTCCTAGTTTGATACTTCTTTGATACTCTTCATGGCCCAAATCGATTTGGAACGAATTTGTTTCAATCAGGTCAAAAACTGTTACCAAAAACCCATTTTATTTCAAAACAAGCTCAATCCAAGCTTTTACCATACCGCTATTGTAAAACCGCACGGGTAAATCAACAACATCCTTATATATAAAAAGGCGAATGATCGAGTAACATTCCTGACGTCATCAACAATGAAACTCGAGCCACGACATGATAATTTGATATTATTTTTTGGTTATGTTTGATATGCAGGAAAATGCTTTATTTCGACGAGACTGACCTGGATGCTGTAAACTTAACTTTTTTACTGGTAAGACTGTCATCCTCATATAAATAATAGCCGATGATTGAGTAACCCGCGTGTTTCAACAATGAAACTCGCGCCACGGCATGATAATTTGATAATATGTTTTTGTTATGTTTAACACGGGTAGGGAAAGGCTTTATTGTGACAAGGCTGAACTCGATCCGGGAACTTAACTGTTTTACTGGTGAGATTGTGTCATTTCAGGGGAATGAAGGAACGAAAAAATGGTTAACAATTAACGCTACCTATACTGGAATTTAGGATTAATCCACTGGAGTTTTTTCACTCGTCATACCATGACGGACGACTTTCTAGTTTTAAGATAATGAAGAAACGAAAAAGGGGTCAACAATGAACGCTATCGATTGGAGTTTTAAAAGTTAATCCACTTGTGTTAGGGTTAAAATTTCAACTATCAAAATATCACCTAACAGGCAATTGCTTCGTTCAAATGTAGAAGCAACTTTCACCCGGCATACCTTGACAGGCGACATTCTACTTATTAATAAATTGTTTAATCAGCTGGAAATTTTGATTTGATGGGCTAATGCATGGCGTAAAATTATGTTCCCACATGAATTCAATTGGAATTTGAAATGAAAAAAAAAAAAAAAAGACTTGCAAACTTCAAAATCTGTATATAATTATACAATACTGCTAATTTAAAAAAGAAAACAAAGATAAAGCCGCACAAAACTAGTATGTTGTGGCCATCACGAAACTTTCTTCTATATTTTTCCTTTTTCTGATCCCTCCCCATGCTTGACGAGGAAGCAATATTCCTAACAAAAACAAAATGACACATGCAAAACCTTGACGACCATCCCAATGTCTGAATTATTGTAAAAACAAAACAAAGAGCGAAAATTGAAAGTTACTTTAAAAGCCTTACTTGAATTAATTACAAATATTTTATTTATTAACAAACATAAGATGGCAACAGTTAAAAATTTTGAATCATTGACATAATATTTCCGATCATTTCCATACAATTAAAATCACGAGAAATACGCAGACGACAATCTATTACGATTTATCTTTCTTACTGTTGCATTAATAAAACTATTTTTATTCGCAAAAAAAAAAAAAAAAAAAAAAAAAAATCAACACCTCTTGGAGCGATTGGAGTCAAAATTGAACCAAAGCCTGTTTACGTATGGATTCACATATATTCCAAATTTCAACCAGAACGTAGCATTACTTCTTGAGATAGGGCACTCACAATGGAAAAAAAGAACGGGCCATTGCGCTACCCCCTTTTTAGCTGTTGACACCTAAATAAAATCAGCTCTTATACCCACTAAGGGCTACTTGTCAAAAATTTTTTGTTTGATTCCGTTCGTTATTTCTTGAGATACAGCAGTCACAATTGACGACAAAAAACGTTCTATAACTCAACCCCCGTTTGAGCTATTGACACCAAAATAGAATCAGCACCTGCTCCTGTTAGGGGCAACATATGGACCAAATTTTGTTTGATTCCGCCAGTTACTTCCTGAGGAATAGCAAGCACGCGTAACTCAAAAAACGTCCCATTGCTCCACCCCCCTTGGAGGAATTTGCGCCAAAAACCAATGGGCACAAGTTCACATAGGGGCACATATGTGTACCAAATTTCGTTCAATTTCATGCGGTAGTTTTTTCTGTAGAGCGGCCACAAAAAACTGGTCACACACAGACGTGACACACACACACATATACACATACACACACACACACACACACACACAGAGACAGACATTTTCCAAAAATAGTCGAAATGGACTCAGCACACCTCAAAACGTTCGAATCCGTCAAAATTCGAAATTCGAAAATTTGCACGAATCCAATACTTTCTTCTATATATTAGATATAGAAGAAAGTAAAAATGGCATTCAAATGAAATTGAATTGCCTTGGCAACATTAAGTCGGTTGAGTGAAATGTTTTTTGTCTCTGCTGTAATTTTAAAAAAGGGCATTGAGCGAGTTTTTCTACTAAACGCCTCATAAACAGATTAATTTTAATTAATATTTCTTACAAACAATTATTTTCAGTAATTAATAATTCAAAAATTTCTTTGTGGGGTCCGAGAAAATTTATTGATAGCTACTATATTGTAGCATTGTTTTTTACTGTAAAGTTGCCCTAAATTATGCTTCTGAAAATTATATTTTCTACCATTAGTAAATAGTTTGCACTGCGATCGTTCCAAGAAGATGCTGGCAAGTAATGTATGTGGTTCTGTCTATAGGGCGTAACCAGAAAAACTAATGCAGTAAAACCTATAAAGTTCTCTTCCAGTTGACACGATGTCAGTTATACAAAATTAAATCCTATACCATATCAACTTTTATAAGTTGACCACTTGTTTATACTAATAAAACTGTAGGTTCCATAAGGCACATTTTTAGGGTGAAACGTATAGTAGCACTAGAGATATCTCCTTAAGGGTGTCATTTTGAGAGCAAAATAGCACCCTTAGAGGTGTCATAAGGTACCATACGGAGCAAATGGCACCTTTAAGGGAGCGCCACTGGTGCTACAATGTTTTACCTCAAAAAGGTGGCATTTTATCGTTTTTTAAAAAAAGTGTTGTATTGAAAAATATTAAGGAAAATATTTTCTTCGTCCTATACAAGAACAAGACATCTACAGCAAATGTTTCATATGATAAATATTAGCAAAAGAAGCCGTTACCAGACTAAGTATTCAGGTGAAAATTTAGAAAATAATGCCAATTTTTTTTGTATTATTTTGGAACTGAATTTGTATTTATCAGAAGACTCGTATAGTTTTATTATTATAACCAAATATTATTTATACAGGTATCATTGTTAAAAATCTAGTTTTTAAAATTACTATTACTGTCGGAATAATAAAGTGACTACCATCGGTTCCAAGAAATATTATTCGTTTAAGCGGATTCCTTAAGTTTTCCAAATTTACAACAACATTTTTCTTTAAATTGATAATAATTAATCAAAAGCTATTTAAAGGAAGTAATTAATGGTGTTGGTAAGAAGTTTTTGAAATAAGTCAAGTAAGCAACAAAATAGTACATTCATTAAGTATATATATATATATATATATATATATATATATATATATATATATATATATATATATGTGTGTGTGTGTGTGTGTGTGTGTAATGAGTACGTACGAAAATTATAAAAAAAAGTAACTTATAACTTGAGGTGTATAACCTTTGTTTGGACCTTTTTTCATTTCATTATTTTTTGAAAAAGTCCATAATAGTGTTTAGCTTGCTGAAAATATTTCGAGAAAACTTATTCTAACTTCTTTTTTCCCATCTTAATCTTCACCTGCCGTGTTTTAAATTTAATATTTATTATTTTGTTATCGTCTGCAATGTTTATATTTCTTTGCGTTATTTTCTTCGCAACTCCAGAGCTCGAATACGCTACCTTGCGGTGATTAATAATACTAAAGGAAAGCGTAAAACATTCCATTCCACGTGTTTTATTTGAGGTAAATTACAGGCTTCAGACAGTTTGTGGTGTAATGTAATTTCAGAAGAATAAAAAGAAAGCTTCCCACAAACAGGATGAAAAATTACTGTCATTCACTAAGCGTCAAAGCAAGTTATAAGTTACGGCATTTGTTTGTTTTACCTTTTTCATCCGTCATTAGACAGTGGCTGCAGCGCGCCCTATAGTTTATTGGAGTTGCGAATTTAATTATTGTCAGCGTTATTGTTTTTTTTTTTTTTTTTTTTTTTGCAATGTCAACGACAAAAGAAATTAGAATAGTGGAAATGTTTAGATGGAATATGAATTTTGTGTTTCTCGCCCGCCGTTGGCGGAAAATATTATTTTACATTTTTACGTGAGTAGTTGTTTTTACTTAATTTATTTATAGTTTATTCAAAACTTTGACAGCAAAAGTATTTGAGAAAGCTGAATAATATTATTGGATTATCTGGTGAAAATATTCGACTATGCGGGTATTCTTAACATCGAGAATTCACGCTCTCCAATACGTTACAAATTATTACACATACAGTGGTTCCCAAAAGTCTTCGTACACCTACGACTTTCAACGAAATAGGCCCCAATCAATCCATTGGTTAGAATTAATATTTCGGAATGGGTATTTCATTATAAGATCTATGATCAATTTTTAACAAAACTACATGAAAAGTTTTTTAAAAACATTAAAACTTAATTTTTAAAAAATCAAAAACCAAAAAGTGCCGGAAATTTCATCTCACAAAAGTCTTCGTACACTTTATAAAATGTCTATATCTTATTGAATAATCTAACTTTTTATTAAGTTATTAATTAGTAGAATATCATACAGTATTCATAACACCTTTTAAACGTCTGGGAATAGATTTCATTCTTTTTCTTTCTTTTTTTTGTGTAATTTCTGAGTAAGTGTTCAACCACACTTCGAGTCTTACTGTTTCTAGCTCTATTTTCGTTTTAAAGCCCTATTTTCGAAATCTAGCCTCCAGATATCTCTAAATACGTTACATTAAGTTAAAATATCCTTAAAAATGAATTGTTAAAACTTCTTTTTGTGATTCGTAAAGGTTTTTAAAAACTGTGCCCTTCTTGCGCCGAAGTTTTCAACTCTTAGTTGCAGAAATACGTGGTGACAAAGTTAGCTATTCGGTTTTTCGCCTATTTTCCCAGTAAAAGTCAGAAAAAAAAAAGAAAAAAAGCATGAAAGAATGCTTAATGCATCTTAAAAATATCGCGAAAAACGAAAAAAAGTCAAAAATAAATAAAATAATTGAATAAATATCGAAAAATTAAAAATTGGAAGATGGGAAAAAATGTCTGTCGGTCTGTCTGTCTGTCCCCCTAATAACTTTTGAATTAATAGTCCGATTCGAACAAACTTTTTGTTGTTCGAAACATCTCAGCGAGGACACCTCATTCCAAACTTTCACTTTTTGATTTGAAGTATTTTTTGTTCAATTTTGAACAGTTCAAAGAAACTTAACATTAGCGCGTACGGGGAAATTCAAGGCGATTCCGAACTGTGAGGCGAATTTGCTTCAAACAAACTTTGTAGGAAAAAGCTTTTGATAAAACTTGTATATAAAATATCTTTTTGATTTGAACAATTTTCCGTTCAATTTTGAACAGTTCAAATCCCTTAACATTAGCGCCTACGGGGAAACTGAAAGTCAATGTAGATTCCGTACTTGAAGGCGGATTTTTTTCAAAAATTTTTTTGTTGAAATAGCTCTTGACGCCAAACTCCAGACTCCGACTCCAAGAATTTAGGGGCACCTTGCTCCGAATCCGACTCCTGTGCCCGACAATTAATCGGACTCCGACTCCCCGACTTCCACTCTGACTTCGTAGCTTTAACAAAAATTTATACACGGAGGACAAATGACTGACTCCGATTCTTCGATATTCGTCTCCCACTCCTTAATCCCTAAAATGAGATTGATTCCGACTCCGCAGCTATGGTTTTAATTGTGAAATAATTATTGTTGCTAAGACTTGTTTTTATTTTCACGCTAAAGTTTTAATTTAGATATTTAGTTTTCGGCGAATAAACTCCAAGTCATTTATGTATCTGCAATACCTAGGCGATTTTTTTTTTTTTTTTTTTTTTTTTTTGACAATGAAAAGTATTTCTTTAAGTTGACATTTTTTATTGTTTTTATTTATTTTGGTAAGTGCATTCATTCATTTAAAAAATTATTTTTGACAACAGGGGAAAAGAAACGATTTTTTTTATATGATGTATTTATTTTAATAAGCTTATTGATTTTAATTATTATTTTTTTCGTTTTGAAAGCTGTTAAAGAATTTTTTTTAATGGAAAAAGTGTATTAACTGCTTTGTTTAAAAAGCGCGGCTATTTTTTTTTTTAATTTTTTTATTTATTATTATTATTATTATTATTATTTTTTTTATGCATCTAATTTTTTAGATGAGTGAGGAATATTTTATTCCTAGAAATTAGCTTAAAATATTTTAAAATTATGTTTGAAACAATTTGCGATTTTAGCTATTTTTGAGAATATTGATCAGGCTAGAAAGTAGTATTTTTATACGGGAAGGTAGGCTCGTATAATTCTAGACGGAACTTCTTGTTATAAATATTTTCACAATGTCTTTTTTTTTTTTTTTTTTCATTTCGTATAGGAATTCTGATTTTTCAAACATTCTTGTTTCTGTGTTCTGTCTAACGAATGGTTTCTTTTAGGAACATTTTTTTTTGTCAAAAAAATTATGCATTTCGCCTGTTCTATGTAGGATTCCTCTAAGTGATCAGTGACGTAGGCGGGGACACAAGGGGACGGCGTCTCCCTACCCAATACTTTTACACTATGATTTTATCAATCACTATCCTTATTGCAATATCATCTTTTTACATTTATATTTTGTGGCCCACAGTTTTTTCACCTTTAACACAAGCGTCCCCAATTTTTTTATATCATTAGGCTCGAATCTGTAAGCCCCCCCCCCCTTCCCAGATCTACATAGCTAAGGTGCTCCAGATACAGTAGTGTTCCCATAGGGTATACTCCATATACTCTCAAACATTTTTTAGACATATAGCGTATGATCTCAAGCTTAATAAATTTTCATATTATGACATGCTATGTATATGATCACATACACAAATTGTGCGTAATGGATTACTGGGAGTATACCCTCAGAAAAATAGATGGTAACATCACTATTCCGATCATTCTAAGCAAAGGGTACTGCACTACGTGGGTGCGTGCTATAACAATCTTAACCTAATTGTTTTGAAATACCAAATAAAAACATAGAGTTTTAAATTATCTAAAAAATATATTTACAATACATTTTATTTACAAGTCTGTGATTTTACATCAAATAAAAATATATCGAAAAAATCCGCTTTTGGTAAATTTCTGAGAAGTCCCTTTAAACGCAACAAATGAAGACATCTTTTTTTATCACATTAAAATCTTTTTCAAAATGGCTCTAAAACTTTCTTTCATCCTGTTCCACTTCGTGTAATTCACTTAGCGTCTTCTCTTCATCTTAGCCAGTTTTCTGAAAAAGTATAGTTATGCATTAACTGCAAGTTAGTACAAAATTGAATGGACAATACAAAAAGGTTAATTTTTTTCACAAATTCGAAACATTTTCTCGCCTTGCAAAAAGGACGCACTGTATGTATAAGGGAGAGCGAAGCATAGTGGGAGAATTTTCTTTCCATCTATATATATATAAATCTCGTGTCACGATGTTTGTGCGGGGTAAACTCCGAAACTACTGAACCAATTTTTATCAAATTTCATAGATATCTGTAATTTGGTCCAACTTAAAAGATAGGATTTTTTTAATAATTTTTTATTGCAAATAAAATGTTTATTATACATTAATAGTGTGTAATGATTGTTTGGTTCTGTAAATTCTTAATAGATGGCACTGTAAGTTAATTCATTCTCAAAAGTTTTATTCTTAAGTTAATTAAAATTTACAAATGATACTATGTTACGGATATTGATGGTTATCAACAATGTCGCCGGAGAAAGAGGGAGTATTGAGGCCACACTTTTCAATGTAAATGTCAAATTCTACAAATCAAGTTGAAATTGATAAGTAGCGGGTAGTTCCATACTCACCACTGCTTTTAAAAACGTATGAGGCTCATATAAATGTCGAGTTTTGCAGTTCCGTAAAATCTACTAAATACTTTGTCAAATACGCTATTAATGGTCCTTATTAGGTCTCAATTTAGGTGCGAGATGTGGACAAAATGGACGAAATAATGTGATGATTGAGTTATTGATATAAGCAGCAACGAAGCTATCTGGCATAATTTAGTTTCCCCACATACGAAAGAAACCATTCTGTACAGCATCTTGCAGTACATCTGGAAAACGGTCGAGTATATTTTACCGAAGCTATTTTCTACGAAAAGCACTTGAACCACCAAAAACAACTATGATTTTTTTTTTACATAGTCTAAAACCTAATGTGTTTGGCCCGATTCTCAGAGATAACATTATTTACCAATGTTCCAGGCTATTTTACATTCACTGCAAAAAAAAAAAAAAAACCCGAAATGTCACTGATTATTTCCGTGGAACATGTTGGGATTTCACAGGTCATCAACAATTTTATTTGGAAATCAAGTATCTGCGTCAAAAAGTTTCCTAGATTGCTACAGGCGTCATGAATACAGACTTCTCGCTGTTGCGAAAAATATTTTAGCTCCCAGTTTAAAGATAAACTGAGCGCATTTATTATGTGTATCGGCTTCAAATTAATTAAGTTCCGTTTGTATTGCCTAAAAGCTCCCAGAGAGAGTGAATGAGCCTTTGGATTCTGTAGCTTTGCAGGAATCGCGGGAGAGTTAGACTTGCGGTACTTTCTTGAAAGTCTGTTTTACATTTCGCCATGATTGCAGCATTATTGTTTAAACTTTCTTGGAAAAGTTTAGAGGTGTCAAGCTTTGTGTGTATTCAATTTACCTAAGTTTTTTCTGACTGTCCAGTGACACCACTGGATTTTAGCCGAGGATAGTACGGAATTCTTGAAAAAGATTCCAGGATAATTTCAGGAAGGTTAATGAATTTTAGTGAAGAACTGACTTCACTACCGTTGTCGTGGTCCGTCCAGATTTACGTACTAACTCCCAATGGGAGGAATTGAGTATCTGGATTCCGTAACTTTCCAAGAGTAACAAGCAAGTGGAATACTTTGCGCATGCTTGCAAGTTTATCTTAGCAGTGGCTATGGTGGCGATAATGCTTTTGGTACTTTCTTGGTGATTCGAATAATGTGACAAAGCTGTTACTTTTAGTCTTACTTCGGTTCTCTCTAAAGGTTTCAGAGAAATGATTGTCTCGAATCGGAGAGCTTTGGGAATTCTTCAGAAACAATTCAGGAAAATTTTAGGAAAGTTTCTCACTTTTAGTGGGATACGTTTCTATTTTTCTGCAAGATACGTTACTGTCAGAAATTGGGCGTATTCGCTGCCCATTATTTTTCAGGACGTTTCTTAATAGTTTTTATAGTGTTGAATAAAATAAAAAAAATCATGAAAGCCATTCAAACAAAGAACAGAACATTCATCAATGTCGGGCACAATTAAAAATTAAAGCCTAGAGATTGGGATGAAAACTCCATCCAAAACAAAACTGTGCATCCAAAAGAAAGTGAATCTTGTTTTTGTATTTGTTTTCATTAAACATTCCCTAACAGACGGGAATATTTGCGGATCGTTAATTATCGAGTGTTTAATACATATCACGATGCATTTCGCGAATTGTAATTATTGGTAGAACACAATCATTGGGAGTTTTTTTCTAATTCAGGTTTTGCATAACGAGAAACAGTATTCGTCAACTGTTTAAGATAATTTTGACGTAATATCCAACACAATCATCATTTCTGTAGGAAAATTATATAAATTTTATGCTTGAAGATGTACTCCATAGAGTTAAACAAACAGGCCTATGTTCAAATCAAGATTTTATACCCAAGATGTATAATGAAGCTTTACTGTTGATTGAAGATTTATGCATTTCAACTTCAAGTTTGTTGTTTAGCCATTATGGTGTGATATCACCTGATCGATTGGTCACCGACTTAGAAAACACTGATTTGCAACGAGAAAAAACAGTGCAATGACGCTGTCTTAGCTACAATTATTGTGCAACATGAGCCATTACCTGACAGCTGAAAATAAAATTCATAATCATATTGGGCTGACCGTTGATGCTGAACCAGGCTATACAGTCAATGAAAACAAAGTCGTAAACATTCCAACTGAATTTTTGAATTCTCTGGATGTATCAGGAATGCAACTAAACGATTTCCAGTTAAAATTTGGTTCATCATTTACTCTTTTTCACAGTTTAAACGGTACAACAGTACAAGTTTCTTCATCAAAAGTCAACAATATTGAAGGAAAAGTTTAAAGGAGAATTTTTTGTGCTGCCACGTAATCCATGTATTGCGTCATAATTTTCAAACACATTTGGAAGGCTTCAATTTCCGATTTATTTAGCTTTTGAAAAGATCATAAATAGATCTCAAGACTAAACAATGTCTACTTTCGGTTTGAACTTGAAACATACATGCTTCCCTCATGGGCAACTATCTATCGCCTACTCACAAAGAGGAAAATTATCATACCTATTTGTGTTAGCAAAAGATAAGTTAAGCAAGAATATTGTGCACAACTTAGTGCTTAGATAATTTTCAGTTTTCAAATAATAGAAATAATAGATCGTAGTCAATGTAGATCGCAGTCTAAATTCAATAAGTACTTATTTCAGCCTAACATGCCCATTATCAATCTCATATGTTTTAATATTAGCAATACTATTTTAAGCTTTATTAAAAATATTAATTAGATTCTATCAAAGTAATGAGTAAAAGAATATTTTAATCCAACTACTTCGCCACAGCAACGCGTGGCTGGGTCAGCTAGTTTGTTATAATTTCCTTAATTTTAGTTTTAAAGAAATTTGAATTGCAGAACGTGATTATCGAACTCTAGATGTCAATGTAATTTTTTCATATTGTTCCTAAATATATTCCTTTTTGAAAATATGATTGTGGTATAGTGAGACATTGAGAAAGGCTAATAAAAATCAGCTACATTATGAGAACATTTGAAGCAGTAAGAAGCGAGGGGATGTAAGTGATGGACTTTTTAAATTTTTGAGTGAAACGAGTTCAAAGTTCAAATCGCAGACTGACTTTCACTGAGGTTTTTTTTTTCTAAATCATGCTGTGTAGCAGCACCTATCAGAGATACGTCTACTATCTCTTGACCGTAAGAAGAGGAGAGGTTTTCCTATTATTTGTATACTAATTATCTCCAAATTTTTTAATTTTGGTTCTTACATTCCTTTGCACACAAGCATATAAAAACTGTTTTTAAACTACAAGACTTAAAAATAGTTATAAGAATAAAGCATATGTGAGAGTTGAAAAATTATTTGTAAAATAATCAGTTCAACGTTTGATGCATTGAAAAATTATTTGTAACGTTAAATAAGACGAGAAAATGGGAGTAATAGAACGAAAAACTTCATTTTAATTTAGGAAAACAACGGAAGTCTTTAAGAAATTTATCTTCTTGTGTTGTTTTTGAACCATCAAAAGCCATTAAGGTTTGCTAATTCCTCAGCGCTATTACATGTTTGGAACCGCAAAAACTCAGTAATGTATTCAGATAATTTATAAGAAATATTCATTAGTCCAAATATAATAGTATCAGAAGTTAAATGGGCTAGTAGATGTACTCTTTAGATGTGTTTTAATTCCACCGAAAATGCAGTTTAAATAAGTCTTTATCAAAATCAA
Organism: Uloborus diversus; assembly: GCF_026930045.1. Lineage (NCBI taxonomy): Eukaryota > Metazoa > Arthropoda > Arachnida > Araneae > Uloboridae > Uloborus > Uloborus diversus. The sequence continues at coordinate 105,729,062 of NC_072734.1, forward strand.
TGTCCCTTAATAATTTAATTTTAAATCTTGATATCTAAAAATACTCTGCATTATTATAATATGTTTACTTTATAGGCGGAAATGCTGAAGGTACAATAGGACACTGTCCCACTGTACCCCCGTCTACATGTCCCATTGAACGCCCTAAGCAGTATTTTTTAATCAAGAGCCAAAAGTTGCAAAAATATTATATATATATATATATATATATATATATATATATATATATATATATATATATATATATATATATATATATATATATATATATATATATATATATATATATATATATAATGAAACAAATAACTTCAAGTCCACGCAATTAAGAAAGTTTCAGCTTCAAATTAATGCATTGATATTGATTTTTGAATGATAATTGTTACCTCAAATTCAAAAATGTAAGACTTGATTAAATTAGACAAAACTGAAGTAAAAATAGAAAGGGACACATCTTTCGTACATGATGAAATGTGGCATTGGATGAACTACTAACTGACTTTGCCAACTATTAACTGAAATTTGGGAGGATACTTTTTAAGAGTTTTTAGCATTTGAATATTTGGAAAAACACCATTTGTTCTACTGTGTCCCAATCCCCTCTTTACAAGGCATCCTACGAAATATTCAGTTACAAGTTATCCCGTTTTTTCCTTTCTAAACAGCTTACCATTACAATACAAAGCACAATAGTATTTCAATTCAAACCTTTTCCTAGACACATTGAACTATGTAGAAGAGTTTCAACCAAAAATCAAATTTCACATTTCACAGATTAGTTTCGAGTGAGATGCTCCATGAAGTTTTACATTCTAGAATTGGCAAAGCAAATTAAAACCAAAGATTTAAGCTTATATCCGTGAAAAAAAAGGGGAAGAAAGAGTAAGTACAATCTCTCTCTAATGTTAAAATCAGTACATTATTTTCTAAGTTTTTCCAACATTTGCCAAAAATAAATTGTCAAGTAGAGAAAACGTACAATTAAAAAACTTAAACGACGTTCTAAAACTTGCAAAAAATTGTTATCCACAACCAACCTGAGAGACCACGACGCGCCAGGAGCGAAAATTTTCTTCCCCTCTCCCCTGCACCGAATAGTGAGCGTAACATACCCAAAATTTTTACGTTAACTTTTACATCCATAAATATATGATCTGAAATCTATTTCCAATGAATAGGAATCGTGTCATACTGTAAATGTGGCTACTTTGCTCATGAACGCACGTTATTGGAAGTCACATTTACAGATATGCATCTGAATTGCCTTTGGAAATATATCAACGGTCTCATTATTGAAGGTTTGGTGCAAGTTAATGGGATATTATGTCAAAATTTGCTCGTTCAAGATGCAAAACAACAACTTTTTTTTTTCTCCAAAATTTGATTTATTTACTATTTAATTCAGAAACATTTGGATAAAATTAATGACATTAGTGGGGATGATTCTATCACTTATTAAATCACTGTTTACTAATTAATTCATTTGCACTTCCTTCACTTAAAAATTGACCTTTAACATTCATTCACCTATTTTATTCCCTCATTTATTACTTCTCATATATTAAACAATCAATTTCTTTCTTTAATCGTTTATATTGTTTCGCTATCTATTCCTTTATTCATTAATTATTTTAGTTACTCATTCATTTGATCCAAAATATTTTATTGAAAAAAAAAATTACTTCGCCCTTTAAAAAAAAAAAATATTTTCACCCTACTTTGAACGTACAAATTTCCTGCCAAAAATAGAAAACAATATTTCAATGCAAGTTTTATTATAAAATACATTGTTACTTCTTTATGTGTTGCAATTTTCAAAACGATTTTCTAATTTGTTCCTTTTGAAAATGGTAAGTGTTTTTAACTATTTTACTTTGTCATACATTCCCCTACTTGCCTAAAAACATAAGTGAATATAGATTTATTTCTTTTGTGAAATTTTCAAATTGAAATTACAGTGTATTTTATAAACAATAAGAAATTGTTATTGCTAATGGTAACATTCTGATGTGGAAAAAAAATTATAAAGTGTTCGCATCCGATAGTTTATGGGTTATTCTTCAAAAAGTGTAACTTTTCTGCCACACACCTTTTACAGTGAAAATTTTAATTAACAATTCATTTGGCAATGATTTTTAATTTCATCAAAAATATATATTTAAACCTGCCAACAAATTTTTAATAATAATTTTTATTTTAGTATATTTTTGGTTTCCAAAATGTGAATTCTCAATGTCACACATCTTGTGTGACTGCTTATGTTGCTTGATAACTCGTTTAATTAAAAGTATTTACTTATTTATTGATTATTTTTTCACAAGTGTCTCAAATACTAATTGTTAAAATAAATTTAATATTTTAATATTGTGTTTTAGTTCGTTTTAATAGAACAAGAAGTCATGTCATACAGTAAGTTCTCACCTCCATTACCTAAACACAAAATGACATTTTTCACTAACACGTGGCAGTAATGACATAAAATTTTATTTTTCATGATAGAAGAGAGCCCCCTTGTTTATTTTCAACCATAGTTGAAGTTGTGAGATTTTTGTAGAACAACAAAAAGATAGATTTTGCTGTAAAAATTTGGTATGGTTAATCTGACATCTCACTTTCGAGAACTTAAATTTCAGGGATGTAATTTTTCCCTGAAAAATCTAAGGCCTATATTAACGGAATATTCCTCACCTCCGTAAATATCACCTCCAAGAGATTTTATCAATGTCATTATTTCTGAGGTGAAAATAAATGATGGAGGGGAAATACATCAATAATAGGCATTCTACTAAAATTATAAATTGCCAGTATATCCTCAAATTTACTAAATACTATTTTTTGACAAACGTTTGAACTACTAATTAAGCCGTACATTAATTAAGAGAGCTTAATATTACATTCCCACTAATCATTAAAGTAGCTGATTGTTTGCACAATTACTTTAGTAATTGTGTGTAAAAAATTACTACTTTGATATTAAATTGGCCTCAATTTTTAAATATTAATAGTTTTTTCTTTTTTTTTTTATTTCCGTGAACAAGGCCTTTTTTATTTCTTTTATTTTATGGGTAAAATATTTGGAACTTAGCTGGGCCATTGTTTATGGTTACTTCTAGTAGATAACACTCACATGTAAGAATGAAAAAAAAAAAAAAAAAAAGAAAAAGAAAACAAAAGGTTTCGAAATTGAAAAATATTTGCGTTCAAAAATTACGTTTTCTGGAGAATGATCCTTATAAAATACATTTTGAAGCTACATTTCTCTAAATGTCCTGATATAGTCAAACTTTGACCTGCGTTGAACATTTAAATCGTATATTTCCAAACCTTCTGGTCTAGATTGAACCACAATTTCTGGTGTGAATTTTCGAAACATGTGAGAAATGTACTGGATGTCCTGAGGACATCCTCACCCCTTGGATTTCCTGAGGTTATCCAGGGGTAAAAGCATTAAAATCATCCGTTGTCACCGCCGCAGGCGGCATACAACTACCTCAGGCGCGATCGGGGGTAGGCGAGCAAGCGTGTATAACTGCTAATAACAAAAATCAAATATTTAATTTACATATTTTTCTATAGAAAACATATTTACTTCAAGTTGTATTGTTCGGCAATATAAGGATGGAAAAAATTATTTCTATTACGTTAGGGATATTCAAATTACCTCAACTGCGTAAATATTTATTTTGTCAGTTGTGACCCGTCCCCCTCCCCCCCCCCCCAAAAAAAAAGAAAAAAATACCATTCAAAACAACCACCCTAAAAATTTCAATGGCGCACTCTGCGCCATGGACCCTCTAGTTTGAGCACCCTAGGTTTTGTCAACAACTTATAGCTGTTATTATTAGAACCGTCCAAGATTTCAACAATGAAAAATTGTATACTACATTCCTTTTTTATAATGTATTAACCGTAATTCTAAAGGGTGCGGTGATATTGCTCAAAAATGATATTTTGCAATGGAATATAGTACAATAATTGAGAGAGTGAAAAACTCGATCATGTTTTTACGAAAGGGGAAATAAATGTATTCTGTGTTTGATGAGAATAACGAAGATGGCAACGTGAATGCGAAGCGTAAATAATATAACACTTTCTGGAGATTCTAACGATTTAACGTTAAATCTCATCAAATCCACCCTGGTGAGTGGTGATCCTCTATTTTTTTCGCTTATTTTCCTTTCTTTTCTTTTTCTGTTTAAAAAAAAAGCCTTGATTTATTTTTAAATTTTTTCTTATTTCATCACTCTTTTTCTTATTTCTGTCTATATATTTACAGTTTTCTTTTGTTCGTTCGATCTTTTCTTTCTTTCTTTTTTTACGTGGGGGGGGGGGGAGATTCTAAACCTTTAAAGTATTACAATGATAAAAGAAATAATAATAATAATAAATAAAGAAAAAATAAGCAAGAGAGAGAGAAGAAAAACTGAGGAGGAAAATAAAAAAAGAATTTTCTGAGTGTTTACAAAAAAGTTGCATGCAAAGATAAATAGGAAATCTAAATGTAGAATATTTTCAAATAAAGTGAAATTACATGTAACACAAAGCATAAAAATTAGATATGATTACAACAATCTTCCGAAAGAGTCGGGGGAAACCCATTTTAAATTGAAAAATAGTGATTGTTTCCTTATTATTTTCCTTCTTTTTTTTTGCTTCCTGTACTTATTCTTTTTTTCCCTTTGGTTTTTACTCTCTCTTTCTATATCTTTTGGCTTTTTTAAATTTATATCTAATAGTGCAGTAAAAAAAGAAAGAAAAGAAGAGTAAAGAACGAAAGGAAAAGAGAGAGAGAGAAAGAGAGGGAACAGAAAGAGAGAGAGAGAGAGAGAGGTCTGGGGAGAAGAAAAAGATCGAGAAGGAAAAGAAGAAAAATCTGATTATTTCCATACATCAATAAAGTTACAGATGCAGCTAACTAAGAAATCTAAATGTTGAATTTTTTAAAGTAAATTGCAATTATGTGTAGCAAAAAGACATACAAGCTACAATTGTGGCAATCTCCAGTTGAATAAGTCAGAAAAAATATTTTCAATTGAAAAATTGTGATTGTTTACAATTACTCTCATTGCCTGCTATTATACTTGTTTGTTATCATTACAATCTAAATATATATATTTATTCAAGTGTTTTGCTAAAAATATTTCTGACCCGCTCATTCTCATTGTAATACCATATAATTGCAGTCATTCAATAGCAGAGAAACCTATCAGGCGAAGCAAGAAAGAAAGCTTAGTATAGGCGGACCTTCAGGTACGTCACGCCTCCTTACTATCAAACTCTCCCCTTATTGGTCATTGTTACTACTTCATCTACCCAATTGGAGCTTTGTGATGGTATCACGCAAAATCGTCATCATCGGAGGAAAAATTCTGCGAATTTTGCCGGGTGCTCCCTGTTGGAGAAAAAAATTACCAAGATAATCAAAAAGAAAAAAATAAAAATGAAAGAAAAATAGAAGGCAGAGCAGGTCAGAACAACTCCACTCGAGATCTTTAATTTCAGATGGTGCACGTCACGTCGGATGAAAAATTGCGTTGAAACAAAAAACTACCAAAAGAGTGGAATTTAATTTCTTCTAAATGCTCTCCCAAGGGTAGTGGAAGAACGACAGAGCATACTAATGGGAATTTTTTCGGAACGTGCGGTTCTAACTTTCCCTTGCTCTTAATAGCTGCAGCAACCGGGGACTTGTTTTCATTTTTAATGGATCATAATGGATTAAAAACAGGTATTTTTGCGTGCTTTCATCAAGGCTTGCAAAATTTTAGGTCAGCCGAAACGAGAACTTTGTGAGAAAGTTTTGCATGTTTAAAGAATGTTGCACTTTTCTCTCATTGTTTTCGTCTCTGTAACAAAAGTGATAATTTACGAACATTTATAGCCTTGATGGAGGAAAGCGAAAATACCATTGAGGAGAGATAAAATGGAGGGAGTGAAGACTTTCATTTATGAAGCAAAAAGCCCAAGTCACGTGATAAATTTTAAAGTGAAGCAGTGGAAGAAATCGGATTTTTTTTCTTTAGTTTCAAGCGGTACGTGTCAACCATTTGTTGTTGTTGAGTCCCGTGACTTGGTGTCTTTGACTCAGCTTTTGCGAAGCCAATGATTGGACTTTCTCCCTTCATTTACTAATTCCTGCTCTAAGGAAAATACACACACTAACAGTGCAGTGTGTTCATGAGCAGTACAACCTTTCAGTGTAACTTTATAGGCCACAATTTCTCTATTTGAAACTGCTCTACTCATATTTATTTATTTATATTGATTTATTTATTGATTTAAAATAATTGCTAAGTACAGAAAAAATCCAATTACAGGGTAAACAGAAACAGTGACTTAAAATTATACAATGACAAAATAAAAATATCTAAATCGCGGCAATTATTGTTAAATAGTTCGTAAAATTTGAAAAGACAAAAATTATCAACATAATTGAAAATAGTTAACATATTTTTAAATCATAAATGACTTCTAAGAGTGTCAGTTTTGACAGCAAGTTGGATGCAATTGACAATGTTTGGGAAATGAATCAAGGTTTTATGTACTTTAAAAACCAATATTATATTTTAATAGCCTTATTACATTTACTGTTATAAAATGGAAGAAACACTCCTAAATTATTGTAGAGTTTTCAAAAAAAAAAAAAAGTTAAGTCTTAAATATAAAAACAGAATTTCTAGATTTTTAAAAACTTCCTCTTTGTATTTCACAACACGACAAATACGCAGAATAATGCATTCTAAGAAAAATCCTTTCAAAAAATTCAAAAATAGCTTTCAATCGGTAACTTCAAATCAAGTATAGTGAAACCTTGATTTTACGTTCCACAAATCTACGTTTTCCCGCATTTAATATTTTTTCCTCGGGTCTCATTATCAGTTTTGCTGCTAGGTTTTTCCCGGATTTTACGTCTTCTAAATCCAATCAATCCCTTGATAAACATAAAATCGAGGTTTCGCTGAATTAAAGAATAATAAGAAATAGTAGTCGATTCCTACTTCGGTCAGCATTTGATCTAATGAATTATTAATATTTGAACTAATGAACTATTAACATTTGAATTAATGAATTATTAATATTATTAATATTTGATCAAGTATCATTTACTACAAGTTCAAAAAAAAAAAAAAAGTTTGAACTTGAGTGGATGAATTAAAAAGTATTGTCTTAGCAATTCAAAATTTGAACAAGATATAAAAGTACATAGGGAGAATGTGAACTAATAGTAATAACTGAATGATTCAATGAGCTGTTTACAATATTGCCAACTTTTTTCTTTTTTTGCATAAAATGAAGTATAAAAAACTTATTTAATAACTTCTCTAGAAAAATGCAGTGTTGCGCCCTTTAGTTTTTTTTTATGTCAAAGTAATTCGGTGAAAAATATTTACAATAGAACTCTTTCTTGAATTGGGATATACTAGGGGGTGTCTACTATAGGTACTATTTTAGGGGTGTCCAAAAAACCAGGCATATTATTTCTCTCGGAATTTGGAAGGGTACCAAGTGTTCCTCAGAAGGGAAAAGGTTGAGAACCACTTGTCTAGAGCACGAGTACTAGAGAACGTATGGCACCAGTGTGGTCTGAGACAGTGAGCTGGAATGTGACATTCGCTCATTGACCTACTCTTAACCAGCACCAGTTACATGCGCATTTTAAATTAGTGAACATAAAATAAAAAACCTGATTCATCCACGGGGAAGTGAATACGTTGTTCTTTTCTTTAAGAACTAAACACTTATTGTCTGACCAGGTGCTGTCAAGGCCAGCTTCTTCCAGTACCACATCATTCCTTGGATTTTTTTTTTTTTTTTTTTTGTTAATATCCACTGCCATTATTCTTATAGAATATACGAAAAGCCTGCTTACATCGAAATTTGACCAAACTCAATTTCATTCGTAGCCAAGGATATGCAAACCAGTCTGACAGATCACTTGAAATAGGGCTCGCAAAAGCGAATGGACTCTTTTTCATGACTCCGTTCACGCCGCTCTTAATGGGTTATCTGTCCTTGCGGCCTTTGAGAGAGTCTCTTCTAAGAAAAGTCTAATGATTCGTCCGGAATGCCGAAACGTTATGTCTGAGGCAACTAACTGGTCCATTCGAAGGACAAGTGGAGGATGACTTTTCGATTAGTCTGCTTAACGAGTTCCCCAGAATGCAACAAAAACAACATTTCGTGGAAGTGTCAAGGTGAATAAATTTGTGAATGTTCTGAACGTCACTGTATTCACATAAAAAGTGAAAGGATGAAATGTAAATATGCACCTGAATAAAAAGTCGTGACTTTTTTCCTTGATTCAAAAGTTGACGATTATGGTAAAGGTCAAAGATCGAGGATAGTGAAAGGTAGCATACATACAATAAATGAATTAAAGGAATACGAATGTTAATTTGAAAATTCTCCACAAAGATGAAGAAATAGAATAAAGAGTCAAAGAGATTTCGTAAACTGAACAATAAGCTCACACAAGAATGATTAATGTTTGTTTATAATTGTCTCGGAACAATGGAAAAACATGGCATCAAGCTCAGAATCTCGTTTTCATATTCTGGAAAGTAATAACGCATAATGCCATGATACTTAACTATATTATGGCTTCTTTCTCACTCTGAAATTGAAAAGAATTTTCTGTATTTCACTAAGAAAATGCCGTTAGTAATGACTTTTTAATGCGTCGTAAATGTGACACATGTCGAATATCGGAATATAAATCGAAGGAATTTAAAGATGGAATAGAAAAGTCTGAGATTCGGTCTAAAAATTTCGTGAAGAAAGAGACTTAGCTTGATTTTTGAACTAGCTGCGTTGCACGGTCTACCTCAAAAATAAAAGTTGTGACAGTCACACATGCCACAATCAGGTTTGAATAAATAATAATACAAATAATAATAGAGGAAAAAGTGTAAATATGGACACCCTCTTTTGTTTTTGATTTAAATTTTTGTTTTTCAGTAACAATTACGGCAAGTATCCTATACAGGGTGAGTTCGATCGAATCTGCCATACGAAAGTAGGTGATAGATGAGCCCAAGCGGAGCATAGAACCACCCATTATCGTGTCCAATCCTTAACCGTAACCGAGTTATGGTAAATTTAAGGAAAATAAGTAAAAAAACAAAATTCTGTGAAAACGACCGATTTCTGAAGATCCTGTAAGACCTATAAAGAAAATAAATACATATTTGGAAAGAGCAGACTAAATCCTACAAAATGATACCTTTCGCATTAAGATAGTCGCATTTTATCGAGAGCTACAAGCTTTGAAACATTGGACACACTCAGAATTAAAATGGTGCCAACATTTTTAATCGACATTTCCAAAAACAACCGTAAGAGCTACAATCAGGCAAATCTACCAAAAACTGGCCCATTCCATTAACTTTCAGATGATACAACAACGAATCATATTGGGCTTCAAGTTCAGCTGAAATTCAGGCTTTTGTTTGAAACAGTGTAAAAATCTGCATTCGTTAAAAAAGGAAAACCAGCGAAGAGTCACACTTTTCTGTTTTGAATTTTCTGTTTCACGATAGCATGTTGCTTTCATTGTTTAAGAAAATGATATTTTTATATAAAAATAATAGTTTTAACCATTTAATAAAGAGAAAAAACACATGAGATAACGATTCGTAGAAATAAAAGAAGCATTACTTTCCCGTGCTTTTCACAAAGGGAAAATCGAGAACAAAAAATGTTACACCAACTTCAATTAGTACATTTAATAAACCATCAAAATTTATAATAGCTGCTGAAATTGGTCGCCGCCACACCTGATACACGCTCTTGCCCATTTGCGAACGGAAACAACCGTTGCTCTTAGAGAAATTTCATTTCTTAGTGTTTCCCTACTGCTTCAGCAAGCCGGTCGCTCAATTCTTGCAAACTTGCTACTTCTGTTTTGCAAACTTCTTGTTTTAAGAATCCCCAAACAAAGAAGTGCACTGGCGTCAGGTCTGGGGATCTAGGGGGCCAAGGGATGGGGCCCATACGACCAATCCACTGGGGATACTGTTCAGTTAGAAATTCCCGAATGGCATTTGAAGAATGTGCAGGGGCTCCATCGTGTTGGAAAATGATTTCCGCCCTCTCCTGAACAAGAATAGTATCAAGAAGGTCAGGCAAATGATGTTCAATAAATTCTAAATATGAACTTCCTGCATTATAAGACCTTGAAACGTATACAGATCCATCAAATGATTTCCGATTACGATTTATGATTGTGAAAAATATCGTCTGAAAATAAAAAGCATTTGTTTAACAAAACAATTGATAATAAAAACTAAGCAGAATTATTCATTTGTCATAATATTTTATGTATCGTTTGCTTCTTTTTAATCTTCTGATATTTTGTAAATGTGTTTTGGAAAATGCTAGAATTATGATTGTTTTTACAGTAAGTCAGTAGAGAGGGTGTTTTTAGTTTTTGAAAGTTTTCGTTAAAGTTTCTAAAGATAAGTTGCTATATTCTTTTCTCGATTTTTGGGTATATCTGGATTTTCTAACGAAGAGTATGCTGATATACATTTCGTGTACGGATTTTGTGATGGTAATGCTCGCAGAGCGGAGAAAGAACACCGTCTCCGTTACCCAAATCGTTCTGCACCTAATCGAGCTGTGTTTGCCTCTATACATCGAAAGCTCAGGGAGACAGGTTCATTTGGTACGTTGTTCGAGAGGGGCCAGGATCACCGTTCTGCCGATGTTGAGGAGTATGTGCTGGACCGAGTAGTGGAAAACCCAAGTGTGAGTTCACGCTCGATTGCTATAGAAGGTGGACTATCACAACGTAAAGTGATGAAAACATTGCACCAAAACAAGTATCACCCGTATCATTTTACTCTAGTATAAGAACTGCGCAATTCAGATTTAGAAAAGCGGATAACATTTTGCAGATGGCTACTAGCCCGAGACACTGAAGATCACCATTTTCTAAGAAAGATATTGTGGACAGATGAGTCGTTGTTCACTAGAGGGGGCATCATAAATTTGCATAACTGGCATCATTATGCTGAACATAATCCTTTCTTAACCCGAAACTCATCATTCCAAACTCGATTCAGCATAAATGTTTGGCTTGGCGTAATAGGAGATCATTTAATTGGTCCGTATGTGTTTCGAGGTAACCTAAAAGGAAGCTCATATTTAGAATTTATTGAACATCATTTGCCTGACCTTCTTGATGCTATTCCTGTTCAGGAGAAGGCAGAAATCATTTTCCAACACGATGGAGCCCCTGCACATTCTTCAAATGCCGTTCGGGAATTTCTAACTGAACAGTATCCCCAATGGATTGATCGTACGGGCCCCATCTTTTGGCCCCCTAGATCCCCAGACCTGACGCCAGTGGACTTCTTTGTTTGGGGATTCTTAAAACAAGAAGTTTACAAAACAGAAGTAGCAAGTTTGCAAGAATTGAGTGACCGGCTTGATGAAGCAGTAGGGAAACTAAGGAATGAAATTTCTCTAAGAGCAACGGTTGTTTCCGTTCGCAAAAGTGCAGGAGCGTGTATCAGGTGTGGCGGCGACCAATTTCAGCAGCTATTGTAAATTTTGAAGGTTTATTAAATGTACTAATCGATGTTGGTGTAACATTTTTTGTTATTGATTTTCCCTTTGTGAAAAGCACGGGAAAGTAATGCTTCTTTTATTTCTACGAATCGTTATCTCATGTGTTTTTTCTCTAAATTAAATGTTAAAACTATTATTTTTATATAAAAATATCATTTTCTTAAACAAAGAAAGCAACATGCTATCGTGAAACAGAAAATTCAAAACAGAAAAGTGCGACTCTTTGCTGGTTTTCCTTTTTTAACGAATGCAGATTTTTACACTGTTTCAAACAAAAGCCTGACTTTCAGCTGAACTTGAAGCCCAATATGATTTGTTGTTCTAGCATCTGAAAACTAATAAAATGGGCCAGTTTTTGGTAGATTTGCCCGATTGTAGCTCTTACGGTTGTTTTTGAAAATGTCGATTAAAAACGTTGGCACCATTTTAATTCTGAGTGTGTCCAATGTTTCAAAGCTTGTAGCTCTCGGTAAAATGCGACTATATTAATGCGAAAGGTATTATTTTGTAGGATTTAGTCTGCTCTTTCCAAATATGTATTTATTTTCCTTGTAGGCCCTACAGGAATTTCAGAAATCGGTCGTTTTCTCAGAATTTTGTTTTTTTTACTCATTTTCCTTAAATTTACCAAAACTCGGTTACGGTTAAGGATTGGACACGATAATGGGTGGTTCTATGCTCCGCTTGGGCTCTTCTATCACCCCCTTTCGTATGGCAGATTCGATCGAACTCACCCTGTATACGCAAGGGCGTAACAATGATTAATATCAATATCAATGATTTCATTTCAAAAACGGCGATTTACAAAAAGCTTTAAGAATAGCACCAGAAAAATGAGGTGTAAACATGGGCGCCCTTCAAAAAAGTCACCAAAAATAATTTATAAACATGATAAAACTATACAAAATGGTAAAGAATTTATTTATTACATACATAGAAAAAATATTTACAGGAATTGCAAACATAACTGGCGTTTTTAGCCCCGCACACTCTAAGTGTGCCCACATTTTGCAGACTTAGGTTGTGCCGAATTTGGGGCACACATTTCACCTACCTCTTTGCATTCCAAAAGATGCAAGTTGCATCGCTTGAGAAATATATTGACACTTGAATTTTTAAAATTCAAGTGTCATGTCTCCTTTTTTCTGAAATTCACCTTCTACTATAGTTATAAACAAACTGCTATTATTATGCACAGAAAACTCTAATTCTAACTCACTGATCTTAGAAGAAATCCGTATAAAATTCAAGATTTAAATATTACAGCTATAAGTACAAGCCTCTCGGGAGATTCTACAAAAACCGAAATGCTATAAGGCAAAAACTAACTTCCTCTCTCTCAACCAGCTGGTTCCGCCGTGGAGTTCAAACAATCCAAACACTTATAAACACGTAAGAAAACAACTTTTGCATGCAGACAAAAGCAAATTATATGTATTTACGTAAGAGGGGAGTACCAAGCATAACTTGTATAGCTATGCTAGAATAATCGGTGGAGTCATTTAAAATAATGAGGGATGCAAAATGAGGGGTTATTACTGATGTTCTTCAACTTCGAATTGCAAAGTAAATACATTTAGTGAAATTTTTATACACTTGCTTAGTATTATTATGACAATTTAAGCAATCAGATTCAAGTTTTTTTTAAGTGTTAAAAATCACTTTTGTTTATTTTTTGCTATTATGTTTGAAAACTTTTTCTTACTCTCAAATTTGTTGTTAAATGGTAAAGTAGCTTAAACTGGGGAGCAAAACTCTCTGTGAATAAAACGAAGAGTTTGTGGGTTTATCGATGCTCTTGGCCAGATGAAAAGGTATGTTTATGCACTTTTTAAAACATTTAAACATTTGAAAAAAAAATTTTTTTTTCAACAGCTCGTTTTTTTTTTTTTTTTTTTTTTTTTTTTTTTTTTTTTTTTTTTTTTTGTCATCGTTAGTGCGAATTTTAAACAGCTTGTAAAATCAATCAACCCTAAAAGTGAATTAAAGATAAATTCTTTCCAGTAAAACGTCGTTTCCCTCCCCCTCCTTTAATTTAATTGTAGTTTCAGTAAATTATTTTCCTTTCTCTTCGGAGTAACATGTTGCACATGAAATTTGGGGCATATTTCGATAGTTGGGAGTTGGCGCGGATGTCAAATTTTCATCATGAATACTTGTATTTGGGTAACCTTATTCAAATAGATATTTCCCTAACTATTTGCATATGCATACGTATGCTGAGGAAAAATATTCTTCGCGCAGGCATTGGTGACAAAAATTTGACACCAACGAACAAAGATCGCCAAATTCCCGAAAATCAAAATCTTCTATGAAACCAAGCAGAGATTAGTGCAATAGCAAGTTTATAATACAGTGAAATCCCGTTACAACGAATACCGATAAAACGAAATACTAATAATTTCAACGAAATTAATTTTTAGTCCCGATTTAATAACCATTACGTTGCTCGAATTCCATTACAAATAAATTCCCGTTACTACGAACAAAATTCGTGGTCCCTTAACGTTCGTTGTAACAAGATTTCACTGCAATTTAAATTCGTGAAAATATTTCTTATTTTTAAAATTGTTTTTTTGACTGTTAATTAATATACTATCTCATAGTTACTATTGCCAAATTTGTTAAACTCATTTCATGAACAAGAATACTAAAAAATATTAAATATTACGAAAAAGATACATATATTTTAAATTTAACGAATTTAAATGAAATTTGTAGAACCGCAGCGCTATATTTCCTCGTACATCACATTTGTAAACACTGCAATACACAATCCAGTCCCGGTATCTTCCACAACACGTATTTTAACAGGTTGGGTGCGGCTCTGAAGACCTCTCTGTTTTTGCACTGTTATATGAACCAAGTACTTTTGATCCATAATTTCCAGAGGTATTGATTTGGAATGGGAACTTGTAGATCTTTGTGACTATAATAAAAGTTCCGAGTTAAATGAAAGAATTCATTGAACATTTTGCTCATTGTAGCTAAAGATATATATATATATATATATATATATATATATATATATATATATATATATATATATATATATATATATATATATATATATTTAATGTCAATAAATGATAGATGATTACACCATGTTAATTTAACATTTGAGATAAAGAAATAATAAACACATGTTAGAAACAATAAAGCGTTCAAAAGGCATTAGCATCTCCTGGTTTATTATCCATTTTATGACACTATATTAGACTATTGATTAAACTCAGCAAATTAATAGCTACACACAGTGGAGCAGCGAAGAGGGGTTTTTGCGAGTGAACCCCCCCCCCCCCCCCCAAAGGCATTGGTTTTAACTTAAATGCAAATGCTAATAGTGCAGTTTATGCACATGAAAGGGCTGCTTTGATTTAAAAAAAAAAACTTTCAGAAGATATTTTTGATTACCCCCCCCCCCTTCAGAAGGTATTTTTGATCCCCCCCCCAGAAGATATTAATGATTAAAATAAAAACCTCAAGAAGGTATTTCTGGCTGAGCTGGGCTACATATAATATATAGCAATTTCATCTTGTAACTTACAGGACGTGTCACTTAGAAATGTATTAACAATTATTATACACTATTGAACTTTAAATGGACTAACGAATCGGCCATATTTTTTTATCCAATGGAACACACAACACACAATGATGTCCTTTGACTGAAGCTCAGTTATACTTTAAAAAACGTGTTAGGTAGGTTGAATTCGGTCATTGAAGAATTCAAATGAAGATCATATTGCTTGATCGTTCTTTCGATGATATTGTAACCCTCTTTTGTGGGTATTCCGAAGATGTAGCACTATTTAATGAAGTTCGAAGATTTTGAAGCACTATTGTATTGTCAGACTTTAAATGAATAGTACCCTAACGGAGTTTCTAAATTAGGAAAGTTCTACCCATAATTTTGAGTTGTGTCGGGGTGCAATATGTTCTTTGACAATTTGCAATATGCTATTTCCAACAACGCTTAATTAAAGCAAAATCCCTTTATTCAGGGCTTGTATTTACCTTAAATTTCTCCATAAATGTTAGTGGTAGTTTCTTTTTTTTTTTTTTTAACTTTTCTAATATGAAAGAAAAATTGGTCAAAAAAAAAAAAAAAAAAAAAAAAAAAAAAAAAAAAAAAAAAAAAAAAAAAAAAAGATGAGAACGAGGCGTTCCTGACTGAGATCTTTTGAATCAAAATGGAGCTTGTTCGAATATAGGTATTTCTTTAAAAGATAATAAGAGAAAGGGTACAGACATACACACATTTCCTCGTCTCAAAACCCTACATTCGATTTTTCTTTTTAACTGTACGGAGTAATTAGGTGAAAAGCGGTTGATTCCTTAATGAAAAAAAATGAAAGAAGCTTTTACCTGATATGCTGGCTTATTATCAAAATCGTTAGATGTTTCCAGATTTTTTTTGATTTGCTCTTGACTTGGTTTTTAGATGCTTTTCTCTTCTTATCCACATTACATCTTCTCTTCGATGAGCTTGAATTTGAAGAATTTCATCTTTCAAACTCGTTCAGCAGCTTATTACTCGACCACAGGCTCCCAAGTAGGGCTTTAAAATGAGGGAAAAAACATTATGTACGATATTTTTGAGTTCAGAAACAACAAATATAAGAATAACATTTAATAAATCAGAATAAGGATACTTGGAAATTTTCGTCGAAAGTTTATGTATGGGCAATTTCACAGGTAACTGACTCTTTTTTTTTTTTTTTTTTTTTTGTAGAAAAACAATACGTATTTGGTTAGGACACACACTTTTTCCTAAACAGTTGTTTTTATGGTCAAAAACGGTCTTTGCTTTTTTTTTATTTTTTTAATTTGAAAAGTGACTGTTGATTAAAAAATAACAAATTATATGAAATAAACAGAATTTCTTTAAAATTTTACTTCAGTATCGATATTTCTTAGAAACCCTGAAAATTGTAAGTTTCTATTATTAAACCTTTTTGATAAAAAAGCTGCACATGTTTAACAATTTAACATTATGCGCATACGGGGTACCGAACTCCCCTTACAGTTTGGAAAGTTTTCGTCTAAAGTATAAATTTTAATGAAGGATCACAATTGATTATAACGCTTTTACGCCACCGTAATCCAGATATGTCAGCCAACTTTGTGCCAGTTTTGTGGCAAGAAATAGCATTAAATTTAAATTTTAATTCAATAGCGTTCTTAGGCGCAACTTACGTAGATTTACACGAACGACAAAAGTTACAGGCGATCCACTTGTCGATTCAATTAACACCAATCAAAATTTTTGGACATCACTTAAATTCCAATAAAACGCACATTCTTAAAGCAAAATCATCAGACTAAAACGCAGGGGATGATTATTTATAGATGCGTTCATAAAAAATTTCCCCAAAGCTTTTAAAAGAGCTTGGTTGTGTCTAAAAAATTTTTGAATTAAATATCCCCGCTGTAATTTTCAGCAGGGGTGCCGAGGGACAAATCAAAAATAACTCCCACAGCAACGGTTATCATGGAAGAGAGATTTGCTATTTTAAACTTTTGTCATTCAGATGGCGAAACAGGAAAATCTGACAGATTTATTGATGACATTAACGTCAAGAATGAACATCAAGCAATAACTTTCAGGAAAACTCCAAATAAACTCCCCAAAAAATCCCACTCGTTTGTTTCAATGAAACCGTTGGTTAATAAATTACCAGAAAGTATTGCGTCGGGAAAGTATGGCAAATGAACATTAGAAAACCGCAAGGAAAGATCAATGCAACAAATATTTTTATTACAGTGACCACGACAGATTTAACATGCACCAGTCACCATTAGCCTACACGGAGGATTTTTGACCGTCTGGTATTCAATCCATATAACCCTATTCCATTACTCCCAACTTATATCCCACCTTATTCCATTGTATTTCATGAGTAATGAAGATAAATACTTTTGGTCCTTTTCTGGGCAAAAGCAAAGATAAGTAACAGCAAGCAAGAAGTGTTATTTTTTTACATAAGATTCAGCGAGTTGAGCTTCAATATTTTATTTCAGCTCAAATATATAGGTCGTAGCGTCGCTACGGGAGAGCGGTCCGCCGGGGGTGACACCCAAAGTGGAATTGCAAGTTTTTGAAAAATATGAAGCTACAATGCATTTATAGACTAAAAATTAGAAAAAAAAAAAAAAACCCCGGACCCTCCTCTCCTTCCCACCCTACATCATGGAGTGAATACTATACTCAGAATTAGGTTTATATTATCAATACTTAGACCTTGTAGTGACTTCCTATTATACGAAAAATCTGAACCCCCATTATTTTCCCCTGTGTTTAAGATACGTTTGAAATAAAAAAAGGGCCATCAATTTCATACACTCCTTACTTTTTTGATCTCTTGAGGGCCTGCACACATGCGTCTATTGCAAGTTATGTAAAGAGCGTTCATAGCTTTTGCTTGTCTTTTGTACATTAGCTCACTTAAAAAATTGTACAAATGTAATTGTTTCTGAAAAAATTGATGTTTTTATATTTACATAGATTATTATTATTATTATTATTTTTGTGTTTGTAAGGAGGGGGGGGGGCATGACGCCATAAATTACCGCCCCGAGTGTCTCCAAGAGCTCAAAATGACCCTCATAACAGCAGTTGCTGCTTGCACTCCCCCAACTGAGTAATAAAACTTGGAACTAAATATCTTCAAATGAAGTCGGTTGGCCTTATGTCTGGCCCTATAGTTGCACATGATAGGTCTACATAAGCAGGTTTCTTCTACATCATTCAGTTGCATTACTTCTATGAGAAAAATTCACAAGCGATTTTGACAAATCACAACTGCAATAAAAATCAAGGCCAAAAAATATATGTCATTAAAAAAAGACAAATGGCGAAAGAAACCATTTTAAACCCCGCATTCTTCTTTTTACGGCAGTTAAAAAGCAACAAGAAAAGCAGCGATTATTGCGATGGAGGAGTTTCTCACAGCACATCGCTTCAATAACAAGCAATCTTAAAATTTTCGCATTACTTTTATGTCCACATAAACCCGCATTAAGCCATCATTAACGGCACTTCAGTTGTTTGCGGAACAGGATGAATTGAAGTTCACTACCTGTTTTCGGACACTTGAAAATGGCTGTTTCCATGGTGATTGCTTTTTTTTTTTCATTTTTAAAAAGCAAACCTTGACGAAAAGGAGGGAAAATAAGGAGAGAAATTTTTGAATTTTTATTTCAATATTTTCCTGAAGCAGATTTTTCATTCTCAAAGAAATTTTGAAAGCTGAGAAAATTTCTTTTAAAATGTTCCTTTTTCAAGCAATTTTCCGTCATTCCGTGCGATATCAACTGAGCCAGTTCTTTTGCATTGCAGCAAACCTTTGTTTAAAAGATAAGCTGAATTTTCTGTGCTGCTTTTGTAAATGTTTGATTTCTATCATTTGCAGAAACGCTGCAGAATCCCTCTCTCCTTTAGGTTGCATTGGCTTGGATGTTTTTTTTTTTTTTCAAACCCATAACTGTTGAAGATTTTTTTAATATATATATATAGCGAGGTGGCGTGGATGAAATCAAAATTTTGCATCTCTTGCAAACGCTACAAAATTTAGTGAACTCAAGTAGAAAATTTTCCATTGATCGTTGTATTATTTACTTAAATAAATGCAACTGAAGCAGTATCGTAAGTGACATATATATACACGTGAACATTACAAAACGTTTAAATGCAAAAATTTAAGTGTAAGACCTCATCAGGTAATCTCACCAGTTAAGAGTTAATGTCTGATTTCTATAGTTGCAGCGTTCATGATCGTATACTGTGACTTACAAGAATTTGGGGTTTCGTGGAAAAAAGTCAGACCCCCCCCCCCCCGCTCAAATGTAAGTTCGGAGCTTCTCAGTATGAAGCACATCTACTATGCAGCCATTCAAGGTATTTCCAATTTCTGAATTTTCAACTGCTTCTTTCACACTTTAATTGTGTAATGGAATAACGCTGAAGAAAACACATGGCACCTTTTAGGGTGAAACTTGGTAGCACCGCAGCGGTATCATCTTAAGGCTCTCTATGGTGCCCTGAAGGTTGTCAGAGGGGTGTTTTAGGGTGCCATAAGGTCCAAATGGCACCCTTAAAGGGAAGTCGCTGATGCTAAAACGTTTCATCCTAAGAGACACTGTGTGCACTCCAACGTGTTACCAGTAGTTATCCACAATCATCACATAATAATTACTAGTTAGTTGTACCTCTGCTCGCCATTCGCCAATCGCCGTGAGTACAGTTGATGATCGAGCACAATAATGCGTTTGCTCGCGTAAAATTTCTTTGCGAAGAGAACATAGAGGCGTCAGTTTTTTTAGTAACAGTTGTGCCTAAACTTTTGTCCTACGCAAAGCTTGGGTCAAAATTTATCTTATTGTCTCTCTTTCAGTATTCTTAATTTTTGACATCATTTGAACATTCAAAAGTCGATCTTTGTGCTCGATTTCCTCATTTATTTAATGTGTTCATCAGTTCTTGTTGTCACATGTCATCAGCAACATTCATCCTCTTCAACATCCTCTGTACCTACCAAAACTCATTTATGCCTTTCAAAAGCTTGACTGCGGGACATGCCAAACACTTTTTTTAACAATTTAAAACATTCATGTGGAATTTGAAAAATTTCACTAGGAATTTCAAATTTATGCGCTGCTCGATTATTAAACTTATCATGATTAACTTCGGCACAACAAGATCTTACTCAAACAAGGAGGGGGGGGGCAGCTATATAGAGAGATAGAAAAACGTGCCACCTTCATCCTAAATATAAAGATCAATAACATTTCATTTTAATTCCTCCACATCAAGTGTAACGGCTAGGGATGCGTTTTCCCGTTTTTTTTTAATTGCCACACTTCATGTGTTTACCATGGAAAATAACACGAATTTCATTCTACATAGGAAATCGGAATAAACAAAAAATAAATCAAGGCCTATACAGTGAACATTTTTAGAGTGGCAGAAAAGTTTATTTTCAGATGAAAAAATGTATGAGATGTTTTGTTAAATGTGGGTTTTGTTAAATTTTCTTTAAAAATGTAATTACACATTGTACCGTTATGTATTGTATTGTTTGCTATGCACATACATATTTTAAAACCACTTTATTTGATTAAATAGCATACTATTGTCCTAAACCGTATATCTTGGTTATTTTCGAAAATTGGAACAATTTGAAAATCCGAACTACCTACGTTGCCAGCTAGTTCGGGTTTTGATATTCTACAGTGCTCTAAAAAAATATGAAGGGATACAAAGTCAGAACTGACATGTTTGATAGTTACCCATAGATGATTGTATTTCTCCTAACGACAAATGAAGTCATTCACCAATTGAAGTGAATCATCAGTAGCTACGCTGAAACAAGAGGGGCAGCAGAGCAGAAATGCATCGAGATTGCAAAATAAGGATAAGTCTCGAGCAAGAGACCGTGACAGACCAAAAGCAGTTTTCAATACGCTTTTGATGACGATGAGAAATCCAGTATGAAGTTCAAGAACTCTGCTTGGACAACGGGGTGCTTGAATTCTAACAAGTGTTTCCGAAGGACAATGTCTTTTGTTCTTTTATCCTATCTGCTTATAGAAATGTGCATTCGCTGATGTTAGATAATCTTATTCGTTCAACTGCTTTCTGTTCGTGGGTTCAATGAGACTTTTGCTAATTTACTTTACCCTTGAAAATTATTTCAATTTTGTGTATTTCGCACTTAAAAACCCCGCTGATTGATTACTGCTTTGACGCAATAGTACTTTTAAATGACTTATTCTCAAATGCAAAACATTTATGATGCTATGCATACTGGTTTAAAATATTTCCTTCTGAATTGTGAATGTTCAATAATCTATCCCAGGGCCTGATTGCTGGGTAGGCCAACTAGGTCGTGGCTTAGGGCCCCCACTATTTAGAGAACTTCGAATTGCTAAAATTGCTTTTGCCAGTGGCTGAAGTTGTAAGGTTTGACTACAGAGGACACGAAAAATTGTTTGGCCTGGAAAATCCCAATATTTTATTCGGGCCCTGTGTTATCACTGTTGTTTATATAGTTTATGCGCCACAACGCAGAATTTCGTAAACTAACTTGATGCTAGTTTTGTGGCAAAGAAAAAGCATTAAATTTAGATTTTAAAACAATAATTATTACGTTTTTCAACCACTGAGTTGAGTGATTATCGTAATCAGTTATATGTACTATATGATCACATATTTTGCAGGCCATAAAAAAAGGATGGGGATAAATGTAACATCTGAATGCATAAATTTCATATCCAACACAGTGTTTTCAAACTTGCGACTAATCATAAAACTATACAATAGTGTAATAATGAAAACAATCTAAATAAGTAGCAATCGAAAGCGCATTGTAAGACATGATTCTGGACGCATAAATTATTTGCCCTTACCTCGCAGCAATCGAAATCAAGGGAGTAAAAACTGTCGAAATTTTCGAAAAGTCGCCAAATTAAACAAATATCTGTGAAAAATGGAGGCCATTTTTCACACGCTTTGCAGATGGATGTCCTGCCATGTACGGACGATGAAGTCCGTGAAACCTTCCTTCCTTTTCCCCCGAATTCTTCAAATTTGGAGGCGTTTTTCTCTTACATTTCCGCAGGCTTAAAACCTTATGTCTCGAAAACAGGGAAACATAAGGTTTTAACGTCCTTATGTCTTAAAGCCTTAGAATAAATAATTTTTGCTCCAAAAAAAAAAAAAAAAAAAAGGAAAAAATTCTTCACTGTGTCCTTTTAATTGCTTCGTATTTAATTTTCATGATCACATAATTCGTGGGGTTCCTTGGCAAGTATAACGCTGTTCATTGCAACAACAAAAGTCCTTTAGTACATAAAAATAAACGTCTGCTTACGGAATTAGTGTAAAATTAAGACATTCGTAAGCCATATTTAGATAAAGATACCATTAACGCAGCTTCTTAGCGATGTCTTAGCCCAGCATTCCATAAAAAGCATCATTAGTTCTGGGGACCGCCTTCGCAAGGCTGATTATGTCAATTATGAGTGATTCGCATCCCGAGTCCACTCATCAGCTTCGCTGTGTCAGTCACTTAAGTGCAGAAGGTTAAACCATTGTTTGACGCAGAATTGTGTCCAGTCCAGAGATTGAATGATCTGCTGTTGAAGGAATGCTTAAAAAATACGATCGGTGTCGATCAATTTGTTTTTGTCAGTTACTTTCTTTCAGAAATATTACATGATACTTGCGCAAAAATGTTACAGAAAAAGGATGGTTGACTGAACCATTTGAGTCTTGGTCATTGAAGAATTAAAAAAATAATAATAATAAATAAATAAAGTGCGTCGCAGTTTAACCACGGCCCGCTTTTGAAAGTTTAGGACAGTAGGCCCGGCACATCTGCAAATTAATCTTAATCTATCTTAAATGCCACAATCGACAAAACTGCCGCAGAGTTGAAAGCGCAATTTTTTTTCCCTGTTAACAGACTAATACTGAGGTTGCAAAATACCTTAGCGAAATACTAGATAGCAAAAAATAGCTATTTCGATGTTGAAAGCCACATTTCTACAAACTTTAGATAAAGCTTGACCACAGAGAGCTGTCGGATGACCTTGAAGCGGAAACATTTATATCTGTCGTAATCGATTGTTTTTTATTATTTTGTAATACAAGATAGGATCAACGAGAACGCGCCTCTTACTACTCGGGGCTTCTTGGCTGATTCTACTTATTACAAATGATGCAAATGATGTGTCCACTTCAAGATCATCCGCCATCTCACCGTTTTCAAGCTTTATCACTCTTAACTTTAAACACCATAACAAACGAATTAAACCCATAATATTTTTTTACATGGTCTATAACTATTTTATAGGCCCCTGGAACTAGGTGATTCCTGGGTGGAGCCTAATGTTAAATCAGGCCTTGTGCTTAGGATATATTAACAGTGAAGTAGGAAGAAAATGCTAGTTTTTGCATATGTCAAACGAGCTTTTACCATAGAATGCAATCTATCCCAGTTGAAACCATTTTCCTATCCCTAATATTCTACTTTTCACTTTCATAACTAATTAGAATCCATACATCAACTACTTACGAATTAATATTTTTAAAGTAATTTATTGACTAGCACGTACTATAATACTTTTAAAATTAAAGTTCAATGTTTCACAAAAAATAAGTTAAATCAAGCAACATCTAGCAGTAACCGTTTTATTGCAGATAAGTCTCACTAATGGTTGGTGGTTTGGTGGTCACCAGTTTCTAGAAGCGCCAAGAACCGAAGCAGGCCCCTTGTCATTTTGGTCACCAGACTCACTCACCCCATAAAACTAGTCCAATTTATACTACTCCGATTCCGAGCCGGGCCCCCTGTGGGGCCGGGTCCCTAGTTTCCGACTATGCTGACATGGACTCGTCCAGCCTGGAAACACCATTAGTGAGACTTATCACTAATAGAATGGTTGCAGCTAAATTCACTAGATTTAACCAATTTTTTGGCGAAACATTGAGCTTTATTTAGTGATGTATAACGTGATTATTAACACATTCAGAGCCATTATGGGGCATGTATAGTCTGGCCACCGTTGATATGGAAAGGCAACCACCCGATTTATTGTTGGAAATGGACGCATCTATTAGTTTACAGGGGCGATAGTTTATTCGTGACAGATGTGCTATTTTACCTCTTAATTATTTAGACGAAGTTTTTTTAAAAATCACAATTTGTTCGTGGCAATATTTTTTACAAATCTAAACTATATTTGATCTATATCATCACTCCAAAAACTAATTAATTAGTTTTTGTGTAACATAGTTTTGAGCTTACCGTTTTGCTTTTATACATTTTCGGACGAAATGAGAGAAAAAAAAAATTGTCGTTTTCATGGAAATTCCTTTTTCTTTCCCCTCATTTTCTGCTTATAGAATTCAAAAAATTAATAAGGCCTAGAGACGTTATAAAAATAATCTATAAAAATTCCATCTCTATTTTCCCTTCTCCCTTGCTAGATTCATTCAGATGGAATCGTCCTAACTTGGCTGCTTGCCAGATTCCACGTCTTCCGAGACCAGACTGTATGTCCTTTAAGTTGGAGTATATCAGAATCTTTTCCCCTGTGAAAATTCCACAAATGTCATTGTTCTACTTCAGAGCGTATGATCCACAAAAGGGTTAAATGATATAACAGACATTTTTCACAAAGTTCGTACTTCGAATTTAACGAGCAAAATTAAGCTTTCGAGTGACTTATCAGTCGCTGTATCTATGTTTTATGTTGCTCAAAATTGCTTTCTCGCAAATCTCATTTTCCAAAGGATGCAATTTGCCATCTTGGGAACTGATTTGCCAGTTTTACAAAAATGTTTTCCTTACAGATAAGAAAGCTAACCTGAAGTTTAGGAAGCAAGTGTATTTTTCTTTAATGAAATTATGCCCCTGCATAAATCATTCTCCAAATTTGACCACAATCAATCTTTATTCCTCACTTTCAAAATACTTACTCAAACGATTCATCAAAGAAAACGATGAAAACAAGAATGCTGAATGTGGAATCACTGATGGGTTATTTCTATAAACGAAAACAATTCAGCAAAACTTGTGTTAGTTTTATCACAACTAGTGATCTTGAAATTGCTTTTAACGTTGAAGACAAAGACTACGATTTAAGTTAACTATGAAAGGGGAAATTTCGTTATTTTCTAGATGATATACGATTTGCTGAAAGTTGTTTTTTTTTTCTTTTAGAGCAGAAATGCGTGAAAAGTAACGATATTCGGAAGTTTTTTGACAGGAAGTATTTATGTGTAATTTATCATGGGTTCGTTTGACTTTATTTTGAAAAGTATTTCATTTGATTTATTGCCTGATTTCACGAGTGCTATTGTCTAAAAACAAACAGTGGAAACATGATCGCGAACGTATGTCTTATTAATGTTTAGGATTTTTTTCTTTTATGGTTTTCGGTTCATTCATTTGGATGAATATACATTTCGATGAGATTTGCATCCAGAAAAATTATTTTAAAAACATTTTTGAAATTTGAGTAATTCGAGAAGATTTCTAGTTTTAAATTCAAAGCTCTTTTAACCTTTAGATTTACCGTACAAATAAATAAACCGTAACCTTATAGCTGAAAAATAAAGAAAACTGCGGAAGCGATTTGCTTTTACTTATGTTGTTTCTATTAATGACACTTAAAAAAAAAAAAAAAAAAAACATTTCTACATCGTTTGAGTAACTCAAACAATTTAATTCAAACTAACGCTCATCTTACGTTTGTAATTTATTGCTATAGAATTTTAAAGTTTTATATTACAAATGTGAAAAATTGCTTCAGTTCTCCTATATCTTAACTAGTGTACACTACAATTCTTGTGGTACGCAGAACCTTCTTATTTATGTTACATTTTCTGTATTAAAACAGTAGGGGAATGTGGGGCAAGGTGAAATGGTTAAAATGACTGAGTTTTTTTCAAAATGAACAAATCGGAAATTTGTTTTGAAAATTACAGTACATAAAGAAAGAACATTGTATTTTTTTTTTTTTTTATAAAACTTGCGTTTGAAACAGTAATTTTTATTTTTTGGCAGTAAATTTGAGCCTTTAAAAAAAAAAAAAAGTGGAAAAATTTCATTTTTTCTTTATGGAGCAAAGTGAAAAATAAAATATTTTTCAAATATTTGTCTAATGAAATATTTTGTATTCGATTATAAAACATTTTTGATCAAGAGAATCAGTAAATAAAAGATTAAATGAGTAAAGGAAAAGATAATGACCAAAAAAATAAATAATTAAATAAACAAATCAATTAATATATGAAGAAAAATAAATGAACGAGTAAAAGAATGAATGAATAAGAAAATAAGTGAGTGAATGAATGAATAAGAAAATAAGTGAATGAGTGAATAAATAAGTGAATTACTAAATAAAGGAATGTAAAGGAATTCATTAATACATGAAAATGTAAGTGGTTTATATTAAATGATTGAGTGAGTAAATGAAACCAACTATTCCCCTTTGACCCATCCACTTTGCCCCGCATGTACTTCATTAATTGTACAATATATTTAAAATTCAAATAACTTAATATTAACTAAATTAATACTGCATTGAATATTAGGAAGCCTCAATTAATATTTAGTAAACTAATAACAAGAAAAAAAAGTAAACATAGTAAAAAAAAATTATAATTTCTGACTTACAGCAAAATATTACAATATGGGTATCAATTTTTTAAAATTGCCTGTATTGCCAAATGCTGACTGGACCTGACTGGGATTCCTTACGGGAATAGACTACATATGGTCCTACATAGTAAGTGGTTTATATTAAATGATTGAGTGAGTAAATGAAACAAGCTATTTTACTTTGCCCCGTATGTGCTTAACTAATTGTACAATTTATTTAAAAAACAAATAAACATAATATTAACTAAATTTATACTGTATTGAATATTTGAGGTTCTAAATCAATATTTGAAATAAATAACAAATAAAAAAGTATACATAGTAAAAAAAAAATAATTTTTGACTTGCAACAAAATATTACAATATGAGTATCAGTAATATTGACTGTATTATCAATTGCTTTAATCGTCGGCGGTATTTTTTTCCTGACTGGAATAGACTACATATGGTACTACATAGTTAAAATATTACCAGATAGGTGGAGCTAAAAGCAGAGTAAATATTTCATCAATTCACTTTGCCCCGCTATTTCACTTCACCCCATGCTCCCCTACTTTCATTTCCGCTTAACATTGTAACGGATAAAACATATTCCCCTCTTATAAGAATGAAACTTTCTAGAACTGAAAATTTACTATACTCCGTAGACGTAATGTTAACTGAGTCCCGTTTACTTGAGTATTTTCCCCGGATAATCAACAAGACTATATTCAGATTTTTCAAATGTTTTTGCTTAGAAAAAGCTGAATGAATTAAAAATAAATTAAAAGTTAATCTCTTAGACTATGCCCACAATCAATAATTTAATCTGCAGCAGTGTAGGGAGAGGATCCTGCGTCACCCTATTTTTAAGTGAAGAGTAAAACAACCATTTTTTGTTGTACAAAGACACTTTGAAAATCGAGGAGATTCAAAAGTGTTGCCTAAGAACAGAGAGTAAGCAATTCATACTCCTATGAGCTTTTTCAAAAAAAAAAAAAAAGAGAAATGGTGCCAAAACAAAGATTGTGTAGTGCAAGTTTTAGGTTACTTACTTTTTAAAGAGTTTTCATTTGTGCTTTTACTAAATGATTACATTATTTTTTTATTCATTGAGCTTAGTTAAAAAACTTTTAAAACAAACATTAACTACTTCTTTTAAACAGGTTTACCCTAGTTTTCGCCGAGAGTTAAAATTTCTCCCCTTCCCCCTCTTAAATACAGTGAAGCACCGTTTATACGCTTTTGAAGAGGCTGTATTCAAAAAGCGTACAAATGAGAAAACGTACATTAGGTAAATGTTAATCCGGTTAATGTGTATTAGACTCTGCAGGGACTAATTTAAAAAACGTATAATTAATAAAAACGTATAAAAGAGAAACGTATAAACGGTGCTTCACTGTATATCAAAAGTTGTAAGGTTGAAACTAAAACAGGGGGTGGAAGAAAATTTCTTGTCGGCGAAAAGTAAGGGATATCCTTAAATAACTACTGATTTGTTATTACGTATAAAAAAAATTCATATAAGAATAATGAAATACTCCGCTGGTTCGAATAATATATCGCACCCCAGCAAGGAAAGGACATAACTCAAAATAGCGTTGGAGAAAATCAAGGTTTTAGTCAATATTAGTTTTAAGCAATTTAGTGTGCACAGAAATTTTGGGGCTCGTTACAAATGAGTTTTACGCTGAATTTTTATTTTTACAGATAAAACTTTTTAATTTTTATATTCACAAATGATCATTTTTTGAAAATAAAATTATTGTGTGGGGTTCTTAAATTTTCACAAGTTATCTCTAAAATTCTTCTTCATGTAAGAAATTTCGTAAAAAGTTTGACATTTATCATTGATAAGGGTGTATCAAACACTTATACTACCTAATAAATGAGATAGCTAAGTTTCCCTAAATAACTTTTTAAATATGACGCAAATGCAGTTAAGGAAATTTTGCTCAACACAGATGTTTCGGAGAAATTTGAAGCTCAAAAATTTTTCTGTCCACCTGTAAAATTGTACATTTATGTTTGTATTTTAGTTATGTACTTTTATGTTTTTTTTTCTTTTTTTTTTTCTTTTTTCTTTTGCACCGGTTTATTGCTGAAGCAAAAATTCCTAATGTGTAACAGTATAAAATAACTTGCATTAAATATTTGTGATAAAAAAGTATCTAAAGCGCACATTCATGAAGGTCAAATTCCAAAATTCATTCTTCCTTAACACCTTTCCCCTTATTAGACCCCTCTTTTTCTCCTTACGCTCTTTCTGACAAGAGCTGAATTGAATAAATACTTTTGTGCTTGAGAAGTAAATGAAAATAAATCAACGTAAATAGACCGAAATTGGCAAGAAAACTGCTTATACGTGTTTCAGGATTTCAAGATATCCCTTTTTCAATACAAGACAAATCCTTATGTCGGTTGCCTTTGCATTCATAAATTCACTTCGTTTGTCTCTTAAAAAGGGGTTCCTTGTTACCCTGAAACACGTATATGTAATTTTTCTGCTATTTTGTGTCTATTTAGGTTTTTTTTTTTTTTTTTTTTTTTTTTTTTTTTTGAGTCTTACTGAATTTTAAAACTAGTACAACTAAGCAGTAATTCTTAACTGCTGGCTGAGATCTAACAGTAATTCAAAATGTTAAGCTTTCATAGAATATATAATATAAATAATAATAAATGGTCCTTCGTCAGGTAAAATTAACCCCGTGAACCATTTTCTAACCCTACTTTTAGTCAAAGCGAGACGTTTTAATTAAAAATGTAAACAACTTGACCCGTGCTCATTTCTCGTAACGTATGAGTCTGATGATACTAATTATTTCTGCTTGTACCAAGACGTGGTCTGGTTAGATCTGGAATTCAATTTTGTGCCTGGAATGTTATGTTAATATTCAAACTCCATTATGTGGATTAACAGAAGTTATGCTGTCTTTTAAAGTTAAAACGTTTTCAAACGTGTTTTACGAGTTAGATTCATATTTGTTAATTAATTCCAAAGGTGAAGTCACCTTTTGTGTCACAGAACCCAGAAAAAGAGAAAGTGCGGTCTCTCCGTGTTTCTTGTGCGGCTTTTTTAAACGTTAATATTTAATAAACGAAACTAATACTAAGCATTAATATGTAATTACCGCAATTAATATTTAAATGTGCAAAGCGTCGAAGAGAAGGGGCAAGGGGTTAGGGGTAAAAACACCCCCAGACGCCTTCGTTCTATCATTATTGCCAATTCTATTACTGTAGTTAGCACCAGAGCTGTGGAGTCATAGGAAAAACGAACGACTCCGACTCCGACTCTAAACTCCAAAAATTTTAGAGCCTTCGACTCCGACTTCAACACCATCTCTTTTGCCTCAAAACCAATACGACTCCGACTCTGACTCCTACTCCGCAAGCACTGGCAGAGTTGCGGACTTCGTTGGAAAATGACTGACTCCGACTCTAAATTTTCCTACGTCCGACTCCGACTCCTTTACTACAAATTCAGGCCGACTCCCACTGTTTTGATTCTAAAAAAAAAATCCCCCAGAAAATAATTCTTGCTGCGCTAGTGAATATGTCACAATTTAAGGTGAAGTATGACACTTCGTTGATTATGCGGAGGGGGGTCAAATTTGCTTTAAAAAATATGACATCATTTATGGATAGCTTCTAACTTAAATATAATGTAGAAAAAAACTCGAAAGATAAGTAGAAAAATCGATATCATGTGTTGACAATGCGAGAATAGCCAACTTAAACGAATTATGTCAATATCCTTGAAAGAATAATTTTGAGCAATGTCGTTAATTTAAATTTAAATGCAAAGATCTCTTAGTTTAATTCAGACTACTCCCTCAATTATATTAGGGAGAAATAACTAAGTTGTGTTCCTCTGCGTTAGATTTCTACTATGCTGCAAGTCGATGCAGAGAAGACAGTTTTACAGAGAATGAATGGTCCAGAACAAAGGTTCTCAACCGATGACCCAACGGACAGTTTTCACATGAATTTTCTGATTTATTTTGATAGCTTTCTATGATTTTCTCAAACATTTATTTACTTATTTATGTATAATAGTTACAGTAATTAATTTTCCTTGAATTTAAGTGTTTTTTTTTTCTTTTTGAGACTTCTTTAATTCTAAGATAAGTTTTGTTCAATATATACATATACATACATACAGAAACACACACACACACACACACACACACATATATATATATATATATATATATATATATATATATATATATATATATATATATATATATATATATATATATTTTTTTTTTTTTTATTTTTCAAATTTTCTTTTAATAAGTTTTTAACGGTCCGCCAGTAGAACGTGAAAAATAAATAAAAGAATTCATCGGTTCGCAAATTTGTTTTAAAAAGCTTTGCCGGTCCGCAGTTCAAAAAAGGTTCAGAAACGCTGGTCCAGAAAGATTTTGATTTTGACACAGCATAGAATCTCGCCAAATGTAGCCCAATGACTCAACAGAGAGTTATTTCTATGAAAATCTAGACAAATATGGCAGGTATAAGAAAAAATTGACTCTGGATTTAGCATATCATTTTTGGCGAATCATCATGTTTTTGTCAAATGGATCGCCATTTTGTTACATCACTTCCGTTTGCATCCCGTTTCATTACTTTCGTGTTATGTTGAAGTTTTACTTTCATCTCGCCTAAATAGGTATCGCTTCAAAAAATATTCAAAACCTAGAGAATCAAAAATTAGTGCTAGATAATTCCAATAGAATACTTCTGAGTCACAAAATTAAAATTTAAGAACTCGTTAAATCAGTTTTTCAATCAATAAAACTACTATGATCCAATAATTTCATCAAAGTTAAGTAGTCGCTTCTTCATTCAATCGAATAGTTTTGTACGAAAGTTTGTGCATTTACGTAAGTGCATTAAAAGTTACACTTATGATGTCATGTTATATTTAAACCAGTATTGCATCAGAACAGAGAAAATAATGAAGAGACGAGAAGAGATAAAGTAAATTTTGCAACAAAACGATGAATAAGTCAGTCAATCGCAAAATTGCCATCTATTGAGCTCTGAACTCTTTTCAGTCTAAAACAGAAAACATTTTGTTTTTGTAAAATTTCAATGTTCAGAAATAGTCTCATTAAAATTAGTGGAGCAAATTACTGATGCCTGACTAATCAATAATTAGTCATCTTTCTACAGATATTTACTCAGATTAACACTTGAAGAAAATTTGGTTATTTTCACTAAAATTTTGTAATTCAGGGGTTTTCCTTTTTTTTTTCTCTTAGACTTTATTGTGCAATACTATTTCTCTAGAATGTTTTGCCTTGATTACGTATTCTCCCCCCTCAGATTGCTCCTACAAAGAATACTCTTAGACTTTTCAGTACTGCAGACCGAAGATATGCTGTTGCAAAACCAATAATTTCATTGCAAACTCTACATATCTAAATATTCCAATAATATAGTGGAGGAGGTATTCTCTGTTATGGTAGCTCAGACATTCCCAAAGGCAAAACTAAATAATATCAATTTACTATTAAAGGTAGGAGAACAACGTGCTGACGCAGGGAGTAAAATATGTTATGCGCATTTGTGGTGCGTGACACATTTGACTTTTTCACAAATGTAACAGCTTAAAACTGGAACTAGTACCTCCAATAAACTAATTAAGCTGATGTTCATCAGCCAAAAGTTTTTCTAAACATCACAAAATAACTTCTTATATGAGCAAAACAATATGAGATGACTTCAAGCTTCTAACTTTTGATTATGCTTAAGAGGGACAAAAAATGTGGGAAATCATAGCAACAACTGCATTGAGAAAAAATTTCAACTCTTAAAGCTTTCTATATGTTAATTTCTTTGCATATTCGCTATTGGATTGAAATGATAACCTTCGTGGTTGGAGTAATCTAAGAAGGCGGTGCATATCAAAAGATATTCCCGTTACCTAACCAAAGTTGAAGAATCATGGGCTGCAAAATTGCATCTAATTAAATTCGGGGGATTTCAAAGGCAAATTATTTTCCCATCCAACTCGAAGAATTCATCTGCAATTTACTTACGTTTGAAAATTTTATTTTTGCCTTCTTTTCTTTTTCTGGTTCGTCAAAGATTATTCTTGGAAGAATGTTCGTATCTTCACGACGATGTCCTTGGATACCCGGATGCATCGTCGTCATGTGGTCTAGCCCTAAGAGAGAAAAATAAAAGAAAGAAAAATATCTTTTACAATCACGCCTTCTTCACATCAGAGGGTCCAATCACCGTCGAGAATAAAAAAAATTCAAGAGTCACGATTTAAGCGCAAGGCGCTGAAGCAAAGAAAATGGTATTTCTAGATTGCGACCTTCTATTTCAATTCTTTTTAGTTCTTTTTTTTTCTCATTCCAGTTGCATCCCTCTTTCCCTCCCTCTCCCTCCCTTTCTAATTTTGCAGACGAGACGGAGATATGCTGCAGGTAGTATCGTCCATTTAACTTAATATCTAGTTTATAAGCGTTTGCACACGAGTTCGAAAATCAGAAATTGACGGTTTGGAAGCACATCCTGGATTGTTTTCGCTTGACTCACTTTTGTGCATTGAGGATGACATCGCTCCCTTTGGAAGAGCGTGACGAGATTCAGTTCGGAGAATGACAATATTTTAATTCGCACGTGACAGGATTTAATTCAAATTGTGCCTTCTGGTGTTAGGTGGAACGTGCTGTTTAGAGGATCGATTATTTTCGTGGAAGACACTTTTCAGCTTTGAAAAAAAGACACTTTGTCGAAAATGTCACTGTTCTATGTCGCTTAAATTACTTGCTAAAGTAGTTGCTGCTTTGTCTGTAGTGCGGGTAAAGGCAATTGAAAAACTTCTTCTACCACATTTGAAAGCTGTTATGGTTATTTTGGATGTGTTTTAACTAGTCCATAATAATCAACAGTTTCGTTTGACGAGTTAAATGATACTAGGAGAGTCACAAACATTTGCAATTCCAATAGAATAAGGGCGCTGCAATCTCTGACTAATGGCGACTGAATGAGGTAACACAAGCAAATGCCGTAACTTATATAGACAGGGGTGGACTGCTAAAAGGAATGGTGCCGCCGGCCCATAATCCTTTTTTTTTTTTTTTTTTTGCACTCACAAACTTGTGCGACTTCTCTTCGCTTTTCCCTCCTTTCTTTAAACTCGTAAACCTGTGTATCATCGTTTTTTTCTTTTCCTTTCTTTTTTTCTTTTTTGCACTTTTTTTTGTGCCCTTTGAAGGCCAAGCTTGACGCCCTCTTGTGAGACCTAGTCCGCCCCAGTATACAAGGAATCTCCGAATATACGTATTCCGTTGAATTAGCGATAAAAAATGCGCCAAGCGGGAAAACGTAAAATTGGGGGCTGAGGAAAAAAACCAAAGCATTTTGCTTAAAAATTGACATTTTTCCAATGGACTAGTGGAAGAATTTCCTAATCTTTACTTGTTTTTTTCTTTTTATGTGCAGGATCGCATAACTCTTTCTAAAAGAGTTTTTTTGTTTTGAACAATCACGATTGCTTGTTGCTTTCATTTGACCGTCCTTGATGTCCGGTTCCTTTATCAGAATGGACCAGGGGCCTCTGCAGCACCGCCGTCCACCGGAGGACGGAGCTGATGCTCCTCTGGTCCTAGCCTCCACTAGCAGCACTGTCCACCGGAATCCCCGCCTCCTAGGCGGTGGCGTCCATGTCCTGCATACACACACTCCTACATTCACACACGTCTACACACAAACAAGTCCTTACACACATACACACACGTAACCGCAAAGGAGGAGGGGCAGGCTTGGGAGGACATGTGAGCCGTTTCTAGAAACAATAGCCTCCAATGAGTAAGGTCCTGTCGCAACTCGTGATTGCGAAAAACATGATTCGAATTCAAAATGTCAGAATTCAAATTAGGTATTTTTTTTCTTTTTCTTTTTTGCGATGGAATTTTCCATGCTTTGACAATAAAGACAGTACGACGGATCAGAAAAGAAGTACCAGAACGGTTTCAAACAGCTAAGAAACAAATTTATCTCGGAAAAGACTCAGAAAAACGTTTCTGTGAATCTTGTAGAGGCACAGAAATTTTGGGGCTCGTCACTAATGACTTTTAAGGGTTCCCCCCCCCCTCCCCATTGTTTATCCCTACGTCCCTACATATATTTCACCACTCATTTTAAAAATCTCGGGCTCTTTTCAGGCTCGGCCCGGGCCAACAGGTGTTCCTTCAAGCCTCCACCTCCCCCTTCCCCCCCCCCGTATAGAGGAAATATGATTTTGATCTGTTTCAAGAAAAATGTATTAAGCGGGTTATTTGAAAAAGGATAACGTTTAATTTTTAATTTTATCGGTATCGCAATTTTCGCGGGTCAGCAGAAAATGACGTATGAAACGACAATGCAAAATCGGGGTTCTACTGTAACCTGCTTTTAAGCTTAGTGAATGACAGTAATATCGTTGGTAATGCTTCATTGTGGTTATGAGCGTTTTATTTTCTATTCTTTAGAAATTACATTATAACACAAGCTGTCGGAAGCCTATATTTTCCGCATAGGAAAAACATGGATCGAAATTTTTCACCTCTTTCGATAGTTTCTTAAATCTCCTCAAGTTAGCGTACTCAAACTCTAGAATTGCAAAGTGCTGTATGATGCAAAGAAGAAAATTTTCAGACGAATAGTCAAAAGAAGCAAATATTGTCTTATTTTTTCAAACATGGAACATCATCAGTAAAATCAACATTAAAAATGTGCAAATTAGTCAAAAATTGCAGACAAGTGTTTTGGGGTCACAAGTAAGCCTTCTTTCAATGTTAAAATATGGATCTTATGGGCGAAATGAAACTCGTCAAATGCCAATTTATTTATATCCCTGAGCTCAAGTATTTTTGCATTCCAAAGGCATCCCACGTAATCCCGTACCCCGAATCAGATGTGAACTTTTTTTTTTTACAAGTTTATGCATGTTTAACGTTTTAATTTTTCATTTATTTTTTAACACGAAGGCTTTTTTTTTCAATGGAACAGCATGTTAGAATAACGCTCATTTGGAAGAAGAGTGCCACAATATACGAAGGAATGAAATTTTACTGGAGAAACGTTTGAAATTGAACTCTTCAGGCAATTTGCATTAAGAAAAGTAAGTTTGCTGTGCTCTCCAGTGGTTAATATTCGAACAAAAAATCTGTCATTTTCCAAAGAGAGTAACGTTTTTTGAAGGCCTTTAAGCAAATAAATAACTAAATAAATAAAAATTTCGTATTGTGGCACTCTTTATCCAAAAGAACGATATTTATTATACTATTTAACCTACTCACTACCTTTTTAATCCTGTTTTGAGGGGGAGGGGATGCTTGGTCATAACAGCACTTATATGCGTTCATAACACTATATTAGGTTTGGAAATATAGTTTTAAAACCACGGAGCCTAATTAATTGGTCAGATAATCATTAAAAACCAGTTCCACCTTCCACAAAGTTCTGAAGAAACTAGAAATCAGCCTTTCCTCAAATTATGAAAGAACTTGATACTATATGTTACAGTTTGCTGTAAATTATAAATATCCTAACACCAGTCCTACCTATAGTCAAATCATGAAACACGTTAAAATGAATTACATCTTTTTCCAAATTACGGAAGAACTTAAAACCAGTCACAACTTTCCCTAATCAACGAAGAAGATAAATAACCGTAAAATTTTATTCAAACTATACACAGCATAAAAATCACAACCTGCTTCATTGGCTCTGGCTCTACAGTTTAGGAAATGCCAACTGATATTTTTGGATAAAACAGACATCGAACTTCGCAGAAAGTTGCACTTGAATTGGAATATGTTATAAAACGTTGATGAAGCGCAAAATGTTTCACTTTTCGTGGGATTCATAACTCTTGTTAAACATAACTTCCTTTGAGAGCAGCAATATCATTCAGTAGTGCTTTTTTTTCGGACATTCGCTTTTGTGGCTACAAAAGCTACTGGATATGTCCTCCCCATCTACGTTCATTTGTAGACCGATTTGATACCACCAGGAGAAAGCAATTGAATGCAAAATTGAAACGGACGCACAAAGGATTTAATTTCAATCGTCCCACGGCACGACGCGCTCCAGGGATAATTCTGCATAATTACAGCCTGCCACAATTCCAATCCAACCCGCTGATCCCACATGGTGTATTAGGATGGGAAAGCGTCTACCCCTTCCTGCGCGCAAAAGGGTCAACTAGCCATTTCTCTTGGGGTCGGCCGACCACCCATAAATTACTGACCACATGCTGCTTCGATGACTGTAATTTTAAATAAATTAAGCGCCGGCCTACTTCCGCCGTGATGGTACCATGAGCTTTTCCCTTCTTCGAAATAGTTTGTTCACAAATTAGCTGGTTGGACTAATCTTCGATTTCCTCAATTTGTTTTGAATTATTAGGAAACGTTCAGTAACAGGCCCTGATTTATGCATGGCAAGCTAGGCTCAAGGCCAAAGCTACCAATGTTTAGTTCCCTTATATCTTTTTAAAGTTACATTATATGCAATAGAACCCATTGCAATAGAACCCCATGCATTTGTTACGTTTTAAATTAAAAATTCTTAATAGCAAAATATTTGTAATTATGTTTATTGTTCTTTTTTTCTTTAATTTCTCTATTACTTGTGGTTGAAATTAAACAATTAGTGAAGAGCAAAATCTCTTATGTTATACTGTTACATTAAAATTTAATTTCTCATTTTTCAATTAATTTCTCACGATTTTCGAGTTTTAGACTGAAACTTTTTCACAAAGAAAAAGCTTTTTTTTTTCTCAATTATGCTGATTTTTCCATTTATAAATATTAGTTGATATAATTTGAAATAGCTTTCTAATCAATTCGACCTTTTGGTGCAATTCACCTTTTCGTAGTACACACCAATGTAGATTGCAGTACCACATGCTGGAAACTACTCTAGGACAACTGCTTTTTAGGGGCCCTTATGCTTAAACCGGACAATTTTAGCCATTTGGGGCCCTCTCACTACCTAGTTGCCCTATTCAGTTATCAGGTCCTGCAACCGGCCACTTTTTAAAATCCCTATCAGCCCAGCCATTTGTAAATATTAATTCATTTTTATAAGCAAGTCTTTTCTATTTCGTCGCACTTAGTTTGTGGTGTAAAAACAATCCCAAGTTCTCACGTATTCCGTATCGCCAACGGATTAGAAAATCATGTGTACAGTACACTTCTATTTTTTTTTTTTTTTTTTTGGAAAAAGTAATGGTTGAATGACCCTTTTTTTTTTTTTTTTTGTAAATCTTCAAATGTATAGTCTTGAGCAGTTAGATCTCAAATGCCAATGTTTCCATGAAAAAAATGTCCTGAAAATCTTGAAGTTTTGGGTCTTCTATAAACTTTATGTACTGCTCTTGGTTTTAAAGAAGCAGAACAAAAAAGCTGTATTTGTTATAATTTCCTTCATGGTCGATAATTTTGGCCAGACCAAATAGGTCCTGCGGTAAGTAAGCTCCTTGGTGTCGGCCGACTACCCATAAATTACTGACCACATGCTGCTTCGACAACTATAATTTAAAACTCATCGCCAGCCTACTTCCGCCGAGGTGGTACTATGAGCTGTCCCCTTT
The DNA here is from genome assembly GCF_026930045.1 of Uloborus diversus. Lineage (NCBI taxonomy): Eukaryota > Metazoa > Arthropoda > Arachnida > Araneae > Uloboridae > Uloborus > Uloborus diversus. The sequence continues at coordinate 105,767,396 of NC_072734.1, forward strand.
TTCACAATTATTTGTTAGAAAATAATTTGGTTGGAGCAGTTTTCTATTTCTTTAATTTGTTCTGCCTTATTAAGAGCAGTCGGTTATGTGAACTTGTGTGCAGTGTGAGGGGAGGGAGGGGGAGATAAACAGTTAAAATTATAAGCAAATAGATACTTGTCACAACAGGAACATAAAAAGTCAGCATGTTAGACGACTCAATTTAAAAATTTTAATATTTATCTGTAGTGATTCCTTTGATTAGTACAATCGAAGAAAGTTTAGATGACAGGAAAAATCACACGTTGTTTAGGACAAATAAGCATTAATTATCATTAATATTTAAATTATAATTATTTTTAAATTATATTTAAATTATTAATAAATATAAAATTATTTTATTAAAAAGTTTATTTGTGCTAAACAGATATTTCCTGTCATTTCTCAGAACAAAGGTATTTATTTATTTCTCAAAGTGCTGATGAGTTGCAACAGCAACCCATCAGCAGACATTTTTTTCTTCCATGGCATATCGTCAGCTCAGAGCAGTAGTTAGACATCTAACCCCATGAATAACAGTAAGATGTCCTATAGGGTTGCTTTGAGGCGGCGATAAATCATTAAAGCAACTGGACACTGAGAGCTTAAACTACCTAAACGACATGTTAGGCATGACTTAATGGCTGTTTTGTAATTAAACGCCCCATAGTAACTGATATATTGCTCTAGATTTTAAGCAACATCCTCATATAACTAATAGCCGATGATCAAGTAACCCGCGTGCTTCAACAATGATACTCGCGCCACTGCATGATAATTTGATAATATGTTTTGGTAATGTTTAACATGCAGGGAAAGGCTTTATTGTGACAAGGGTGAACTGATCCGGTAACTTAACTGTTGTACTGGTAAGACTTTCATTTTTGGAAAACGAAGAAACTAAAACAATTAACGCTATGTACTGGAGCTTAGGGTTAATCCACTGGTGTTAGGGTTAAAATTTCAACTATCAAAATATCACTAAACAGGCAATTCCTTCGTTCAAATGTAGAAACAATATTCACCTGTCATACCATTACGGGTGATTTTCTAGTAATAAATAAATGCCATATTTTGTTATTATTATCTTCAGAATAAACCCTTTATGGGCGGCTCGCTATTATGGTAAATAAAGCACGCTATTACATAAAAGCAGAAATATATCTGCTAACAGAGCTTAAAGGCATCCGAGTGGCTTTTTACTCCATAAACTCACTTATTTTACATTGAATCATTGTTTCTTCAAAACACGTGATGGCAGTAATTTACATTTTTTGTGCACTTTTTCCTTGCTATTTTTTATTTTTATTTTTCAAGCACAAATTTATTCAACGTTATGTGTTTCACTTTTCCTACTTACTGAGGGAACAGTGAGATAAAATTGCATTTCGTTTTCATTTTTTTTTTCGTTGGTACAAATTCGTAGTTTTTTCTAGATCCACTTTAATAATACCTATTACTGTGACAAATGTTGTACCATTTGAAAGGAGTTGAATTTTGTGTTTTGTAATAATAAAAATGGAATTGAATTTTCGGGGGGGGGGGGTCTCATTATACTCTCTTTTCCCCTTAACGAGCCCTTTCTCTTAAGTTAATTTGGAGTCGTTTCCGAAATTTTGAAAGCATTTTTTTCTGAAAAATTATGCCTAAAAACATAGGATCTGGCCGTTTTTTTAAATAATTTGACAAAGTTTAATATTTTTAAAAAAATATTTTAATCGGTGCGATGATTCTTTTTTTTTCTTACGCTTATGCACATAACATCACAAATGATGAAATGCCATTTACTGATGCCATTAGTGCAGAATGCAATATTTAATTCACTTCTTTACTCATATGTAGGGGCAACGATATGGTTGATAGTAAGTGTAGAGCGCAATATTTAACTCGCTTCTGAATTATCATAAGCTGGAGACGCCGTAGACAGCAAGCGTCAGCATTCAGCGCACCAGGGCAATTCAAAGCAAAAGTTGATCACTTGTGACGTCATAAAGACCAAACCTTGTTTGAAAAATAGGACATTTTAAAAGTTAATTAAAAATCAAACGTTTTGAAAATAAAATATTTTCTTTGCTTCATGCTTTTTTTTTCCCTTATTCTATCAATTTTAGTGACTGAAAGTAGTACTTTTGACTGATGGAAGCAACCCCATTAAATATAAAAGCAAGTATAGAGGGGGGTCTATCGGACTTTTTCGAATTTGTTTTAAATGGTTTTCGTACTTTTTTCCCTTTTCAGAAACATGAAACTAAACAATGATTTTAGCAACCACTAAATGCAATGCCTTGCTAAAATAAAAAAAATTAAAAAACATCCTACGAAGTTTTGTAAATATTATTTGGATAGAATTACGCATTTCTAAAAGACTCCCCCCCCCCAGTAGCGTAATTATGGAGTCTAGCGCCCCTAACGAACGAAAGAAATTGCGCCCCCCCCCAGGATCTCCTACATGGAAAGTCACTGGAGGTCATTGTGACCCCCCAAAAAATTTCTTTTTTTTTTTGTAGGGGGGGGGGGACATTTTGATTAATTGATTCGACAAACAGGAAGCAACATTGTAATTTTTTTTTCTTATTTTCTTTTTTGGAATTGTTTTCAATGATGCCCAATGTTCCTTCTCAGTAGATGTCACACACACACACACACACACACACACATATATATATATATATATATATATATATATATATATATATATATATGTGTGTGTGTGTGTGTACCCCCTCTAGCTCTTTTTCTTGCGAGTTTTTTTTAATTTTAAAGCATTTTTAAAATTTTATGATCAAAAAAAAAAAAAAAAAAAAACTCTTGAAATTTTTTTTTTAATCAGTCGAAATGCCACCCCCCTGGCTGCTGCGCCCCTGGCGAGAGCCCTCCTGCGAACCCCTAGTTACGCTACTGCTCCCTCCCCTCTCCCTTTTTTTTTTTTTTTTTTTCAAAATCCAATTTCAAGCTGTTAAAGAATCTACATTAAATTTGTTATTTTTCCCAAAAAAAAAAAAAAAAAAAAAAAAAAAAAAAACAGGAATTTCCATCAGCATTTTCAAAACAACTGTGTTACTGCAATTTCAGGTAATTTCCAACATTTAAACAACCGAAGTTATAGAGAGAGTATTCAACTTCGGTTGCATTTCTTCTTCAGATGGCATTATGAAAAATATTCAACTACCAATTTTCGCCTCCTTTCCAGACAAAACTAATTTACACTTTTCCTTGGTGTTGCTTTCAAGTTTTTAAAACAACCTTCTTGTTCGGCTAAATAAAAACTACTTTCCTCGAATTAGCTTTCTGTGATTGGTCCGAGCCTTCATTTAAGTGCGTTATTAAGGTTTTTTTTTTTTTTTTTTCAAACCAGAGAAGAAACGAGTACGTTGATTACCTTATATAAGTGATGTAAAACTGATAAATGACTATAATAGGAAAAGGCAAGGTGGAGAAAAATATAATAACTCTCATGAAATAATTATTTTAATCAAGATTGAGAAAGGACGCAGTTAAATCGAAGCAAATGAAATGTTATTTAATAGTACAATTTCATGTTAACTAATGAAGCGGTGACTGACACAATGGAGGTTGTTTTTCCTATGAATGCTTTAAGAGGGGTTTCTGGCTTTTTCTTTCCGGAGCTTGTTCTATTGAGCCGAAATTTCAGCTGTTATAAAATTTGCACCTTATGACTTGGTTTCGATATAACACGGTATACGTTCCTTGATTTACATTATTTCAAGGCCTCGTATAACACGGTTTCGATGTAACACTGAACACGGTTTCGATACAATACGGTACACATTGACATGATATGTACATGATTAATTAGGTTAAAAAATAAGTAAAAAAACTTTTTATAAAGAAAGTCTCGTATAACACGGTTTCGATACTACACGGAACGAATTAACCGTGTTATACGAGGTATACCTGAATTTGACTTTTTTTTCTTATGCTATGATGCTATTGGTTTCTCCCAGATTAGAGTGATTGGTTTCTTAAACACTACTTACTTTTACATATCTTACTTAATGTAATGAATTGAATATATAGCTAATGCTAGTGGCTTATCTTAGATGGGGTGTTAATTTGTGGTGTCACCTCCTTAGACTAACAAACGCATAGAGAAAAAAAAAAGTTTTAATGTTCTATGAAAGCTTGAAATTCATACAATTTTCAAAAACAACTACATTTGTGTTTTTACGCAATTTTAAGCGGGTTCGTGTACAAACAAAAACTATAAAACCTTTTTACATAACTTGCACTAGACGCATATTAGCAGAGCCGTTGCGAGATCTAAAAAGTAAGGGAGTGTATGAAATTGATGACTCCTTAATTATTTCAAGCGTATTTGAAACACAGGGGAAAATAATGGGTTTCAGTTCTTTGGTTTAAGAGGAAGTCCCTACTAGGTCCAGGCTTTGACAATATGAACCTAATACTAAGTATTATATTCACTTCATTGATAGGGGGTCTGGGGCAGGGTTGCCAGATTCAAGAACAGTAAATACGGGACAGACTTCGAGGAGTAAAAGGGGGTAGGGGTATACTTTTGAGATTGAGGACAATACTTGTTATGTATTTTTAAGGGGTGAAAAACAACCATGTTTTAATAGCTTTCGGAAGAGTCCTCTCAGTATGTTTATGGGTGAGCACATTTTTGGAGGAACTCTTAACTCAAAGAATAAAGCAAGCAATGGAACGAAGTTCAGTAAACAGATCGACGTTGATAGGAACAGGTGCTAATTAGTTTTTTACTTGCGTTTGCTATAAGTTCGACAGTCCAATTGAAAAAATTTCTTATTAAATGTGACTACTTTATCTGAAATAGAAATGCAAGGAATCGTAGAACAAAACTTGGTTTTTAATGCCATACTAGCCAATGGAGAATTCTGAATGCGTAAAATAATTTTAATGTGCTATTTGCCACTTATCGCCAATGTTCATAGCTTTTTGTGCAACTAAGCTACTAAGAACTTCCTTTATTGTGAAAACTCATCGTACAGATCATCTACTGATACTTTATTTTCAATATGTAACTGTTCTACAATAGCTGACAATCAGAAAACTACTTTATCCATTCAAGCCATTGGTCTTAAAACAAAAAGGGGATTTTTTATTTGTGAAACCAAACATTTTTGTTTTGCTTTCTAAGTAGGGTATATGTTGACCGCTTTGTTTCAAAATTAGCGTTGATATTGTTGGTTGAAAATGATGAAACTGACTAAATCCCAGTCTGGCTCAATCAATGAGTTAGTTAGAGACTATAGAGTCAGCCGTCTATGAATTTTTTGCTCTTTAATTTTCTTATTGCTCTTTGCTTCACATTTTTTGTTTTACTTTATTTTTTCCCCTTAAAATAATGTCACGTTTTGTAAAATATTGTTATAAACTAGAATACGGGACTTGAGCCGTCCCGTATGGAAGTTCCCCGGGACGCGGGGACAATTTTTCAAAATATGGGACTGTCCCTTGAAATCCGGGACGTCTGGCAACCCTGGTCTGGGGGTTCATCCCCCACGGACAATTTTCAAATTTGTAGTCTTAAAAAGCATTTTATTTTTGATAGATACATTTAAAAAACTTGAAATTCCACTTTTTGGGTGCCCCCCCCAGACTGGTAAAACCCCGGGGAGGACCGCCCCCCCCCCCCCCCCCGTAACGACGCCACTGTAAATGCTCAATATTTTTCTTGAACTAGAATATGTGTTTTTATGTTTTACACTTATTCAGGTCATAAACATTATACATTATGAATAAATTTTATATTACCTGTAAATTTCATTTATGCAAATACTTAATATGTTAAAAACGTCATTGTGAACATAATGAATCGTGCAAACTGGAATGATGGATGATGTCACTGAGAATACGGAAAAACTCGATTTTATAAAACAGCTACGCGTGCGTGAAAATAATAGATTGAAGTCAAACTTATTTCTAAAAGGTTCAAGCAAAATGTAGCTGTTTTATAAAATCAGCAGTGAATCAGTTTCTACACTTCGTAGGAGCAGTAGGTTTTTGAAATTTATTTATTTTTACCCTTCTTTCGCCTTGCAGGTATGGGTGAGGACGTTGCGATTTTGCATGTCTAAAATTTATTTTAATGAGAAGTTGGTTCTGTATGTATTAATTTATAGATTTTTAAGGTACTGTCATCACGTCTTATTTTATATTACAATTCAGCATAAATACTCAATGTTTACTACAACACCTTTGGTTTTTGATGCATTAGAATAAAACAAAAAAAGCTTATACTTTGTTCACTTGCTGACTCGCGACGTGTTCCGAAACCTGTGAGGCTCTTTCTAGGATATACTGCTCGCACCCACTGACGAAGAAGCAGAATATTTGCTGATAATGTTATGCTTATTTGTGCCTTTGTATTGTTCACACAGAGGTGCCCACATGGTGAACAATGGCGCAGGGCATTGCGTAGACTGCGCCATTGACATTTTTTAGGGGGGGGGGGCTGTTTTGAGAGGTATTTCTTCATTTTAGGGGATTTCTTTCTTTTCAGGGGATTTTTGCGATATTTAGGTGGGGGATGCTTTTTTCCAGAGGAGGGGGGGGGGCACCCCTGGTTCTAATAACCATGTCTTTTTGTTTATCATCGTTTTACAATCTCAAATATATTGATATAATTTTAGGTGCTGCCGTTGTGCCTTAATTACATTAAATTTCTAATTGTTTCACTTACAATCTCTATGTATATATCTATTGTTAAAACAGGATTCTTGGTATTTTGTCAAAATAGCTTATTTTTAAGCACATCACCTACTCGAAATGGCTCCGAAGCATTTTGACTTAGAATTTAAAATTGTTCTTACTTTTGAAAAATATCCCCTACTCAAAAATTATTTATTATGTTCTCATTTTTGAACTACCGCTCTAATCAAGAGTGATGCAACATGTGCTTATTTTGAGACACCACTGTGTTTAAAAGTGATTCGATCTGTTCTTAAAAATAAACGCATGTTGTATCATTCTTGAATAGAGCGTTATTTCAAAAATGAGTACATATTGAATCATTTTTGAGAAGGAGATATGTTTCTAAAGTAAGAGCTCTTGCTTTTCAATTTTAAGCCAAACTGTGTCGGAGCCTTTTCGAGTAAGTGATATGCTTAAAAATAAGCTATTTTATCTCAATTCTAAGTTACCTGCTTGAACACTGAATAATTGTTGTTGTGAATTACTTGATTCTTATTTTATTTAATGTATATTCTTCAGGAAACAATTTCGGAATATTTGGTTCCAATTTTGTGACATTTTCACTAATCGTGCTTTTTGATTTTTAACATTGAACAAAAAACAGGCCAAACGGATCAGCTTCGCTGTCCGGATGTGGCCCACGGGCCGTAGGTTGGTCGACACTGATTTACAGCATAATGGTAAACACTTTATTCCCAAACGGTCTAGTTCGATGAAAGGTATAACAGCAATCTCCACATCTCCTACTAAAATCTTCCCACACCGTGTAGCAAACATTTTCGAATTGTCAAGGAAACGGCCCTGATTACTTATTCCTCCTCCATGATCAGCGTCGATGCGATAATTAGGGGTTAGGATGACATCCCGTTGTCGCGCGGCACACACCGACAACAGACACTACAGCCTGCCGATGTCAACAGCATATCATTTTCGGCTGCCGTGCGATCTCGAATTGTAGAGGATAGCTGTTCGAAGCGGTTCGTAGCGTGCCAAAGAATCGTCAAAATAATTGCTGAGGTGGTACTGGAACACTGTTTGTTTTTGGTCAGTTGCGTATGGATATTCAATTGCAGGGCTTTCTCCTCCTTTTTTTTTTACTCAGGCAACTTTGTCTTGCATGGATATTAATTTTCGCTGCTGCATTTGCGTCGTGCTGGCAATCTAACAAATGAAATATTTACCTGTTTCAGGTAACTATGGATGTTGTTACTAAAACACGTCTGCATCACTAAAAATGAGCAGTTCTGATGAGGGCTTTAAATAAAGATCAAGATTAGCGGTCGCCACTCGCTGCGTGGCTACTAAATAAAGAGAAGCGGTGAATAAAAATATTAGTATTATTCTTTAACCGATCATCACTTTCCTCAACCCCACCAGTGCTATCAAAAGTTAAGCAATTTTTTACACCTTTACTTTAAAAGGTAACTTTTATGTTTTAGCAGCCATTTCAAAGATTTTTTTGTCGTTTAGTTACCTTTTTCTTTGGGGGGGGGGGGAGGTTTCAAAAGAATTGGCTTGGTAAGAACTAAATTTGGACCAAATTATGTGGTTTATTGAAGAATAATATTAATTTGGTAATTTAAGTAGATTTTTTTTGTTAAATATGGCAGTGTTCTTTGATTTTCTTAGTTGATGGATTCTATTAATCATGCACACTAGGGCGGGCCGAAAAAAGGATATTTTCAAGAAGCAACTTTTAATATCAAAAAAAAAAAAAAGTTGTGTATTGCCATCCTAAACATGGGGAAAATAAGAAATAATATTTATGTCTTCAGATCTCACATTGACGGCAAAATTTGAAAAAAAGGTAAAAAATGGTAATTTTCAAACATTTTTATAAAAATCCAAATGTTCAAAATTTTTGTTCCAATCCCGTTTAAATGCTTCATTTTAATAGTCTTTTAATATATCTTTGAAAATATTTACATTCCTTTACAGTTTTTAGTTCAGGCATAAGCCGTCAAGTTATACGAGTAATCAACCAAAAATCGACGTTTTTAGCTTATTTTGTACATTGCAGTATTTCTTCTTTTAAATCCCAGTTTTACATATTTTTTACTGTAAATGTGCACTAGACTGCGCTTTGCTGGAACTGCAATTACATTATGTTGCATTAACAACCCAGAACCCACCCCAATTTGGTGGTTGGACTTGGTGTTCCACCTGCAGTTTCCAAGAAGAATGGTGATTATTGACAAGACATTTGTAAAGTAATTTACAATAACTATTTGGTTTTTAAACAAGTTTCTAAAGTTTCTATCAAGTTTTGAAGTTGGACTTGTGACTCAATTTTTTCATTGAAGATCGCGAGCATAAAGGTTTTCACATTAATCCATATCTTGTCTCATCCCAAAAAACACTCTACCTACCGACTAATTAACCAGTTTAGTAACCCATTACACAGCCGAAGTGTAAAAGAGGAACATTAACTGATTTATGGGTAAAGCATCAACTGTTTTTGTAAAGCTAAATATTAACTTGGAAAGAACTCGGTCCAAAAAAGTCGAAATTTTGGAAACTGACTTAAAAAGTGAGCAAAAGTATTTGATGGATATTTTTATTGCAATACAAAAAGGAAAATGTGACTTTGATCTCGCTCCCACAAAACTAAGACGTTTTAGTCATTAGCTTTCTTTAATGTGTGCTAACGAAGTGCTGGGGCTGTATAATAGTTAAGCTAAACTACTAGTGGAATGAAGGCACTCGTAAATAATATCGTTAAAAATTATGCTTCTATGGTTTGATATAACTAAAATTTTAAAGAAAAGAACAAACTTCCGTGAAACATTTACCTGCACACTTATTTAAAGTAACGAAGTCTACAAGTTAGATGTGTGACCATCTTCCAAACATCGTGGATCCGATGGAGGGAGGGAGATTCGGTTGGTCTCCTATCGAAAGTTTTCGAATTTGAAGTTTAAAACTCAAATTTAGGCTGTCTTTGGTGACGGTATGGAGTCTGACATCTTCCATCTGGTAATTTATCGGCACTATTTTTTTCGAAAATATATTTTTGGCTACATTTGGACATGGTAGGGGAAACGGGAAAATATTCCGAACTGAATTATTTTTCGGAACTAAAATCAATTTTAGGTTACTTTTGTGAAGGAAGGGTTTTGGGGTTTCCAAGTGGATATTTCTAAAAGCGCAGTTTTGTCCTATCTTTGGTGACGTTAAAAACAATGAGAAGCTTCAGCGGATTTTTTCTGAATATTTTTCGATATTGATGTCTGAAAATTACAACTAAAGACTTTTCTCCGCCTCACCTTGGCGATTGGTGGGGGATGCCGGATGCCCTAGCGTCGTGAAAATTTGCATAAGCCATCCGGAATTTTTTAGAAATTGAAGTCCCAAAATCGTATAGGCATTGTTTGATAACGATGGGACAAAGAGCGGGCGGGGGCTCAGTATGCACTCACGAACTGTTTTTTGAAATTGAAGTCAATTTCAGGCTAGTTTAGGCAGAAAAGGTTTGATGGCTCTGGTTGATTGTCTAAAAACAAAATTTTTATCGATAGTGATTGCGTTGGAGGAAAAGGGGGATCCGAGTCGTTTCTCCGAAAGTTCTTCGAAACTGATGATTGAAAAATGCAATTTAAGTTTGTTTTTGAATACGTTAAGTGAGAGGGGGTGGAATTAATGGCCCCTCTATAGATGCTGATTTATACAATCTTTGGTAGTAATGTTAGGGAATGCATTTCAGGGCCCTCACCGCAAAAATTGCGAAAAAGAAATTCGAAAAATGCCATTGAGTAATCTTTGATGACGTTAGGAAGGGAGAAAAGACATCTTGGATTTTGGAGCCATCATTTTTAGGCTATGTTTGATTAAACTAAGGTAGAAAGGGGGAATAAGAGACTTAATTGGATCCTTAAGATCGGTGGTTCAACCAGCGAAATTTTCCGAAATTAAAATACTAAAAGCGCTGTTTGAAACCTTCTTTAGTCTCGTCAAGGATGTCATGGCATCCTTTTGGATCTTCGTTTTGGAACTACACTTAAATTTGTTACCCGGGGCAAGGACCCAGTCCTCTTACCTGATATGAAACCGGGCAGTTTATTTGGGATTTTAATTGGAAAAAATTGCTGTAAATGGGGGAAATTAAAATTTTAGTTCGTTGATCATATACGTTTGACTCTCAGGGGAGTCGCAATTTTCCATTGTCTCTCCAGTCTCCACGCATCCACGGCTGTTGAACACATAATTTGTTGTTTGAAATACTTGCGAGAGCATCTTATCAGTATAGTTTTTTTTACATAAAATATGTCTTCATTGTTTAGGGTCAACAAAAGCTTGCGGGTTGGGAGGGCTGTAAGCATTAGTGGCTGTTAGAAGGCACAATTTCATGATTCGGAGGGGGAATAGGGAAGTTTTCGATTTTTCAATTTTATTTTTATATGATAGAGTAACATATATGAACATCATAGGTGAAAAAATTTTTGCGATACGATAAGTATTTTTTTTTTTAAATTAATTTTTAAAGTTCAAGCCCTTGTGACGTCAAATGGCATAGTAAGTGACATCATGCGCTCTTCCGATAGGAGAGAAACGCTAGCGAACCGGTTCCCATGTCATAGGAGAAACCGAAGAACGTGCATTCGACTTCGAAAACGAAACGTAAAAGGCTTATCTCCTCGCATTAAACTCCTCGCGTTTCTGGAACATTAAACCTCTCGTCCTCTCGGAAATATTCAAATATCATCATTGATATTATTTGAGGAAGATTATTTAGATTGTGCTTTAACGAATCCGGCCTCCATAGTGTGTTCAAAAGGATTATTGAATTTCTAAAAAATAAAAATATCAGCGCGCTCAAAATGTCCCTAGCGAAAACAAGGGATCTTCGGCGGAAGGCTGCCCATTCGCGCCCTGTGACGCAGGCTCGTGACGTTTCAGAAGAGCGCACATTTGCGCGTGGATTTTTAAAAATTCATTAAAAATCAACCACGGTGTTTTAAAATTCGGCGATGGTGAATTTTTTAGTTTTGAGGGTCAATTAACAATATTCAATAGCCAAAATATGAACATTTAATAGGTTGCAACTTCCCTATTTCCGTCATTCCCTCCCCCCCCCCCCCCCCGTATCCATTCAAGCCTGATTACTGGTTCTGTCATAAATTTTACAACCGAATGAAGCATGTATGCAAAGAGTTGATATTAATGGATAATGGACCAACAATGTGCTCTAACATTCCATTTTTCTTAATATGCTATGCTGCTGGAAAACCGGCACTTACTTTGATAATTGAACATTTAAAATTCAGCATATTAATTCAGCATATATATCTTGCTTTGGCCGCCCGTGTGCTGTGCACACGCTGCACACCTGCTAGGATCGGCCCTGCACCCTTCACTGTAAAAATATTATAGTGTATGTCAACACCAAAAATGGTGGCAACTACTTTACACCAAGTGTCGTGTAGTGAAGCACCACAGATTATTCTTGGTGTTAGCAAACACCAAGAATAATACAGTGAACATATTATACAAGTTTTAATTTCCCAATTGACTATTAACAACACATATACATATAACTATTTTGTACATGAAGATTCTCAACTTTTTATTTTTAATACGAGGAATGGACATTTATGCCTATAAGTTGTTCAAAAAAGTAATTTTCAAAAACACTTAAGGAAACTAAAATTATCTGTATATTAGAACAATGAAATTAACACTTTTCAAAAAACAACATAAAAATGGAACAGTTTAAGATTTCAATCAAATTTATTCAAGAAGATTTCTTAATCAGTCTTAAAAATCTGGTATACATAAAAACAAATCACAAAAACCAGCAGAATATAAAAATTTTAAAAATCACGATACAATAACGATAAAGTTTCTCGCTCCTCAAAAAAGGTTATATTACAAGAAAAAAAAAGTGTTTACTAGGCCTTACAGTTTTTCCAGAAAGCGCGCCACACACACAGGCGCAGATCTGGGGGGGGGGCAATGGGGGCAATTGTCCCCCCTGGACAATTCAAGGGGCGCCCTCTTCCTACTGGCGCCTAAGCAACGTACACCCATATTTAAGCAACATACGTCTTAAATACTCAGAAATAATTCTTATAAAAAATTATCTAGATGACAACTATTTTTCACAACACAGCCTAAACTCTGATAAGTCTCCCCCTCCCCTGCGCTTGGGGCGTGTCCACGTCCACCTAAGGGGCGCAACATGCGCCAATTATGTGCTTTCCTTCTGGGTTTTAGGGAAGTTTTGGAATTCGGTACAAATGAAAGAAAGATATTTGGAAAATTTATTTGTCTCATTCCCTAGTTCTCAACCTGGGTGGAGTGGGGCGCGTCTAGGCGCAATATCCGCAACATAAGAGTTTTCTCTCTAAAATTTAGAGCGAAAGTTTTTGAATTGGGTAAAAAAGAAAGATGGATATTTAGAAAATGTACTTGTTGTATTCAGCAGTTCTCAACGTGTGTGGAGTGGGGAGTGTCCACGTCCCCCTAGGGGGGCGCAATATCCGTAACATAGTTTTCTCTCTAAAATTTAGAGGGAAAGTTTTTGAATTTGGGTTTTTTTAAAAAAAAAAGAAATATATTTGGAAAATTTATTTCTCTCATCCACCAGTTCTCAACCTGTGTGGAGAGGGGCGCCTCAATTGCTTTTGTTAATTGCTTAAATTGCTTTACCTAATGAATAAAACGGTCTGGATAAAAAAAACAGAACTGTCTTCAGGGTCCCATCCAACCAGTAAAACCATGTATGTGGGACCCTGGAGTATGAAGTGAAGACAGTGTTAGAAAATGTCCGAAGGAAGAGCAGAACCTCTCCCCTTTCTTTCATCATCGAAGATTGGCCAAAACTGAGTTTTTGAAACTTCAATTGCGGAAAATGTTGTAGAGAGAGTTTCGGACTCAAACCTTCCCCCCAAACGCCATAAAAGAAATCCTACAATTATTGTGTTTTTAGGATTTTAATTTTGACCAAATTTCCAAGGAAGAGCACTCTAACCTCTCTTTTCCCAGTATCACCGAAGATTGTCTGAAATAGCATTCGCGGAACTTTTACAAAAAAATTACACCTGAACCCCATCTCGTTCCTTAATATTACGTGGAATAATAAACAATAGCGATTTTAAGACTTTAGCTTTCAAAAATAAACCCGGAGGTAGGCCATCGAACCTCTCCTATTTCTAATACCACCAAAGGTAGTCTTGAATTGCAATCCTCTAAGAACTTCAACTTCCTGGAGGGAATTCTAAACCCTATACATCCCCCTTACATCATCAAAGATAAAATGCAATCGTGTTTTTAGTCTAAAATTGCGATTTTTGAACTAAAATGTAGAATTATCTCCGGTGGAGAGTCCCTCAAAGAAGGGGCGACCGTCCTCATCCCCCTTCCCTTTGTATCTGCGTTTACCTTTTCTATTTTTTAATCGTTACTAAGCCGATGGTAAAACAATTGTTTACATCAAAAATGTGTTATACACATTAATTTACTTTTATTGCAATAAATTTCAGTACGTTCTTCAAGATTTTCTCCACTTTGAAATTGCCACTTATTATTTAATATCCTTTCAACTTTTGTAAGTACGATTAATGAATATTCTCACCATTTTTTAGGTCGTCCAATGCGATTTTTCTTTCTTTTTTAAAATTCCCCGCGAAGCCATTGGAAAAAAAAGTTGACTTTGAAAATTATAGCTACTTTGTGTACTTACGACGTGTTCTTTTTCCGGGGAAGGGGTACATTACAAATTCCTACCCCGGGAATCACCGTGCCAGGAACGCCACCAAAAACCATTACGTTTTGTTTGTTTGTTTGTTTTTTGAGCAATCACGATTGCTTATTGTCCTCATTTGACCGTCTTTGGCGTCTGGTTCCTTTTTCAGCTTGGACCAGCAGCACCACCGCTCACCGTGCTCTGCAGGCGCGGCTCTTCCGGTCCCGAGCTATCCTCTCTCCTGGTCGGAGGTGTCTATGTCCTACACACACGCACACTCACACACTCACACATATACACACAAACGACTTCACACACATACACTCACACACTCACACATATACACACAAACGACTTCACACACATACACTCACACATATTCACACAAACAACTTCACACACATACACTCACACACGCCTACGTGCATACACACAGGTCTACGCACACATCCAAGCCTACACACACACATAACTATGCACACGTATCCGTCCGAGGAGGGGCAGGAGTCGTTTCTAGAAACAATAACGCCAATGAGTAGAGTCCTGTCGCAGTTCGTGATTGCGAAAAAACATAATTTGAATTTAAAATTTCAGAATTCAAATTCATTTTTTTTAAGTTATTTTTTTGTTTCTTATATGTACCAGTGTATTTTTATTTCCTATTTTTCTTCCAAAACGGATAAATAACTGAATGTTTAAAAGTAAAGTCAATGTGGACAAAATACTAAAATGCGATTATTTTTCCTTTCTGAATTTATGGCGAGGGGGGGGGGGAGGCGCCGAAATTGTAAAAAAAAAATTGCCCCCCCCCCCCGAGCGGAATCCTGGATCCGCGCCTGCACACACATACACACACAAACATGTTATTTCATTATGAATTAATAAACCGTAAACCCAGCCGTAAAGCAGCCATGTTGAAAATGGCTGCAAAAGTTGTAACGATCATTCATAAAAGAATATATTCGTTAGTTTATCTTTTAGATGGACTAAAGACTTTTCTAACAATGGTGCAAAGTAGCTTTGGTTTACGGTAATTGACATTTCATAACAAATAAAATTTAACATACCTTTTGAAAACTTCAATCCTGTGCACACGACGATTGTGTGTTGACGACGTTGCAACGTGCTTGAGACTGATTAATGTTTGGTTGCCACCGGCTGTTTTCCAATCTTACACCAAAGTTAGTGTCAACGGATCTTCAAATGGTGCTTGCGCATGTAAGTGTAAGAATTCACCAATATCGGTGTTTGGTTTCAGCTACACCACTTTTGGTGAATGGGAAAGCTAGATATGATGTTGATTTGAAATAAAGCGTTGATTTGCAATTTTTAGAGTTGCTTAGCACCAAACTCGGAGTATTATTACACCTCAGTTTTTACAGTGCACTTGTGCAGTGACGCTCTAATTGAATCATTCATTCTGATATTATTGCACTTGTCCACTTTTCATTTGGGCAACCCTTATATATTTTTTTTAAAAATAAGTGTGTTATACCTAGTTATTGTCTTATACATTACCGACGGAGAACAGTCATCTTTTCAACAGTTTTGGAGGTTGAATAATTTTGCTAAAACGGCACCATTCGTAAAACAAAGGATCCTAAATTTTCAGACACTTCCAAAACTTTTTGGTGCGTTCCATGCTCTGAATATTAGCTCCTTCTCTCGTATGAACAGTTATCCCTTGAAGCTCAACCTCATTTCATTCCACAATAACAAAATTCTGTAAACTTTCCAACAAATTTAACATTTAACAAATTTTGTAAGAAGTAGATGCAAATTGGTAAACATTTTCTAAACCTCCAGCAAGTTTTAGTTCCTCTTCATCTTCTATAATAAAAGCCATGTAACTGATCCCTGAGGATTTGAGTTTATAATCGCTCTCATATAATCCGTTGCTGAAAACTCCTTATTTTTCCTTGTGTTTTCCTGCTTAGAGTTTTACTTTTAGCTTTTCTTCTCTTTTCCAAATCTCTCTGATGAATTTTTCAAGTTCTTATGCTAGGCCAAAGTAGGTCGTAATTTTAAGGCCAGGAGATATGTTTATTGTAAAAAGTTTACACAAAAACCTTAACAGAAATGAGAAGTAAACTATGCTACTACATAAATTATCGAACAGTGTTTATAAATAGTTACTTCACAAACCCTTAGCTGTTATAGAACTGCTTCTACAGGTAAAAGTCTGAGAGATTATAAAGACACATGTTAGAACAAGGAACACAAAACCAATTGTGTTGCTCATTGTGGAGAACTATCAAACTGCTTCGTATCCATCACTGAGTCCTTGAGGCTGCTCTCTAACGAATTTTGTCAAAATAAGTTTAAAAATTCTTCCTGAAGGTTGACTTAGAACGTTGTATCTTTTTCTTTTCAGTTTGGGCCAAAGAAGGACCCTAGGGTTAAAGTAGCCTGCGTTTACAGTACTGGAAGTGTTAATGTGTAAGGAAACTGATAATAGGAATAGCGTGTCATTTTACAAAAAATGCAAAGCCGCAGCTAGCCTAATAACTTGTGCTCAAGATTAGTAGTGTTTAAGAAATAAAATATTTTATAACGAGCAGAGCAATATTTAATATCGAGTTTCAACGAAAAAAAAAAAACTCAGAAATCAGATTAAATCGTTCCCCCTTAGATCCGGAATTGCGTCAGAGCTTCTCTAAAAAGCTCAAGATCAAAAAGTACACGAATATGTTTTCTTGATACAAAATGAGCAGTTAATTTTAAAACACAGTTCCATCAAAAATTTCGTAAAAGTGATATCTAAATCTGTACCATATATTTCAAAGTCCAATTATTTATATAAAAAAACTCTACATAATTTAAAGAGCTTGCAACAAACATAATTCACCTTTTCCACTGATGCACATAATGTTCAACCTTAAATTAATTTTGAAATTGCAGCCTTACCGAATGCAGAATTTACGGAATCTCAATCCATACTTCCTCGTAAGCAGCTTTTCCTGAGTTTCAATTACAATGCTTGCAAACGCAAAGCATGCGTCAGAGAACATTTTGAGTTTCATAAAATACTCATTAAGTGTAATGGTCTATCATTACAAACAGAAGAAACAGTCATTTGGTTGAGGTATAAGCGTCCTGTCTTCGGTTTCAAGCTTTCCAATGGATGATATTTTTCAGATTTTGTTTGGAGTTTTTATCCATTTGAGATACTTTATAGAAAGGTATCTGTAGTTACTTTTAAGAAAAAACCTTTTAAATTTTCACAGACGGAATTAATGCGTACTCAAATTTTATTTGTAAAAACGTCAACATTAGGTTAAAGAAAATCAAACAAACGTATAGTAATGGTTAGTTGTATTTTCTCTTTCTGTTAGCCAGAAGACAAATACATATATCCAAAATGTTGCTTCAAAAATAGCAACTGCTGGTTCCAAACAAACCACTATTTATGTGTATGAATGTAAATTATGCGTAATTGCTACAAAACTTATGAACTTTTACGTGATAATTCCAGAATAAAATAGTAAAAAATAATTGCATTTAATTATTTAATGTTTCAACTCTTCAACATTTATGTAACCTTCTGAGAAGATGATATTCGACACATTTGCAAGAAACAGAAATCGTTTTAATGAAAAAAATGATAGAATGTATTTGTTTTATGTGTTCAAATTTGGTCTTCAATAAGGAAAAAAAAACACACAGCTCGCATAAAACTAATCTGAAAATAATACTTTCAACAATCGTTGTGCAAATTAAGGGAGGATCATGGGGTCATGACCCCCCCCCCCTTCCCCTAAACCATTGGCGATATTATTCATCCACATTGTGTTCAAATACTTTGTGAGCAAAATGTAAAAGTGTAGGAAGATTGCAGTAATCTTTTCAAATAATTTATCACTTTTATAGAGTACTGAAATGTTTGAAATATTACTTCCTTTAATCGCTTATGAAATTAATTATCTTCGTTTATGCCCAAATAGACGCCTTATTCCCTGGCCGATTTTCGTGCTTTTTATTGACACCCAAGCAATTTCAGAAATTTTTCGCACCCAAAACAATGCTTCAGAATAATCCCCCCCCCCCCCCTAAAACGGTAGCCAGTATCCATCCCTGGTGTACATGAACATATGCAATATTTATATGTAAAGGAGCGTCAAACAAAATGTCACATTTAAAGAAACATTGTATATGAGGACGAACATAATTAAATGAATGTATTTATGTGTCTTAGTTATAAAAATGAAAATTTTGGTGAAATATGTCAAGAAATGCCAAATATTCGATCAAAGAAAAACCGCATTACATTTTAAATTGCACAAATTTGATTTTTTTCCAAAGAAATGAGTTTTTATGAGGTATTATTTTTGAGAAGTAAATAAAACACAAAATAACAAACGCAATGACTGTTTTCATGTGCATTAAATTAAGATTGCACTTAAATTGATTCCCACAAAATGTCACATGCAACAAATAGATTGGGGCAAACAGAGCATATCCACTATACGTAAGACAAACAGAAATATTAATATTATTTCAAAGAAATATTAGTCGTTAAATTTAGATAAAATCTAAGATTGTACTTATTTGTACAAATTTGTGTACTTTTTTGAAGGGACAGAGGAGAGGAAGGGAAGGGACAACAAATTTTAATGAGAAAAATGGCACAGAAACCCTTAAATATTCATTCATGTAGAAAAGTATGTTTGGACCGAAAATGAAATTTAGACAATTTTTCATTAAGGAAATTATGAACAGTATAGTAACTAGCAGAAACAACTTACAATTAAAAAAAAAAGTGTAAAAATTCGCCGATGGAATTTTTGCACGATTTTAATAGAAAGCGACCACCAGATCAAGGAGAAACCAAATAATGTACATGTTTTCAGTTTTTTTACTTTTTGTTTTCTTAAGACAAATGTTTCTGCTTGTCTTCAATGAAAACTAGTCAGGATATTAGGAAAATGGTATTCGATTTAAGCTAACAGAAACTATTGAATAAATTCATGAGCCTAAGTGTGTACAATGCTAAAAACAATTTGTTTTTAATTTAGCGTGAAAAAATAGTTAACAATCAAATATAAGTCCTTGACTATATTACGTAAAGCATTTTTTTTTACGTTTAGGTTACAAAATATGCTGTTGATTGCATGATTAAACTAATATTATAGTTTCTTAAAATTATTTTATCAAATTATTATAATTTTTAATTTTGATAGCTTTTGTTGAAATTGTTGCTTACTTACTCACTAGGTCATCGAATTAATGCGAACTAATATGCGCGTTTTTGACTGATGTCAGAGTGATAACTATAAAAGTAATCAACGTGAGTAGTGTAGCTGAAAGTATTGTTAATATTTTGTGGCATCGTGTAATAAATCGCGAAAAATTTAAGATGTTAACTAACTGGAAGGTATATAGTCATTCATCAGGGTAACTATGAGTCCCACCTTCTCTATTTTAAAATGTCCCACACTATATTTCGTCGCCGGCAACGAAAGTGACACAGCTGGTTAAAAAAAAAAAAAAAACTGCATTTGAGAAAATCAAGGTTTTACGCGATAAGTAGATTTAAGTGATTTCGTCTCACATATTATAATATGCTCCAAACCATTATGATGTAATGTTTACCAGCTGTTTTTTGTTGCCTGAATTAATAATGTATACTTAAAATTGCGAAATTTTTCTTCTAAATTATGGAATTTTAGCTGTGTCCAGAGCCGTGTCCAAGGGGAGGGTTTTAGGGGTTAAACCCCTCCCATTGAAAAACAACAACAATGAATTATTAAATGGTTTTTCAAAATGTATTTTAAGTTTCAATTAGTTTTAGAGTTAATGCAATGATACAGTGTACAGTGTTAATACAATGATATAGCAAAATGGTTACTTTGCTTATTACCATTAGGTTTTTTTATGGCCAAAATAGGAAAGCTTATTGAGTTTCGGAAAAGAATGTATCCCCAAAATCCCTTCCCTTGGATACGCCTTTGGTGTTGGGTGAATTTGTCGTTTCACGTATTAGAAGTATGTTTCTATGCGAAACAGCAATTGTTTGGTTGTAAAATTAATCTTTTCATTAAATTCCTGTTTAATATTATTTGATGAAAAAAAAAAAGAAAGTAACTAGCATTTGGTGGCATAAAAGAACTATGTGTTCAGTTTTTTCCACTTTTGCAAATTGTTGAAGAGTTAAAAATAAAAAAAAGTAAAAAAATAAAAAAAAGATATCATTAACAAAAAAAAAAAAAAAAAGGAAGAAGGAGCTTAGTTATAGAACTAAAAAGTATTCAACATGTTTAGTTAGTTTACCTTTGACAATCTAAGTTATAAAGGGAAAAATTTTAAACCCCTCCCTTTTTGAAATCCTGGACACGGGCCTGGCTGTGTCACACTGTTGATTATTTCGTTTTTACTCCACCACGCACCAGTTATGTAAGCTAACTTTTTGCGAGTTGTGCATCAAGAACAAAGCATTAAATTTAGATTTTAAATCAAAAGTGAGTACGTTTATGCTAGCACAACTTTGGAAAACACTTTGTTTTATGTTCTCTACAGTCTAATTAGAAAATTCTATTATTTCTTTTATCAAAAAGAATAGCAGTTTACTAAGACCTATTTTGCTTTTCCTCTTTATCAAAACTAGCTTATGCAAAAGGTGTCATTTACCAGAGCTTAAAACAGTTAGTAATCCTACAACGACGAAAACTGTTGTAGTACTAATTTAATTATTGATTTAAGAATTGTATGTCCCTTTCATGCTCATTATAAATACAACATAGCTATAATACTGATTTTTTTAAGATCTGGTTGAGGTTGTATTAAATTTTCAGTGTCCAACAAAAGTCCAAAACTGCAGTTTGAGACACTGATTAATTTCGTTATTAAAAATATTAAAAATCACATTTTGCAACCCTCAACTCCTAAA